>NC_140073.1:45049011-45620372 GCF_964194135.1 Talpa europaea | reverse complement strand
TTTTCTGTTTGGTGAATTTATTCTTCAGGATCCCAAGAAATCATCTCTTTTCCTAAGAAACTGCCCCCTCTCCCCTCTGGACTCCTGATGCCACTGTAGGATTTCTTTACTTGTCTGTCTCTCTCCTCAGCTGGTTGAGTTCCCCGTTGGCTCTCAGAGCACCAAGTACGGTTTCTGGCACAGGTCCAGTAAAGGTTGTGAGGGGAAAGAGCATATGGAGGAAATTATTTCCCAATCTCTCCTGGGGTTGAACTGCCCTATCTTCAGGGGTTCTCCAGACTTAGGATGATAATAAGTTGTTACCAAAATGAGAGAAGGGGAGGAGCAAGCTGTTGTCTTCCTCCCAGAGTCACCTCTTAGCATATGTGCATTAAACATGAGCTGATGAGAAGGATTTATGGAGAGTAGT
Organism: Talpa europaea; assembly: GCF_964194135.1. Taxonomy (NCBI): domain Eukaryota; kingdom Metazoa; phylum Chordata; class Mammalia; order Eulipotyphla; family Talpidae; genus Talpa; species Talpa europaea. The sequence continues at coordinate 45,619,963 of NC_140073.1, read as the reverse complement.
GAGAATATGCTCCTGGGCGCTGTATTTGTACCTGGACTTTGCTGAGGAAAGACACAGAAAGCAGACTTTAAGTACAAAAGGCCCCTGGAAATCCCTTGACTTGGACCTTCATACTCAATGTATTTTACACATTAGTTTTATACTCATGGTGATCTGGTTGCAAACAGTTTAAGGGTTAATTGACAGTCATGTTAGTTGTGAGAAGATACTGTCGCTGGTGAACTCTCACCAGGTAGCAGAGAGATGCCATGCCTGAAGGGCCAGTAGAAAGGAGATAACAAAACCAAAGCATTTATACAAGCTAAAGCCCTTCAGAGCACCACAGATTGAGTCCATTTAGTTCAGAGTCAGGGCTCCCTACAAAAATAAATGCCCCTGATATATCACTACATTCCTGCTCTGGGAAAATCCCTTTTGGGTCGTCTCCCCATCTGCAAAATGAACAGGTTTCCTCAAGGGCATTTGAGTCTATAATGAGTTTCCTCATGTGAGGCTTTTCTTTCTCTAACAACAGGTCAAATGAGGTTTTATTAAAGTCAAAACTCCAGTCTCCTGAAGTCTGGATGATCAGACTTTCCTGCCACAAAGCTCAAGGGTGGGCAGTGTTCTTGTGGGGGATCCACCATCAAAATTGTTGTGACAGGGCACCTCGGAGTGGCCTAGGGGTTAAGTCTCAGCACTATCACTGCTGCAACCTGAGTTTGATCCCTGGCCAGGGAGCTAACCCACATATGGGGAAACAGACCTCTCCTGTCTCACCAGCTGCTCCCCTTAGCAGTGTATTTCAGTAAATCCACCTGCTCTGTTCCCCTCTCTGTCTCTGATAAATCCTCTCACCCCTGCACCTCTGGCCAACACCCTAGCTCTTCTACGCAAAAATAAATAAAATCTTTAAAAAAAAAAAAGCAAAATTGTCGGGGCTGGGTCCCCAAGGAGAAAAAACTCCCCATGGGCTGGCATAAAAGCTTTGGCCCTTAACTGGCTTACTGCCTATTAGGGCTGAAAGGAAGCCTGGCTCTGAGAGAAACGGAAGTGTCTGAGGTCTGACAGTTGCTCTCAGTGCTCTGCAGCAAGGAGGGAAGTAAAACTGTGTGGGCAACTGGCAGCCTCCCCTGAAAGCCCATGGGAGAGTAGCAGGTTAGGCTTGTGCAGATCTACTCTCTGGTTCTTTGCTCTGGTCCAGGCCAGGGGCAATCGCTGGAGAGTAGGCTAGCCCAAGAACCTGGGGGAGAGCAGAAGGAAAAGCCCCAAGCTGATTCCTGAATTTGTGATTCTTTGGGGCCAGTTTCCCCACTTGCAAAAATGGAGTATGGGTTAAATTTGCCTTTGCCACAAGGATTCTGGAAAAGTGGGTACTAGAGGATGGAGAAAATCTCCATCCTGTCTGTTACACTGCCCACAAGAGACTCACAGCCCAGTGAAAAAAAGTTACTGGATCATAAGACAATCATCATTATCACTGTACCTATCAATAATAATCTCTCAACAGAGATCACCTAATCCAGCCTGGGTATTCAGGGGCAAGCACCAGAGGTTAAGTGACTTGCTCAAGGTATCACAGTCAAAAAGCAGTCCAGCTGAGGCCAGAGACTTGAAAGAGAGTTCTGAAAAAGACATAACTAAATAGAAGTCTAGTCAGTTTGTGCTTTGTACAGTCATCAAGATTTGAACAAGGTTTACTGAGACCCAGAGGCTAGAGAATAAGTTCAAACCTAGGGGACGTCTTTACAGAAATAGGAGTTTTGATCTGCAATGTGAAAGTTCACAAGGAGTTTTTCAGGCAGACAAAAGAGGGGAAAAGATGAACAGTAGAGGAAACAGCCTATGCAGAAAATGTAGAGTTGCTACAGAACCTGGTAAGTTGCCACACAAGCACATATATATGTTGTGTTTGGAACAAAAGACACTTAAAATGGGTGAGACTGAGAGGTTAAGTCAGTCAAGATAGCTAGAGTCATGGGTGTGAGGGGTTTGATGTCACATTAAAGAATTTGGGCTTAATTTATAGGGCGGGGGAGCCACAAAAGGATCTTGAACTGAAAAATACATGGCCCAGATAGCATATTAGAAGACTTGCACACTCTGGCAGCAAGGAGGACAGAGGACAGGAGAGAAGAGGGTTGGGGGAGGGGCAGCAATGATGGTAAGGAGGCAGTGACAGAGGATTGAGTGTATCTAGGTTAGTGTCAGGTCCGGCCCCTATCAAGAAATAGAAACTTATCAGGAGCTCACAAAAGATATACAGGAAATGAAAATGGAAACCTGGACCTGCTACAGCTATGATCTGATCAGGTGCAGTTAACAGGGGAAGTGAAAGGGGTTGGGGTGGCCGGGCAGCCCAACATTGAGGAAGGTGGAATAGTTTCTGAGAGAATGCAGGAGGCCTGTCCTTAGGTGAGATCTCTGTTCAGAGCCAGGGCAGAGTGAGGACCATGTTCTGAGGGAGGCCACTGCCCACCACGTCCCCACCAAGTCCCAGCCTCTAGTTCCTGTCCTCAGGAATCCTGCTTCCTTCTGTCAAGTCTTTGCTCAATTCTCCCCTCAAAGTTGCTTTTTCCTCCTCTCCCTGCTTTTCCAACACCATGTGGTAGCTGGCCGGGCCTTGCCTGGCCCTCCAGGGAGGCTGCCCTGAGTAGCACAGCTTCCAGGCTTCCCACAGCCCTGCTGCTCAGCCTGTTTGAGTGGAGTGATAGAGCTCTGTCTTGAGGCATGTCTTGTTCTGTGGTCTTAGCTCACCAAATCAGTCACTATTAACCCACAGCAGATGTGCTGTCAGAGCTGCTTCTGCCCACAAGAGTGCTTTAGAGGGGGTGGGCATTTTATCGAGAATATAACAAAGATAAAAATGCATACATTGTGCAAAAATGAAAAATGATGTAAAAGTTTATAAAATAAAAAATAATCAAAATCAAAATCAAAATAATAATAATTAAACAGAAAAAAAGAGAGCTTTAGGAGTGATAGGAAGTCAGAGTAAGACCCTGGTGTCCTCAAAGAAGATGTACTATTCATGCCTGCACTAGGGCAGGAGTAGGGAGGGCTGTTCCTGGATCAGGCTGGTTGATTTTTTTTGTTCTGGGGACAGTCTTGACCTGGTTGAGCAGAATAGGCAGATTGGGTGGAGGGTCGTGTATTAGTCAGGAGGCCATAGGAAGGAAGCCATTCACTTGTAATGGTTGAAATGAAGAGTCTTTAATGAGGGACTGCTGAACTGAAGTGTGGGTAGGTTAAGGGAACAAACAAAAAGCTGGCAAGGGACCCACCCAGAGACTAGGGCTGAGCTGGGGGGTGGGAAGGAGTATGTTACCAGAGCCCAGTAAGTGGAAGGGCTGCCTGACTGGAACAGGATCAAGGAGAGAGTGGGGAAGTCACCAAAGCCGGGGGAGAAATTACCCAACCTCTCTCGTCACTCATCCTCCAATCTCCTGTTTCTCATTGTCCAAACCCGACTGGAGAGGGGAGACCATCTGGAGAGGGGGCCTGGTGATGCAGCCCGCGGGGGTCAGCCTCCAGGCGCACAGTGAAGGCCAGAGGTTCTGGATAAGGTGCATATGCAGACTCATCATCTCCAGATGTGCCTGAAAAAATTGGAATGTCCAGATGGACTATCGGGAAAATGCCTATGGCCTTGACACATCATTTCTCTGTGATCATTGCCAGGTTAGGGTTTTTCTGGCTGCACCAGAGAAAAAAGGTTAAGCTTCACCTTTACATTCATTCTGCTACCATCTAGAAAGCATTTCTGGTCTTGAGGGCTATAGAACTAGAGAATGACAGTCATGTGGACTCAAGGGTGACTATTCCAACAGACACAGTGACTAAGGGCACAGAGAGTGAGAACTGGGCCCAGGGCCACAGGGTTAAATAGGATGGGGTTGGAGAGCTATGCAATATCCAGATTATGTAGTTAAGGCCACATAGCCAGAAAGCAGTGGGCCAAAATTCAAACAGTCGATCTGACTAGGAATTTGACCCAAGGTCTTAACCAAAAGTACCCAATGTTCAGGGAAGAAAGGCTCTAGGAGTTAGTGTGATGCAGCCCCAAGGGCCTTGTCCTTCAAACCTGTCTGTCTTTTAATTTAGGGTTCATGAACTCACAGGCCTCCCCTGGGATAAGTAGAAAGGTCATTGGCCCAGTGCAGTGGGTGAGGACAGGGTGCTGCAGATGAACAGGCTTGTACGGGCCCTCAGCACATCCTTCCTTATGGTACTATTCTGGGCCTTCTAGCCTGTGACCTGGCTGCCCACCCTTATTCTTCCCCTGTTGGCAAAACTCTGGGTCTTCAGGCTTTCACATTCATCCACACAGCATGCCTCCTGGGTGCCATGCTTTTCCAAGGTGCTGGGAACAGAGTGATAAACAAGATCTGCCAAAGCTCTGTAGAGAAGGACACTGATGGGATAGGGAAATAGAAGACTCACATGTCTATTACAGAGCGTGATGAACACCACAAAGGAATATCACTTTTTTAAATTTAGAGCAAACATCCAAGCAGGATACCCAAGGCCACAGTCTGCCTTTGTGGCCTCATTCCCAGTATTCACTACTCAGATTGCAGATTGCTCCAAAACTTGACTCAGAATCATCCAGCCTGTGGTTTTTGTTCTTATTACTGTTCCTTTCCTGGGAGTGTCCACCTCTTGCATCAAGGTCCACTTTCAGGCCAACCTTTGGGGTTCCTTCTTTCAGGCAGAGGCAGCCTTCCCCAAATGGAACTACTCTAGTAGTTTGATTCTGTGGTTTTGGAATTTCTTACTGATGCTCCTCATAGTGAGGGAATTTAGATTTTTTTTAAAGATTTATTTTATTTATGCATCCAAGGGGTATAGGCCAGAGGTGTTGGGGGTGAGAGGTGAGAGGATTAACCAGAGACAGAGTGGGGAGCAGAACAGGCGGATCTGACACTGCTGAACGGAGCAGTGGGCGAGATAGAAGAGGTCGGCTGTGCCATGTGGGCCAGCTCCTGGGCCGGGGATAGAACCCTTGCCGCAGTGGCTGCTGATGACTTCATTGTGCTGAGACTCAACCTCCTGCGCCACCAGGGAGGCCTGGGAATTTAAATCTTGAGAGTTCCTATTAAGTCAATTTTCTGTTCTATTCTCCCTGAACACTGTAGTTACGATAACTGCTCCATTAAATAATGGCAGCCCTGTTCCCAAAAGGAACTGATAAAGCAGTTAACACTAGAGTAAGACCACCTGGGTTCAAATCCAGCCTTTTCCTCATTGTGTGATGACAGGCAAGTTACTAAGCCTCTCTGAGTCTCAGTTTCCCTGTCCTCAAAGTCAGGATAAATGGGTGTGGTGAAAATCAAAGGGTTAACACATTAAGACCTTTGGAGTTGTGCCTGGTACTCCATAAGCATGCAAAAAATGTTAGCTATTATTATTACAGCTATTACTAGGAGCCAACCAGTGTGCTAGTAAACAATTCCATACACCCAAGCAAATCTGATGCAGATGCACTCAACATCAGCCACACTTGGAGATAGGGGAGGGTGGGGAACTGTAACCTCATTTTAGAGATGAGTGGAGGTTCAGAGAAGGCAGAGGCATTCATTCATTTAACAAGTATTTTTCTGAGCAATTTGCTCATGTCCGGCTCTTCCTCTCTTCCCATATCAAACTTACTGATTCCTTAGAGGAGGGGCTGAGGACTCCATGTTTTAAACAAGCCCTTTCTAGGTGATTTCCTAGATTCTCAGGCAAATCTAGGAAAATACTTGCTTCTAGATTACTAGGGCAAGCATCTTGCCACTTGCCATAATCCAAGTTTGGACCTGGCTTTTACGGCGAACACCATCTTCTGGTGGCAGATTTGCCTAGCAGTTAACCACACAACCCCCGGAGCCTGATTAATTGGGTACAAATCTGTTTGCCACTTATTGGCTGTGTGACCTTAGGGTAAAATGAGGCTAATTATAACACTGACTTCAAAGTTGGGAGAATTAAATCATTTATGTGACGTGCTGACACACAGTAACTATTAAAAAGTATGAGCTATTATTATTATTATTATTATTGTGCCTAGTGTAGACAAACATCAGAGAGAAGGCGGGGGTGGTGGATTTGATGTTTCTTATCCCAGGGTTGGCTCTGCCTACAGCGTTGGCGGCATCTGTCTCTTCGGGGAGACTCACCACCTGCTCCCTTCTGCTGGAAGAGCTATCCCGAGCCAGGGAATTCCCTCCTCTAGAGACTGACAGCAGCTCCCAGCATTTTGATGCCATGCGCTCTGCCCACAACAGTGTGGTGAGAATTAGATCATATCTTTGGGCCAATACTGGACTAAGAAGACAGGCAGATTTAGGCGCTGGAGGTGTCCGTCTAGGAGGATTGAAAATGAGGGGGGAGTGTGGATCCTGGGGAAGCTCCTCTACACATCCTGCACCAGCTTCAGGTCGTGGGTGGTGTCCTCTCACCCAGGCCACAGGATGGGTGTGTGGAGATGCAGACAGGGGAAGGGCGGGTGCCCAGGGAGGAAAGGCAGGATGCCAGGGCATCTGCCAGCCCTCCAGAACGCTCATTTTGGCCCACTGCCCTCTGGCAGGGAGCAGGCAAGTGTGTTTTGTTTTGGTATTAACAGGGCAGGCTGTGGGAAAGTAGGCTGCAGGCTTCCTAAGCTGAGCAGGGCCTGCTCCCTTTGCAGGCCAACTCACAGTGGTTACAGACCCCCTCCCCCAACCCCCTCCCATCCTGTTATCCCTCCCCTACATCTTCATCTCCCAATCCTGGTCTCTGTCTGACCCCCATGCCCCAGCTCAGCCTGGAGGGCCTGCTTGCTGGACAGGGCTCTCCGATGGGTAGCATCCTGTGCCTCCCAGACTGGACTTTGGAGAGACTCCCTGGTGGAGGCCCCAGGGTTACAGATGAGGAAAAGAGGGCTGAGGGAGGGCAGGGATTTCCCAGGTCCTCAGGTGAGTCAGGGCAGAATTGGAACTGCAGTTGAGCTCAAACTCCCTGTGGGAATTCCTCTTTTTTGTGTGTTTTATTTTCTAATTTACAAACAAAACCAGAACAGAATGAAGGGAAACTGAAGGAAAACACATGCATGCACAAAGGAAACACACATTTGTGGGCCAGGACGGTTGCAGGCGTTTTATATAAACATTCTCATTTAATTCCCACCACAACCCTGCAAAGAATCATTCTTTATTCCCCTTTCATGAACAAGGAAACTCTGTTGAAAGAGGTTTTAGTACTCCATGAAGAATCCAAAGCTAGGCAGGGGAGGAACCAGACATCTAACCCAAGTTTGACTGACCGCAAGTCCCTGTAATGTCACTCCACCCAATCCTGATGTTTTACCCATGGATCCTGGTTTCACAGGTATCATCACAGTGCATCCCCTAGTGGGGTGGTCCTTGTCAGTGCCCCACATAGGCAGTCACTCAGCCTTCCCTGATGTTTCCCAGGATAGGTGGTCACTAACTCTTCAGCCCTTTATAGATCATGGACCTGTTCTCTTGCTTAATCTGTATGGAGAAAAACAGGACTGAATTGATGATGTTCCAAAGGGCACAGTCAACAAGGGCCTGGCAAAGACAGGTGTAGAACCCTGGTTTCTTCCCTTTAATGTCAAAACCACGAGACTGCTAGCTTCTACCATAATTCAGGGACTGGCTGATCCTCCCCATTCCACCCCCAAGGTGCAGCACTGCAGCAGGGCAACAGATGACCAGATAATTCCCTGCCCCAGCACCTTCCTCTGGGGGACTCACCTCTAGCCATAATTAGACCCCTGTTACCACCTGGTGGGATCTGGATCTCTATGATTTTAAACTCAATGCTGTGACCTTTGGTCCACGTGTTGAGATTAGGAGTTCCTGGAGGGCCAGGACTGGGTCTTACCCCACGGACTTGCTTCCGAGTCCAGAATTAGGGGCTTGTAGAATAATGCTGGATGAATGGTCTTATTTTGCCACAAATGCACTGTGTCCTCAAGAGAGCTCTTGCCCTCTCTGGTGGCCCTGATCCTGAAACCTCATCCCAGTGTGTACTGATTTTGTCTTAAGAAGTGACTGGTGGGCCTCCCCAGTGGCGCAGTGGTTGAGCGCTGGGTTGCGAAGCTGCCCACAGCCTCTGCGGCGCCGGTTCGATCCCCGGCTGCTCCCTGGCCACCTGAGGAGGGTCCCACATGGCGCGCAGACCTCTCCTGCCTCCCGCTGCTCCCCTCAGCAGTGTACTTTGTCAGTCTGCCTGCTCTGCTCCCCGCTCTGGCTCTGGTGAATTCTCTCACCCTCCCAGGCTTCTGACAGTACCCAGCACTTGTATAAATATATAAATAAAATCTTTAAAAAAAAAAAAAAAGAAGTGACTGGTGGAAGAGGTAGGCACATTCCCACATCAGGCTGACCAAATGGCTGTGTTGATGGGATTAGCTCACATAGGAGCAAAGGCCAGGATGTGCGTGTTGGAGGTTGGGATGGAGGGGGAAATGCAATTAGGTTTAGAAGGGAGGTGAATGGAGATGAACTCTGCATTCTGTACTGTCCACACCAGCATCTTCAGTGAGGCTCAGAGAGGGAACAGCTGGCATTTGGATACTATGACAGGCACTCCTGAACAGCCTGTGCTAATGGAGGATAATGACAGAGAGGGAAAGGGAATAAAGGGGGCTGTGAAGCCCAGCTATAGGAAGGATCGGGGGATGGTTGGTGCAGTATGAGCAGGTGGAATGGTGGCTACTTTTCCTGGACAGAGGTTTGGATAGAGTTTCAACCTGTCTGTGACTCTGGACCAGGGATGGGCAGCTGTTCCTGTTCTAACCATGCTCAAGGGCTGCCGCATGATTTTTCTCCTTGGGGTTTGTTCTAGGACTGTGAATAATGGACTAGCTCATCTTCCAGTGCCCACTGATAATCCTGTTTGAGGCCAGCTTTTATTGCTGGCTGTGACTTAAACTTAGAATCACATTTCTTCTGGAAGACTGCATAGCAGCATGCTGGATGGACAGCACAGCTTTGGTTAGAGGAGCTAAGAACTAGGCTGAAGTCTTCTGCACTAGTTGTCTGATCTTGGGCAGGTCATTTCACTTCAGAGCCTCAGTCTATACAATCTGTGAAATGGGGTCATATGTATCTTGAAGTGTTGTTATGAGAGTTAGAAATAATATAAATCATGTGCCTAGTTCAATGCATCAAGGAAGCAAAATAAATGGCAGCTGTTATTAATTCCTTCCCAGGGTGAGAATCACATCTGCTTGCACAGCCCCAGGGATGGGGAGCTCACCCCTCTAGGGACAGCTTTGCCTGGAAAATCTTCCTTAGATGCAGTTGCAACCTGTCCTGGTTCTGTCTCTGGGGCCACAGTGCATGCTGATCTGTGACCACAGGATAGCTCTGCGGCATTTTCCTCACTGAATCTCAAGAGATCTTACTAGTAACATGGTGCTTGCCTGCACTGGAGGAGCAAGGCTCTGGAAGTCCCCAGCCTTCTACAAAAGGGTACATTTTAAGAAAGGTTTACATAAGTCACAGAAATCCCTTTCCCCATCTCTGTGGAGAGTGGAACATATGACTTGTATTCTCCTGACTTTTATTTTTCCTGGGTGAATTCTTCCAATTTCTTTGATCATTCCTCCTAGAGGCAATTAGGGGAACTAGACTCTGGTCCCAAATTCATCAATTGAGAGCAGGTTATTTATCTTCACTTTGCCTCCAGTTCTTCATTTGTAAAAGGAAGAAAAGAATGCTCTCTCATAGGATTATAGTGAAGAATAGCTTGGAAAAGTAATATGAAAATTTGGGGTTTAGAAAAAGCACCGGATATATATTAAACACAATTTTTAGAAACCACAGTTTTGGAAAAGCAATTAGCAGGTTAAGTCCATGTGGCATTGCTCTTTATAATGCCTCCCAAAGAAATCATTCCAGAAAGTCAATGTCACTTCTAGCTTTAGAATAATGGCAAATCAGGTGGAGGACGCCTTCCTACATCTGTAAAATAAGAGGTATGACTTTATCTGTGAAGAGTCTACTAAGTTCCAGGCTTGTTCACTTACCTTACTTTGTAGTTGGGGACTAAGCCCAGAGAATATCCAGCAGGTAAATGGTAGAGGCTTGATGCCAAGTTTCCTAACATCTGGCACTTTTATACTCTCAGTGCTTACTTCTAGAGGAAGGGGATAGGAGAAGGATAATCTCTGGGTCAGTCTCTAGTTGCACGCAGATCTAGGATTCAGCAAATCTTTGTTAGACACCTATTATGTGCAGGGCACTGTACCTGGGCAAGCACTGTGTTACCTCTCCCAGCTGGCCCAGTGCTCTTCATAGAATGGTTGGTCTGGAACTCAGCCTTGGTACAGGCCTAGGCTGATTCTGTCCACTAACCCCTGGATCCCCAGTGCCTGGAACAAAACAGGACTTTAGCAAATGTTTTTTGAGTCAACAACGAATAGAGCATTTTTTGGCATTTTGTGTTGGGCCCTGTGGCATGAGAGATTCTATTTACTATAAACCTGTGAGGCTGGTATTATAATCCCATTTTACAAGTGAGGAAATAAAGGCTCAAGAAGTCCAATGACTAGTTGAAGGACTCACAATGAATTGGGGAGGGTGGGGGAGGTGGAGATGAGATGGAGCCCAGCCTGGATACTTTGGGCCTGAGCTCTAGATGCTCCCCACAGCTTTTCAGGATGCTGGGCCTCTACCTACTTATTCTCTTGCCCTAGGTCTTCCCTGATAGTAATCGAGAACTCTGGTGAAGCGCTAACTTTTGAATGGCCTCAAGGAAACCAGAAATAGCAAGGCTGGCCATCAAGTTCACATACAACTCTAGATTAATCTGAATCAAGCATAGCTCTGATTCTCTCACCTTGCTGTACAAGGCGATCTCAATGTAAACTAGCTCAGTTCAAGTTCCCTCTTCCCAGTTTCTGGCCATGTGGTCTTGGGCAAGTTACTTGGATCTTTCCAGGTCTCTTTGTGAAAAGGAACTGCTAAGCAAATAAATCTTTCCTGCTAAAGGGTGTTAGGCCTGGTGCAGTAAATAATCCAATGCAATTGTAAAAAACAAGTTTGCTTTCTTGATAAACCTCTCCTTAGAGAGCTTTCCATCTAAGCTTTAGCTTACTTAAACGAGGTTACATTTTAACAAGGTGGGACAGCCTGCCAAGTTGATTTGTCTCTCAAATGACATCCCCCAATGTCCATCTTTCCCCCTTTGTCTAGGAGTTTTACAGCAGATAGTTGTGCTTGCTAACCAATGTTATCAATGTAAGATGGTTGTGTATAAAAGAAACCCTTTGTCTCTAGACAGGTGCTCAGACCTTACTGGGCTACCCAGGTTCTGAGACCTCATGCTTGAGTAATAAAACTTCTCCTGACATCACCATTCCTGAAGTACTGTTCTTCCCCCGCCTGGGTAAAAGGCTAGAATTTATTTCTGCAACACTTGGCCTGACTAAACTTCTGAGAGCAAGTGACTGGGACCCCAACTTTTGAAAAACAAAACAAAACTAAACAAAACAAAAAATGGTGGAGTAATTAGTTCAACCTCCACAAAACTATGCGACTCAGAGCAACTCCCAGGTCATGGGAAGAGGTTATTTTTATTCTTCTAAGGACCCCAAGGGAGAATGATACCTCTTCCCACATGGTCTGGACAGAGTAGGAGAAGGGTGCCTGGATGAGTATCCTCAAGGGCACATGAGGAAGCCCAAGCTCATCCAGTCAGGACAGGCGGAGTGGACTGGCACCGGAAGGCCCTGACTTCCAGATACTGAATTTCTCCATTTGTCCCTGCTGTCTTCTCTACTTTTGTTCGGTTTGGAGAGGTGTTGGGCTTGGAGAACGGGGTTCTTGGGTTAACTCTGGGAAGTTTCCCCAGAGCTCCTCTTTCAGTGGTATAGGGTAAATGGAAGCCCTCCTGCCATTAGCATCAGTGATCGACACATGTGGTCTTACATGCGTGCCTGATGGCGGCACCTGGGGTATGGTGCGGGTGTGCCTAAGTGGGTGCACCTAAGCCAAGAGACAGAGCACATAAGGGCGGCAGCAGAGGCCAGGAGGTGGCAGAGGACTGTGCAGCAGAATGCAGTAGAGACTAGCAAAGAAGAGACCATGAGCGAACACCAGAGAGCCCGGAAGGAGTAAAGATTTGCCTGGGGCCAGGAGGCCTGCCAGCCCTGCACCTGGTTGCCTCACTACAAATGGTGTAGAAAGATCATTAAAAGCCTGAAAAAGCCACTGAGAGCTCTAGGATTCTCCTTTACCAGTCTGCCCGGATCATAGAAAACCTACTCTGTCTTGCTGGCACAAGCAGTGGCATTCAGCACGTTTCTCTATGACACAGAGGCATTACTTATATTTAAAAGGGCAGGTTTATTACAGAAAGGAAGAGAAGAATAAAGGACACTTGCATAGACACAAGCAGGCAGAAAAAGCTGCCTTTGAAAGGGAGTGTTGCTGAGAGGCCTGCATGGTCACAGGTGGCAGCCCTGGGAGGAGCTGCCTCTGCTGCTTTACAAAGGTAAAAGTGTTATAGAGCAGCCCCGATATTGAACAGGTTCCTGGCTGTGGGTCCTCACCCGCGCGCTTAAAAGGGACTTAAGAATACTCCACTACAGGCACACACAAAAGGTTAATAAAAGGTTTATTTACAAGGGAAAAGGAAATAAGGAAAATGTACAACTCAGGGAGAGAATAGGGAAATAAAGTCTTCAATGCGTCCTACCTGATCCGACGACCTGGAAACCCAAAGTCACTCTCAGAGCTGGCGAGACGCTGCGAGCTGGCGGAGAGCCAAAATGGGGGGGTCCCCCAAAGCCCACATGTCAGCCTTTATATCAACCTGGCTGCTTAACCCCACCCTCAGGTCCCAGCCACCTTCCTTTTGGTGGTGATGGGATTTGGAATTCCCAGTGTCTTTGGCTTTGGCCTGGGGTGGGGGTGGAGTCCACAAAGCCTGTATGGAATTAGCTTTAGGACATCCTTTTCCTCCTAACAAAAGGTCAGCGAAGAGAAGTATCTGCATGGCGACAGATGGGCAGCAGTACTGCTGCCCCTTGCCAGTGCAGAAATTGCCCTGAGATAGTAATTTTCTTTTTGGGAGGAGCTCACTCCCTTGTGGAGTTAACTTTTGTTAATCACTTCTAGGGTGTGACTAGGTTGATTTGTAAGGACTAGCAATTCTCTACAAAAGGCCCTCAATCTGCATAGCCCCACTGCTTGTCTGCACCTTCAGATACTCTCTGTAGCAGCAGGAGACCGGCTATAGCAGTGGGGCTTAAAGATTTTTCATTTTTATAGCTGGCTTAATGACCATGTTAATCACGTTTACCCCCACCTCCAGCTTTTGGCCTTGTGTGAGCCAGGTTTCAGGTCTTGTGGTGCCTCCTTTCCAAATTCTTTACTCTTAAACGCCATCATCATCATCTACACGTTTTCTTTGTACCCCATAGCACCCTTGGTGGCTCAGAGATTCTAGCGTTGCCGAGTCTCCTTCAGAAAGTCTCCTACGCCTGTGGGCACCAGGCTCTAACTGAAATGGAGGCTCAGGCCTTAGGGCCTCCCAGTTTCCACCAGCACAGAGGTCGTGCTCTTTGACTGCACCGTCCTGTAACCGAAAGCAGGTTTCTCATGTGCAGAACAGGGTCACTTCCCCCGACCCGTTCGTCTGCAACAGTCAGGCACCCTGAACGGGATGCAAAAGGAGGTGGCCAGCCCCCCTCTTTGGTGCCCAGCTGGCTGACTCGTCCGCCCGGGAGAGAGGAGTGCAGAGATTCGAGAACGGAACGCTGCTGTCACAGCCAGCTGCCCTCCTCTTCACGTGCGCGCACACACACACACTCACACACAAACGCACACGCACACACTCGCACGCAAAAGCCTGCCCGCGGCGTGGGCGGCTTGTGCGCGTGCGTCGGCGCAGAGTCCTCGCCGCCCGCGTGCGCGTGCCCGAGCGGGGGCGCGCGCCGCGGCGTGCTGGCGGGAAGGCGCGCGGGAAGCCCCCGGCGGGCTCCGCTGTGGGGGAGGGAGGGCGGGCGGGCGTCGGGCGTCTGGAACGTGCCACTCTCAGAAAGGACGGGGGGGTTTTCGCGCTTCCTCAGCGCTTCTGCGCCTCCCACCCGCCGGCCCATCCGTGAGCCCCCCCTTCCCCGCCGCCAAACAGCCCCGCGCCGCGCCCACGCCCGCGCCCCGGAGCCCGGCCCGACCCCGACGCCGGCGCGGGGTGCGCGTCCTCCCGCCGCCACAGCGGGGCGCTGCGCCTCGCGGCGGGGCCGGAAATTCCCGCGGCCGCGGCGGCGGATCCCGAGCGGGGCTCGCGGCGCCGCCTTCCTCCTTCGTGGGCCGGGCGGGGGCATCGGGCCGCGGGAACCGGGCCGCCGGGGTGGGGGCCGGGCCGGAGCCCGCGTCTCCGAGGACAGCGGAGCCGGCGCGGGCGGGAGCCGGACGGCGGGGCTGCGCCGCGCTGGCCGCCGGGCGAGCGGGGAGACCCTGCGCCCCAGCTGCCGAGCCCCCGCCCCCTCGCGTCTCCGCCTCCTTCCCTCACACACCCCCCGGCCGCCGAGCCGGGCCTGGCCGGCGCTGCTGCTCCGCCTCCCACACTCGCCCTCGCCCCGAGCCTCCGGCCGCGCGCCCGCCTCGCGCTCTCCGGGCCGGGCCCGGCTCGCAGGTCCTTGCACACGCACACACGCGCGCACACACGCGCGCACACCCCCGGGCCGGCCCTCCCCGCGGCCCTGCTCTCGCCGTCCTTGCTCGCGCCGCGGTCAGGGGAGGATTGATGTCCCTTCAGCATCATGCAGCCGCCGCCGAGGAAGGTGAGGGCGCATTGGGGGGCTTTGGGGTGCGGGGGGGATGCGTCCTGGCGGCGCGGCCGCGGCGACCGCTGCGCCCCCTTCCCATTTCCGCAAGGGGCCGTGACCGCCGGTGCCGCGGACTTGTCACCGAGTTGCCGCCCGCTTCAGGCGGGGCTTGAACGTGTGAGGTGCCTTTCCAACGGGGGGCGGCCGCGGCTCATGCCTTCCCCGCGCCGGAGACCCGCAGACATTTCACAAGAGTTTCGGGTGTGCATTTGTGTGTGTGCGCGCGCGCGCATGGCAGTGCTGCTCGCTGCAAAGTGCATTCTCGGGGCTGCAGCGAGGGGAGGCGGGGGAGCCCCTGCAGCTTTGCAGAGCCTTGTGCTTGTGTGATTGTTTAGTCTGCACCAGGTTTGAGCCCTTCAGGCGCTTGTGGCAACCCTCGCCCTTTTGCAGATTTGCAGGAAAATTGTTTGCAGCTTAACCCTGCCGTGTGGCCTGCTTTTCCCACGGGGCGGCCGAAATGAAGTTGGGATAGTCACCGCCCCCCACCCTCGGGGGAAACCAGAAATTAAGGATTGAGTTGCTCTGCCTTTCTCCCTCTCCCTTTTCCTGTCCCGCCCCTTGGGCTTGGGGGCTAGGAGGCGACGGTGCAGCCCTGGGAGATGGAGAATCTGGCACTGCGTGGCGGGTGCTGTGATCTGGGCTTGCACGACCCGGGTGGGAGTGACGCGTGCTCGGGGCTTGTCAGCAGCTTCCCCCACAGCGCCCGTAGCGAACTGTTCCACCTCCCCTTCTCCAGTTTTTCCAGGGTCTGAGGCTGTGTCCTGGTCTTTTTAATCCTGCGGATGGTCACTGAGTAGATGTCTGCTTTGGGTGCTGGGTGGTGGAGGCTGTTCTGTCCTCCCCTTGTGGGCAAACATTTGGTGAATGCTGACTTAATCCTGTCGGCTTCCTCTCCTTTATTTCTTAATCCGGGTTTCACCAGTTAAGTGAGCCTTTTTTTTTTCTTTTTTTAATTTCACACATGTACCCCCATCCCTTTGGGTAACCCCGCGCCAGCTGCGTGGTATCCAGGTCCAACTAAAACTTGGAGCCCTGGGGTCCGGGCCTGGCGGGTCCTGGCCAGCTTGCATTTGCTGTCTTAGCTATTTGAAGTGGAGTCGCCACCGGGACTGGCTTGCTGGGGTGGCTTAAATGCACTGCATATGCTGGAAGGTCACTTCAGCTTTCTCCTTTGTGAGAAAGAGATTGTGATTTGATGCGCTGTCAGCGAGTCCAGGGCATCATTCTGAGACAGTGCTTTCTCGAAGCCATTATGGAATAATTTATGTAGTCGATTCGTGCAGATAATTTCATGATTGTATAAATTTCAGTCATTAGATATTAGGTATTCTTATGCTCTCTTCTCTCATCTACCCCCTGCTTACCTCTCCTGGTGGTTAATGTTGAGTCCTTTTGGGAAGAAGTAGAAGACAAACTCTTTAAAACTAAGACTTCCATATGTACTGAGCTTGTGCTTGAAATGGAGTGGCTGGCAGTTTAGTTTGCCACCTTTTCAATCTGTAATTTTTATACCGTGAACTTTTATTTAGCCTCTGTTTCAGGATATTTAGCACCTCTTTTCATTAAGTATCTTCAGTAAACAAAACTAGGTGGTTAATAATGAATCTGTGGTCTTTAAGAGAGGTGAGAAAGCGGTATTAGTTTGACAAATATGAAGTATTATCTGTAAGAAAAAGGACTTTTGTGTTAGTTTCCTATTTATGAAAGTTTTACATAAATATATGGTATATTTTAGGTGAAAGTTACACAAGAACTGAAAAACATTCAAGTTGAACAGATGACTAAACTTCAAGCCAAACACCAAGCAGAATGTGATTTGCTTGAAGATATGAGGTAAGGTTATATAGTAAATAGTTTGAGAACTTCTGTATCTCTGTGTCAAAGAACCTTTGAGTTACCAACCCCAGGAACCGATGATGGAATTTCCTTTTGGATTTCCTGCTTTAAGGTTGTTAGAGCTTTGCCTCAGCTAGAAATTATAACTGGAACTAACACAATACAAACTTTCCTTTTATGGTAGCTCCTATAATGTACACATACTGTTATGAAAAAACAAGAACCATAACATTTTATCAGTCAAATTATAGTCATTGAATTAGAAATTCCTATTTAAATAATCTGCTGTTGAATCGTAACATTTATTTACCTTAAGGATTTCACACAGATTTTTAAACTGACACTTCTGGTTAATGGTTAAATATCTGAGTGTGAGCCAGTCAACCTCAGATCATATACTAGCACTATTAGTTAGAAGATGACAAATATAACTGTCTTTGAACATAAAATTTAGTGGGAACTGTGTTTATCGTATTTAATTGTTAAAGTTACCTGTATTCACAACAAAGATAGCTTGGAATTTAATAGATAGGACATCTTAACTACCATTGTGAAAATCAGTATTTTTCCTTATGGGGGGGAAGCATGACTCATTTTATTGCAAGAAAGGCCATTTTTTTTTGTTTAACGATCCTGTAATGCAAACAGACAGTTCAACAAGTATTTTTTAAAAGAAGAAAGATGATTTGCATGTTGAAACAGAGTGACTGCAGTTCTTATTTACCTTTAGTAATAGATTTATCAAATCAGAAAAGGTTCTGTAAACCTCATCCGTTCCCTGTTTTTTCCTGTGATGCATAGCCAGCCTCCTGTTGGTTTCATAAAAATTAGTATTAACTCTGTTGTTAAAATAAAATTATATGTATTTAGATAGCTGTATTGTTTATTCCAAAGATTTTAATGTAAATAATTCCTTTTTTCCTTCTCCATATTTAATTTAGGTACTATTTTATGAGTATTTCTACTGTTTACTTGTCTTTTCAGGGTCCCTAACTAAGACACATAAATCTAGTTTTATTCAAAGGTGGATTTACCAGAATCATTCTAACTGAAAAGGAGTCTGTTTTAATTCTTTTTGTTTTTCTTACAGCCACAAGAAAATTTTTAGATTTTAAATAATTCCTATGCAAGATACCTGAAACTCTCAGTATATAGTTAAAAACTCAGAGTGTTTTTTTTTTTTTTAAGATTTATTTATTTTAGAAAACTTAAATAATGGACCAGGAAAATGAATAATTATAAGAAAGTGAAAATCAAAATCAACAAAAAACTATGAACCAGAGACACTTTTAGGGGGGCGGGGGCGGGAGGGGAGGGATTGGGGTCAGAATGGGGGGCTGCAATTGTATGGGGAATATAACAATAAAATTTATTAAAAAATAAATAAATAAATAAATAAATAAATAATCTATAAATAAAAAAAAAAAGCCATGATGAAAGAAATAATTTAAAAAAAAAAATAAAAACAATATGGATGAAAAAAAAAAGATTTATTTATTTATTCATACAAGCACTGGGTACATTCAGATGTGCGGGAGGGTGAGAGGATTCACCAGAGCCAGAGCGGGAGCAGAACAGGCAGAAAGACCCCAAAGTACACTGCTGAGGGGAGCAGCGGGCGGCAGAAGAGGTCTGTGTGCCATGTGGGACCCTCCCGCGGGTGGCCCGGGATTGAACTGGCGCTGCAAGAGGCTGCAGCAGCTTCACAGCAGCTTCGCAGGCCAGCGCTCAACCGCTGTGCCACCAGGGGAGGCCCAAAACTCAGAGTTTTTAACAGCTATGAAGTGAGCTAAGGTTTTTCAGTAGAAATTTATGGGTAAAGAAAGAAATTTCCAAAAGCAGTTTCAGAAGGCAAAGTTAGTGTGTAAATGAGAATTCTGTGGGGTAAGGGTAGTCAGTGGTTATTTTTTCTGAAGATTTCTTGTTTGCTTGTTCTCTATTTCCCCTACCTTGGTGCTGGAGCTTATGGTCAAGTATACAAACATTGAGTCAGTCAATTCTGGGTTTGTGTCCAGGCTTTGTTACCAGCTAGCTGTGCTGACTTCTGAAAAATAATCGAACCTTTGTAAACTTCAGTTTTCTTGTTTGTAAAATGGAGCTATTGGGTTGTCGGAAAATTCATGCTGTGTTTTTCATGTGTCGTGACTTTCGAACAACCTAATATAATGACCTCTGTAAGGATTGTGCATATCAAATAAATTACAATGCATTAAGATATGCACACAATCACTGCTAAGTTGATGCAGGTTGTTTCTCATATTGTTACTTTTTTTTTTTTTATTTTATGTGTTATTTACACCATTCTTCATTTTTGTGCAGTGTATGGAACCTCCCCCTTTCCTGGGGACCACCCTGTTACACTTTCTCATCTCGGTTGTCGTCCCTGTGAAATTCCCACCTCCAGTTCACCCCTCTGCCATCACCGTAGTTAGTCCCTTGTGTTGTTCCCACCCATTTTGATCCCCCCTAAGCTCCCCTCCGGTAGAATGTCTGTGGTTTATAGTTACCTGTTGATTTTGATATTTACTTTATTATAATTACTTTTTCCCCCTAAACTCTTATTTGGATCCTCTACATTCCTCCTAAAAGTGAAAACATCCAGTATTCTTTTTCTTTCTGTCTTCTTTCACTGAGTATGATCCCTCCCAGCTCCATCCATGTTGCTGTGAATGGCATGAGTTTATCTTTTTTGATTGCTGAGTAATATTCCCTTGTGTATTATGTACCACATCTTCTTGATCCAGTCATCTATTTGGGGCATTTGTATTGTTTCCATAGCTTACCTATTGTAAATAGTGCTGCAATAAATAGGGGTGCAGGTGTCCTTTTGAATTAATGTTTTTGTGTCCTTTGGGTAGATACCTAGGAATGGAATTGCTGGATCATATGGAAGCTCCGTTTTTAGCAGTTTGAGGAACCTGTAAACAGCTTTCCATAGTGGTTGGACCAGTTTGCATTCCCTGCTATTGTTTACTTGTATTATGGCTGATCCCATCACATTTTGCTTACATTGTTTCAGTAATATCCTAATTACTGCATTTGTGTTCTCATATCTTTAACACCCAAATTTCTCTTTTTAAGTCTGTCTTCCACATTATCACCAGTTAGCTTTCTACAAACATTATTTATTATATATCAGGTTCTCTGTTCATCCAGTTAAAGACCAGACACCTTGTCATAGCATATATTGCCTTTTGCAGTCTAGCCTTGACTTTTCTTTCCTGGCTTAAGTACAACCATTTCATGCCTGCATAGTCTTTCTTCTTATTTCCCCTGGTCTTGCTACTCAGGACTAGTAGTTATATAATTATGCTGTCCACATTCATGCTTGTGTCTTGCTCTCTTTATTTGTTGATAGTCTTCTACTTTTTTACTTGGCAAAGTCTAGTTATTACTAATTCTTCTGGATTACCCCTTCATGTAAATTCCTTGAAGTCAGGGACCAAGTCTTAACTCATTTTTGTATCTTTGTCCCCTTTGTTTAGGCTGGTAGAATTGTTTAATGACTGTAACTGGTAATATTTAAGTATTTTTAGGTGAGCTATTTTATAAGCTTCTTTAGTAGGAGGGTATATTGGTGACTTGCACTTGTCATACTTTGATTCATGTGGACTCTTTAAAATGTGCTGTGCTAATTGACATATATGTAAATGCAGAGATTATTAGTGATCCAAGGATTAGTGGATTCTTTATTATTTTATAGGAGTCTCAATGTATTATTCTTTTGTGTTAAATGGATGGGCTGAACCCCTTCCTTCCTACATGGTTGTGAGCATAACACTTATAGTACCTCCTAAAACATGAGTTTATGTTCTGATTTGCTTTTTTACCCCAGTGATATATTAAATTGGAAGTTGAAAATTGCCTACTCTTGGTATTCATGATAACTTCAGTTTCTTGAGTTTCTTGAGGAGGGAGGTAGTGTGACTTCTCTGGTCTGTCCTAACAAATGGCATGCATGACCTTTAAAAATTCATTAAAAGTCTCTGAACTTGGATTTTTAATATGTAGTATGTTGTAAAGGATCTTACTTGCTTTACCTTTTTTGAGACATCCATTTCTTCCTCCCAGAAACCTCACAAACAGCACTCCTTCTTACAGTTGTTTTATACCACAACCATTAAATTGTAAATAGGAGAATTTTATGCTGGGTGATGGCTAGTTCCCTGTCCCCTCCTCCCTTGTTGTCTTTTGGAACTTTGAAAGGAGATCAGTTATGATACAGTTTTTTTTCCTTTGTTCTCTCATTCCTCAGTCCATTTTTGTTCCAGGGATGAATTTGAAAGCTGGTGTGTTGGGAGTCAAGTATGAGAAAGAAAGATAATTCATTTGTGTTAATCAGGGACATTCCATGCTTTGGGGAGATTTTATAGAAGTGTTTCCTGTTGACTTTTGCTGTCAGGAGGAGACAAGCACTTTTACTTTCTTTTTAGTTTATTATTTTTTTCTTCTCTGCTTTCTTTTTTTTTTTTTTCTTTTTTTTATAGAGGCATGTTTTATTTATCTATTTGTCTGTTCGTTTGTTTCGTTTATACATGCACTGGGCACAGTCAGAAGCGCGGGAGGGTGAGAGAATTCACCAGAGCCAGAGCGGGGAGCAGAGCAGGCAGAAGGACCGAAGTACACTGCTGAGGGGAGCAGCGGGCGGCAGGAGAGGTCTGCGCGCCATGTGGGACCCTCCTCCGGTGGCCGGGGAGCAGCCGGGGATCGAACCGGCGCTGCAGAGGCTGCGGGCAGCCTCGCAACCCAGCGCTCAACCGCTGCGCCACCGGGGAGGCCCTCTTCTCTGCTTTCTAAGGTCACTTTATAAGTAAGTTTCTAAATACTGCCACCAATGTGTTGTTAATTAGTATTAGGTATTTAGTACTTTTTGTTCTTATAATCTGCTAAGTAGCTTCAGTAAAGAAAATTCTTTGCAGGGACCCAGAATATAATAAACTACCTCTTGTTGGACATTTTTTTAAAAATTTAATTTATATTTTTAAAGATTTATTTATGCATACAAGAACTGGGGGCTAGGCCAGTGGTGTGGGGGTGGTGGTGGTGAGAGGATTCAGAGTGAGACAGAGTGGGGAGAAGAACAGGCAGATCTACTGAAATACACTGTTGAGGGGAAAAGGGAGAGGTCTGCTGAGCCATGTGGGTTAGCTCTCTGGCCTGGGATTGAACTCAAACTGCAGTGGCTAGTCATAGTTTGATATGCTGAGATGTAAACCCTTGCGTCGCTAGGGTGGCCCATATGAATAGTACCTCTTTGAACATTCATGTACAAATATTTATGAGTGTGTTTGTGTATCTTATATATGTGTTTTCATTTATCTTGGGTATATACCTAATTGTAGAATTGCTGAGTCACGTGATACCTCTTGTGTTTAACTTTTTTTTTTTTCCTTTAAAGATTTATTTATTTATACAAGCACTGGGTACAGTCAGAAGCGCAGGAGAGTGAGAGAATTCACCAGAGCCAGAGGGGAGAGCAGAGCAGGCAGAGTGACGAAGTGCACTGCTGAGGGGAGCAGCGGGCGGCAGGAGAGGTCTGCCGGGCCATGTGGGTATCTCCCTGGCCTGCCAGGAATTGAACCTGCGCTGCAGAGGCTGCGGACAGCTTCACAGCGCTGCGCTCAACCCACTGAGCCACCAGGGAGGCCCTGATTTTTTTTTTTTAAAAGATTTATTTATTTATGCATACAAGAACTGGGGTACAGGCCAGAGGTGTGGGAGGTGAGAGGATTCGCCAGAGACAGAGTGGGGAACAGAACAGACAGACTGACTGAAATACACTGCTGAAGGGAACAGCGGACGAGTCAGGAGAGGTCTGCTGCGCCATGTGGGTTACCTGCCTGGGTAGGGATCGAACTTGTGGTGTAGTGGCTGCGGATAGCTTCATAGGTTGCGCCTTGACCCCTTGCGCCACCAGGGAGGCCCTGCACTGAATTTTGAAAACAAGCAAAGTAGTAGAAAGAATGAGGATTTTTTTTTTTAATTCTTTTTTTTTAATAGAGGCATGTTTTGTTTATTTATTTATTTATTTGTTTTGTTTATACATGCACTGGGTACAGTCAGAAGCGCGGGAGGGTGAGAGAATTCACCAGAGCCAGAGCGGGGAGCAGAGCAGGCAGAAGGACCGAAGTACACTGCTGAGGGGAGCAGCGGGCGGCAGGAGAGGTCTGCGTGCCATGTGGGACCCTCCTCTGGTAGCCGGGGAGCAACCGGGGATCGAACTGGCGCCGCAGAGGCCGCGGGCAGCTTCGCAACCCAGTGCTCAACCTCTGTGCCACCGGAGAGGCCCCAAGAATGAGGATTTTGAAGGTGGACCAGAGATTGAAACCCAGCTCTGCCACTTAGTTGGGTAATCTTGGGCAAGTTACTAAATATAAGGTTTTGTGGGTCTCATATTTCGTGTATGTAAAACAAGGCTAATGCCTACCTTTTTGCTTTTCTGTAAAAGTTAAATGGGATATGCGAAATGCCAAACACTGTAGGCATTCAACCTTGGTAGCTACTATTATTAGTGGAAATTGAAGCCAGGAAGGATGTTGCCTTATTCAAAGTAACAAAGGAAGTTATTGTGTTTCATTAATTCCAAGAAGCACTTTTTTTTTTTTTTTTTATATTCTACATTTCTGAAATCCAGATACACCTTACAATAGCTTTTGGCTGTGCGGCACTTGTCATTGTCATAGAACATGCATTGAACTTGCAGAATAGGTATCAGCAGACTTAGAAGAAAATCCCAGAGATGATGGTTGGAATACAAATGTTGGATCACCTGGGCATGGAGGATGATATCAATAACTGATTCAAAAAAATGATTCAGAAGAGTTCAACTTTGAATGTGACCAGCTTATGCAACAATTTGTTTCAGTCATTTTATAAAAATTATGCATAAGAGTAGTATATGTTAAAATCTGTCTTAATAAGTTTAAAAGAGATATTTTCATAAGTAAAATAAAAATTATCAATTTAATTGTCAACATTTTTTTCTTAGTGGAACATAAAGTGTATTGCAATCAGTGGTGGTTCATGTATGATGAAAACTAGAAGCAGCACTTCAGATATCAGACCCAGGTTTTTTTCCTTCATTCTTGCAACAGTTATTGCTTCACAGCCCAGTGTTCTTTCAAATTAGAATTTAAAAACTGTCAATCATGAGAAAACTGATGGCTGTAAGGAAAAAGACAAGTAATATGGAACTTTAACTGACTAAATGAATATAAATTTTACACATATGCTTCTACATTATGGTCTGTTATGGAGGGGAGACTAAGAATAGGAGATACAAACCAGGCAGAAGAGGAATTGAGGAAATATATTCTTTGATAATAAAATTTTTTGTTAGCTCCCATTGCTTACTTGAATTGAAAGGGTTAGGCTTTTAATATACTACCTCTGTCTATTGCTATTTAATGATTTATGAGTTCATTGTTTATAGGTTCTTATCGGCTCCTAAAATTTGAAGATTTGGTCTCAAATGGGGTAGCTGTTGCAGCCCATTATAGAAATTGTTTTATAATTTATAAACTTGACTGGAGTATACTTTCCTGAGCTAGATGGAATTAAAAATTAAGAACTAATAATAAAAATTACCCACCATTCAGTTAAGAGTAGAAGCACAGAAGAATTTTTGTGTGCACTTTCCCTCCATTTGGTCTTATTACCCACAAGCAGGTGTATAATTATGAGAGTGAAAGTGTCCTGTGTGATATGGTAGCTGTCATCAATTAGAACAAGCACCAGTTTAGAGGCCTACATTCTGAGTATGAATCCTAGGTTTTTAATCTCTTAACTGTGTGGCTTTGGACACAAATCACTTAAACTTTTCTGAGCCTCAGGTTTCTTATCTGTACAATAGTAATTATATGTGTATTTATATATATGTACACTATACATAGTTATTTTGATAAGTAATGTATATAAAAGCTTTTCTCACATAGTGTGTGGAGCATAACAAGTGCTCAATAAATGCCTGTGAATTGTAATTTTGTTAAGTAATTGAGAACAATTATGAGAAAATTCAGAACTTATGGTCTATGACTTATTCATTCCCTAAAGAGTTAGACTGTGACTTAAAAAAATATAATGAGCCTTGAAGATAAACTGTTTAACCAATGCTAAAGCATCTTACTCACTGAGGTCAGCAATCTGGGGTACCTTCCATCTTTCTGTGTATTGGTAATGATTCTACTATTGCTAGATGACTTCTGTAACTCCCAGCATGATACTTTTACATAATAATGTAGGGTGGAAGAAGAGGAGGGAAGCACAGTTTCTCCTTATGTAAAATTTCCCTCCCTTCATCTCCTTTGTTTCTATTATGGAAGGTAATTTCTGCCAGAAACCATCATAGACTTTCCCTTATATCTTATTGGCTGAATTTGCTTCATGTGCCCATGTTTGGTGAGCTGCAAAGGAGGCTGGGAATGCGATTATTTTCTTGTTTGTGTGGTCTACGCCAGCAAGAAATACTGTATTGGTGTAGTAAAATGACTTTTGCGCATTGTTGTTTTGTCCTGTTTGCCATATGAATCCCTTTCTAATTTAGTCTTAGTGTTTTCCCATAGAATTTTAAAACATGTGATAGGGGCCTCCCTGGTGGCCTAGAGGTTAAGTTTTTTTTTTTTTTTGTTTGTTTTATAATAAATTTTATTTTTATATTCCCCATACAATTTCAACCCCCCCATTTTGACCCCAATCCCTCCCCTCCCTCCACACCCCCCCCCAGAAGTGTCTCTGGTTCATAGATTTTTGTTGATTTTGATTTTCACTTTCTTATAGTTATTCATTTTCCTGGTCCCTTATTTAAGTTTTCTAGATTCCTGCTATGAGTGAGACCATCCGGTATTTTTCTTTTTCTTTCTGGCTTATTTCGCTGAGCATGATCCCTTCCAGCGCCATCCATGTTGCTGCAAATTGCATGTGTTTATCTTTTTTGAATGCTGAGTAATATTCCATGGTATATATGTACCACATCTTCTTGATCCAGTCATCTATTTTTGGGCATTTGGGCTGTTTCCAAAGCTTAGCTATTGTAAACAGTGCTGCTATAAACATAGGGGTGCAGGTGTTCTTTGGAATTGATATTTCTGTGTCCTTTGGGTAAATACCTAGGAGTGGAATTGCTGGATCATATGGAAGCTCTATGTTTAGTAGGTCCAGAAATCTCCACACAGCTCTCCATAGTGGTTGGACCAGTTTGCACTCCCACCAACAGTGCAGAAGAGTTCCTTTTTCTCCACACCCTTGCCAACATTTGTTGCTAGTTTTCTTAATATGTGCCATTCTCACTGGTGTAAGATGGTATCTCATGGTAGTTTTGATTTGCATTTCCCTGATTGCAAGTGATGTTGAACATTTTTTCATATGCCTGTTGGCCATTTGCATTTCCTCTTCAGAGAAGTTTCTTTTTAGCTCTTCTGCCCATTTTTTGACTGGATTATTTTCTTTGTTGTTGTTGAGTCTCATCACCTCTTTGCAGATTTTTGTGATCAATCCTTTATCATTAGTGTTGTGTGCAAAAATGTTCTCCCAGTTGGTGGGGTTTCTCTTTGTTTTTGTTATTGTCTCTTTTGCTGTGCAGAAGCTCTTTAATTTGATGTAGTTCCAGCTGTTTATCTTTGCCTTCACTATCACTGCTTTGGGTGATGTGTCTGTAAAGATGTCTTTGATGTGCAAATCACGTAGTGTTTCGCCTATATTTCCTTCTATGTATTTTATGGTTGCAGGTTTTATGTCTAGTTCTTTAATCCATTTTGAGTTGGTTTTTGTGTATAGTGTGAGGTAGTAGTCAAGCTTCATTCTTTTGCATGTAGCGGCCCAGTTTTCCCAGCACCATTTATTGAACAGACTTTCTTTGCTCCAATGCATATTCTTTGCTCCTTTGTCAAATATTAGTTGACCATAAATCTGTGGGTTTATTTCTGGATTTTCTATTGGATTCCATTGGTCTGTGTGTCTGTTCTTGTTCCAATACCATGCAGTTTTGATGATTATGGCTTTGTAGTATAGCCTGAAATCTGGGAGTGTGATGCCTCCATTCCCTTCTTTTTTTTTTCAGGAGAGCTTTGGCTATTCGGGGTTTTTGGTGATTCCATATGAATTTCATCAATAATTGTTCTATTTCTTTGAAGATTAACATTGAAATTTTTATTGGAATAGCATTGAATCGGTATATTGCTTTTGGTAGGATGGCCATTTTAATAATGTTTATTCTTCCAATCCATGAGCAGGGGATGTCTTTCCATTTCTTTGTATCTTCTTCTATTTCTTTTAACAGTGTTTTATAGTTTTCTTTGTAAAGGTGCTTTACCTCTTTTGTTAGATTTATTCCCAAGTATTTGATTTTTTTTGTTTCGATAATAAAGGGGATGGTTTTTTTCATTTCTTCTTCTTCAGATTTAGTGTATAGGATTTGTTAGTGTATAGGAAGGCTTCTGACTTTTGCATGTTGATTTTGTATCCTGCCACTTTGCTGAACTGATTGATGAGTTCAGTTAGTTTTTTTTTTTTTTTTATAGAGGCATGCTTTTTATTTATTTATTTGTTTGTTTGTTTGTTTCGTTTTATACATGCACTGGGTACAGTCAGAAGCGCGGGAAGGTGAGAGAATTCACCAGAGCCAGAGCGGGGAGCAGAGCAGGCAGAAGGACCGAAGTACACTGCTGAGGGGAGCAGCGGGCGGCAGGAGAAGTCTGCGCGCCATGTGGGACCCTCCTCCGGTGGCCGGGGAGCAGCCGGGGATCGAACCGGTGCTGCAGAGGCTGCAGGCAGCTTCGCAACCCAGCGCTCAACCGCTGCGCCACTGGGGAGGCCCGAGTTCAGTTAGTTTTTCTATGGAGTTTTTGGGGTTCTCTATATATATTATCATATCATCTGCAAATAGTGATAGTTTGACTTCTTCTTTTCCTATTTGGATTCCTTGGATGTCTTTCTCTTGTCTTATTGCTCTGGCTAGGACTTCCAGTATTATATTGAAAAGCAGTGGTGAGAGTGGACATCCTTGTCTTGTTCCAGATCTTAATGGAAATGCTTTCAGCTTTTCACCATTGAGAATGATACTGGCTGTTGGCTTGTCGTATATGGCCTTTATGATGTTGAGGTATGTTCCTTGTATCCCAAGAATTTCAAGGGCTTTTATCATGAATGGGTGTTGCACTTTGTCGAAAGCTTTCTCTGCATCTATTGATATTATCATATGGTTTTTATATTTCTTTTTGTTGATGTGTTGGATAACGTTGATTGATTTTCGGATGTTGAACCATCCTTGTGTCCCTGGAATGAATCCTACTTGGTCGTGGTGAATTACTTTATGGATACACTGTTGGATTCTGATAGCTAAAATTTTATTGAGGATTTTTGCATCAGTGTTCATTAGGGAGGTTGGCCTATAGTTTTCTTTTTTTGTGTTGTCCTTGTTCGGTTTTGGTATTAGTGTAATGTTGGCTTCATAGAACGTGTTAGGTATTATACCTTCCTTCTCAATTTTTTGGAAGAGTTTGTGAAGGATAGGCACCAATTCGTCTCTGAATGTTTGGTAGAATTCATTTGTAAATCCATCAGGTCCTGGGCTTTTGTTTTTGGGGAGGTTTTTGATTACCATTTCAATTTCTCGCTAATTGTAATTGGTCTGTTTAGGTGTTCTATTTCTTCTTTATCTAGCTTTGGGTGATTGTAGAGTTGTAGGAATTTGTCCATCTCCTCTAGATTGTTGAACTTGTTTCCATATAACTGTTCATAGTAGTTACTAATTATTCTTTTGATTTCTGCTGTGTCCGTTGTGATTCCTCCTCTTTCATTTATTATCCTATTTATTTGTGCTTTCTCCCTTTTTGCCTTTGTGAGCCTAGCTAGGGGTTTATCTATTTTATTTATTTTTTCGAAGAACCAGCTCTTGGTTTCATTGATCTTTTGGATTGTTTTTTTAGTTTCGATTTCATTTATTTCTGCTTTGGTTTTTATTATTTCTTTTCTTCTACTGGTTTTGGGGTTTTTTTGTTGTTCTTTTTCTAGATCTTTGAGCTTTGAGATTAGGTTGTTTCTTTGAGTTCTTTCTTGTTTCTTGATGTGAGCATCTATTGCTATATATTTTCCTCTTATTACTGCTTTTGCTGCATCCCATACATTTAGGAAATTGGTGTCCTCCTTGTCATTCAATTCAAAGAATTTTTTAATTTCTTCTTTTATCTCCTCGTTAGTCCAGTGGACTTCCAGTAGTGTGGGTTTCAATCTCCACGAGGTAGGAGAGTACCTTGCCTTCTTTTTATGGTTTATTTCTAGTTTGATGCCTTCATGGTCAGAAAAGATGGTTGGTATGATTTCAATCTTGGTGTATCTGTTAATGTTTGTCTTGTGCCCCAGTATATGATCGATCCTAGAGAATGATCCGTGTGCGCTTGAGAAAAATGTATACTCAGATTTTTTTGGGTTTAGTGTTCTATATATGTCTGTTAAGCCCAAGCACTCTAGATCCTTTTTTAGAGCTTTAGTGTCTTTACTTATTTTTTGTCTTGTTGATCTATCCATTGTTGATAGTGGTGTGTTGAAGTCTCCCACTACGTATGTGTTTTCTCTGATGTCTGTTTTCAGAGATGCCAATAGTTGTCTGATATATTTTGGTGCTCCTTCGTTTGGTGAATATATGTTAATGAGTGTTATTTCTTCTTGAAGTATTGTCCCCTTGATCATAATGTAATGACCACTGGGGTCTCTTTTTATCTTTTTATGTTTGAAATCTGTTTTATCTGATATGAGTATAGCTGTTCCTGCCTTCTTTTTTGGTCCATTTGCTTGTAGAATTGTTTTCCATCCTTTTACTTTGAGTCTATTTTTATCTTTTGCAGCTAAATGTGTTTCCTAGAGACAGCAAAAGGTTGGGTTTTGTTTCTTAATCCAGCCTGCAACTCTGTGTCTTTTTATTGAAGAGTTTAGTCCATTTACATTTAGAGTTAGTATTGATATGTTAGCATCTTTATTTGCCATTGTGTTTGTCTTTCCTTTGATTTTATTTATTCTTTTAATAACTTTCTTTGGCCTTCTTTTGTTGTTATTCGTCCCTCTGAGGTTCTGGCTTTAGGACTCCTTGTAGTATTTTTTGGAGTGGGGGTTTAGTCGTAATAAAATTCCAGAGTTTCTGTTTGTCTGGGAAGGTCCTTATTCTTTCTTCAAAGAGGAAGGAGAGCTTTGCGGGATAGAGTATTCTTGGTTGGCATCTGTTTTCTTGGAGTCTGTTGACTATGTCCCTCCACTCTCTCCTTGCCCGTAGTGTTTCTTCAGAGAAGTCTGATGTCAGTCTGATTGGTTTCCCTTTGAATGTTATCTGTTTCTTCCCTCTTGTTAGTTTCATTATTTTTTTCCTTGTCTTGGATTCTTGGGAGCTTTACTATTATGTGTCTTGCTGTATTTTTCCTTTCATCATAGAAGTTTGGTGTTCTTCTTGCTTCTTGTATATCAATTTACAGCTCCTTCTTCGCGTTTGGGAAGTTCTCTTCAATTATATCCTTGAATATTTTCTCTGTTCCTACATCTCTCTCCTCTCCTTCTGGGATTCCTATAAGTCTTGTATTTCCTTTCCTCATGGAGTCAGATAGTTCCCGAAGTCTTTCTTTGGTCTTTTTCCTTCGTACTTCTCCTTCCTTTTCTGTTTTAGTTCTTTTTATTTCTGTGTCTTCAAGAGTACTTATTCGTTCTTCCATTTCATCTATTCTGCTTTCATTGCTTTTCCCAGAGTTCTTTAGCGTCTCCGTTAATTCTTTGATCTCCTGCATTTCTTTTACTTCCCTCTTTAGGGACTCAATTTCATTCTTCTGGTCATTAATTATTTTCCCCTTATCATTGTTTTCCTTTATGACTTCTGTCAGTTTTTTAATCACAGCAATTTTAAATTCTCTATCTGGAAGGCTCAGAAGTTCTTCCAAGTTACTGTCGTTGCAATCTGGTAGATGGTTTTCTTTTTGTGGTGTGCTTTTTTGCTGAGGAGTTGCTGGGTTGCATGTGGTTTTTCTACTCCCTACTGCCTGTTTTCTAATTTGCCGTATTCCTTGTGACACTGTGTTGCTGGTACTGGCTGGCATCTTGGGCGACCTTCCCAGCTCACCACTGGCTCCTCTGGGGAACTTCTGCTGGGTTCACAAGTCTCCAGCAAAGAAAGGTCCCTGCTGCAAAATGGCAATGTGGGAACGTGCTCCCCTGCACGCCCGGTCTGCCCCAGTGGTGGGTGCTGCTCCCCTCTGGGCTGGGACTGCAGGCTAGAAGGCGCCTGGCATGGGCAAGCCTCCCAGCTTACCTCTGTCTCCTCGGTGAGCCTTCTGCTGGGTTCACATAGTCTCCAGCAAGAAAGGTCCCTGCTGCAAAATGCCGGTGCAGGGGACGCGCTCCCCTGCACGCCCGGTCTGCCCCAGTGGTGGGTGCTGCTCCCCTCCAGGCTGGAACTGCAGGCTAGAAGGCGCCCAGCATGGGCAAGCCTCCCAGCTTACCTCTGTCTCCTCGGTGAGCCTTCTGCTGGGTTTACACATTCTCCAGCAAAGAAAGGTCCCTGCTGCAAAATGGCAATGCGGGAACGCGCCGAGGTTAAGTTTTGGTGCTGTCTCTGCGACAGTCCAACTCCACGGCCTGAGTTCAATTCCCTGAGTTCAGTCCCTGGCCAGAGAGCTAACCCACATGGCACAGCAGACCTTTCCTGTCTCGCCTCCTTGGCAGTGTATTTCAGTAAATCTGCCTGCTCTGCTCCCCACTCTGTCTCTGGTGAATCCTTTTACCCCCTGTACCTCTGGCCTACACCCCAGTTTTTCTACAAAATCTATCAATCAATCAATCTTCAAAAAAAAAAAAACAAAACAAAACAACACAAATATGTGAAAGATATATAGCTGGATTCCAGTTGTCCCAAGCAGATTGTGAATAAGGGACTCCTTGGACGCCATTTGTTTCCCCTCCACCCAACTTCTTTTAAATTCAGTGTCTTAGATCAGGAGTAGGTTTTTATATTTGCCACAGGCAGTAGACCAGATGGCCTCTTAAGAGTCTTTTCTCAGGATTAAAAGTTGTTAACTATCTTGCCAGTTTTAGTCTTTTGACAGTTTGGGAAATGGTGGTCTAAGAGCACTACAGCAGTTGTATTTTTGCTGAACTCCTTTTACTTCTCATGTGAAAACATTGGTAAGTAGTGAAGTAGCTAAACTGAAAGTCAGAAAGGGCAAATAAGAGCTAGAATTACTCCCAGTATAGTAAATTGCCCCCTAATAATTGAGGAATGGCATGAAGTATGAAGCCTTTCACCTGAGTAGGGCTGTGGTGGTAAATTGATGTTTTTCTGTGTAACTTCTTGGAATGCTCATCTGAATCCCATGGATGCCATTCTGTTTTGTTGGTGTCAGTCGTCTGGTATGATATGATGCATGAGCAGGATTTAATTTAAATCTGGTATGTGCTGTTGGCTCTTCAGTGACTAATTTGGGAACTAGGCATAGAAATTTGTAACCTTCTCCTTTGTTCCATTGCTGCAGATTTCCTGTCATGTGTTGGTCAGGGCTAATTGAATAGCTTCTTAACTGATATTTTTACTTCATTTTATTGTGTCCTCGAAGTATTCCTTGGTCATGCTTTATTTTAACATTCCATTTGCTCTCCTTTTTGGCATTCATGTATGAATCTCTTGTTATCCAGATGTTTTCCGTTTTGTGAACTTTGAAATAATCCCAACTCAAAAGAAAATGTTATTTCTGGTGTTATGAAGAGTGTTACCATGTCAGTGATCCCACAGAAACTATGGGAGTATGTATCCTTTGATTATACTTCAGTGGCATTGGTCCCCACCCCCATTGGAGGCTGGAGAACGGGAGTGAGAGGAAGACACTTTTTAATGTATACCCTTCTTTATTTTTTGAATTTTGAACTATGTGAATTTTACCTAAAACTAAGAATAAATGATTCAGTATTGGTAAACATATTATTGCATGTATTAAACACAACAGATACTGTAACATTAGTTGATGCTAAATGTCATTTTTAACTTTTAATTAGTTCTTAGTGTATTTTCATCACTAATAGACTTTAGAGTTTATTTCTAATATATTCAAGAATTAGGGAATACTTAATTTATAATCTTCTCATAAAATGACTGGTTTCCTGTTAGTTGGAGTTCAGAGCTGTGTACTGTAATGTTTCTTTTTGCATTATGGAAATTTTTTGTCCTCAATCAAGCAAATGTGTTAGGTGCCGAGATCCTGTCAAGTCTCAAACTTTATTTTAACTCACTATATCTAAAAGTTTTATGTTTTAGTAAGATTTAAAAGTTTTACATCTTTCATAACATTTCATTGGTAAAGTGTATTTTGCATTATTTGCCAACTTTCTCCATGGGAGAACTGTTTTCATCATAGAAATATTTTATGTAATGGTTTTCTTAGCTATTTTGAGCTAATTGAATATTTTTAGAATTCATTTTCTTTTACTGCTTTCATTTTTCAAGTGGAGTGGTTGTTCTGCATATACACAGTGCATCCTGATTGATCAGTCCATACAAGACCCATACAAAGTTACATTTCCAAATACTCCATCCCAGACTTTGTGCTACATATTATAAACTTCACAATATGATGTTATTTATGCTTTAAACATAGTTATCTTTTAATGAGATTAAAGAAGGTAAAACTTTTTTTTATGCTTAGCATTCTTCCCTTAGTGAGACCAACAGTCAAGTAGTAGGCCTATTTGACTTCTCATTGGTATCATTTTCTTTGGGCTTAAGGACTTC
Source organism: Talpa europaea (assembly GCF_964194135.1). Lineage (NCBI taxonomy): Eukaryota > Metazoa > Chordata > Mammalia > Eulipotyphla > Talpidae > Talpa > Talpa europaea. Next base: position 45,586,571 of record NC_140073.1, on the reverse strand, counting down.
CATCAGCACTTCTTTCCTTTTCCTCCCTCCCGCCTTCCCTCCATTCCCCCCCCCACTTAGATTTATTTATGCATATGAGAACTGGGGTACTGGCCAGAGGTGTGTGGGTGGGTGGGTGGGGGAGCAGAGAGGATTCATCAGAGAGAGTGGGGAACAGAACAGGCAGACTGACTGAAATACACTGCTTAGGGGAGCAGCAGGGCGAGACAGGAGAGGTCTGTGCCATGTGGGTCACTTCCCTGGCAGTCTGGGGATTGAACTGCAGACAGCTTCACAATGCTGTGCTTAACCCCTTGCGCCACCAGGGAGGCCCCCCCATCACCATTTCTAATGGGGTTCTGTTGATGACAGTTCTTTGCTTTCTTTTATCTGAAAAAGTCTTTATTTCCCCAAGTTTTGGAAAATATTTTTGTTGGATACAGAAATCAAGGTTGACAGTTGTATATTGTCTTCTGTTCATCATTGTCTCTGATTAGAAGTTAGCCATTAATTGTGTACCTGTTCTTTTTATTTTTTTAAAAGATTTATTTATTTATGCATACAAGAGCAGAGGTTCGGAGAGGTGAGAGGTTTTACCAGAGATAGAGTGGGAAGCAAAACAGGCAGATCTACTGAAATATGCTGCTGAGTGGAGCAGTGGGCGAATCAGGAGAGGTCTGCTGCACCATATGAGTTAGCTTCCTGGCCAGGGATCAATCTCATGCTGCAGTGGCTGTGGATAGCTTCATAGTGCTGAGATTTAATCCCTTGGGCCATCAAGGAGGCCCTGTGTACCTGTTCTTTTCTTGGTTGGGACTTACTGAGTTTTCTGGATCCATCGGTGATGCTTATGGGAAATTTGGGCCATTATTTCTTTGAATTTTTTTCTGCCCCATGCTCTTCTTTCTTGTTGAACTCTAATTATGCATGTGTTAAACTTTTTTTTTTTTTTTTTAAAGAGGCACGTATTTTATTCATTTATTTGTTTGTTTGTTTGATTATACATGCACTGGGTACAGTCAGAAATGCGGGAGGGTGAGAGAATTCACCAGAGCCAGAGCAGGGAGCAGAGCAGGCAGAAGGACCCAAGTACACTGCTGAGGGGAGCAGCGGGCGGCAGGAGAGGTCTGCGCACCATGTGGGACCCTCCTCCGGTGACCTGGGAGCAGCCGGGGATCGAACCAGCACCGCAGAGGCCGCGGGCAGCTTCGCAACCCAGCGCTCAACCGCTGCGCCACCGGGGAGGCCCTGCATGTGTTAAACTTATTGCTAGTAAGTCCTGTTCTTTAGATTAGGTAATTTCTGTTTGTTTTCTGGTTCATTGGCCCTTCTGTAGTTTTCAGTCTACTTTTCAGTTTGTCCAGTGAAGTTTACATTTATAATAGCTGTTTTAAAACTGTTGCTGGCTATACTTAATATTGGAATTTTATGGTCTGTTTTTTATGAGTGCTTACTGCCCTGATAATGGATCACATTTACCTGCTTGTTTGCATATCTTAACTTTTTTATTTGGATATTGTGGATCCCATTATAGGAAGTCTCAATGTGTTGTCTTCTTTAAAGAACTTGACTATTGTTCTGGCAGGTTTGAAGTTATTTTTGATCCTTTCAGTTGGTTTTATTTTATGTTATAGGCCTACTTTGTCTAAGACTTGGTATTTTTTCTTTTTTCTTTTTATATTCCTCATAAAATTGCAACCCCCTTATTTTGACACCAATCCCTCCCCTTCCCGCCCCCCACCCCCCATAGAGTGTCTCTGATTCATAGTTGTTTGTTGATTTTGATTTTTACTTTCTTATAGTTATTCTTTTTCCTGGTCCCTTATTTAAGTTTTCTAGATTCCTGCTATGAGTGAGACCATCCGGTATTTTTTTTTTCTTTCTGGCTTATTTCGCTGAGCATGATCCCTTCCAGCGCCATCCATGTTGCTGCAAATTGCATGTGTTTATCTTTTTTGAATGCTGAGTAATATTCCATGGTGTATATGTACCACATCTTCTTGATCCAGTCATCTGTTTTTTGGGCATTTGGGTTGTTTCCAAAGCATAGCTATTGTAAAAAGTGCTGCTGTAAACATAGGGGTGCAGGTGCTCTTTGGAATTGATGTTTCTGTGTCCTTTGGGTAAATACCTTAAGACTTGGTATTTTTTCTAATATGTGACCTTTCGAGGTTTCAGCCGAATGCCTGAGTGCCCAAGGTATACAGCAATGTCTCTACTCTAAGTGAAATTCCAGTATTTCTTTTTTTTTTTTTTTTAAAGATTTATTTATTTTTATTTATTTATACAAGCACTGGGTACAGTCAGAAGCGGGGGAGGGTGAGAGAACTCACCAGAGCCAGAGCGGGGAGCAGAGCAGGCAGAAGGACCGAAGTATACTGCTGAGGGGAGCAGCGGGCGGCAGGAGAGGTCTGCGCGCCATGGGGACCCTCCTTTGGTGGCCGGGGAGCAGCCGGGGAGCAGCCGGGGAGCAGCCTGGGATCGAACCGGCGTTGCAGAGGCTGCGGGCAGCTTCACAACCCAGCGTTCAACCGCTGCGCCACCGGGGAGGCCCAATTCCAGTATTTCTTGATGGTTTGCAGCTTCTGATATCTGTTCAGATCCCAGATCTATGACAGTGGCTCTGTAAGGCCTCGTGGAGTCTCATCCTGTTTTATATATAGCCCACAATTCAGCAAGAGATGCTCAAGGAACCCTGATGCAGCTATATGGAGGCACCCCTTACACATTTTTGCCTTCTTTCTGCTAATCTGTCATATAAATCCTAACCATTCCAGTAGTCCCCATCTCTGTGTCTAAAATTCAATGAGACCATCATGCTTAACTTAGGCTACACTTCTGTGATGCAGTTGGGGAAGTATCCCTGTAGAAAGCTTGAGTGTATGTGGTATGTAACTCCTGTGTTACCAGTTGTTTCATACCTGAAGATAATAGTCATGTGTTTTTATGTTTTCTTGTAATTTATTTTCTTTCTTTTGCATAGAAGAACTGTATTTTAAGATGGGGGGGGGGGAGGAGAAGGAGGGTGTGGGAGGTGGGGTATGGGGCTGTGAGAGGGTTCACCAGAGACAAGAGTACGGAGCAGAACAGGCAGATTGACTGAATGAAAAGACACTGCTACGGGGAGCAGCAGGTGAGACAGGAAAAGTCTGCTGCACCATATGTGGGTTAGCTCCCTGGCCAGGGATTGAACTCAGGCTGTAGCAGTGATAGTGCTGATACTTAACCCTTACACCATCACGGAGACCCTATTTATTTATTATCTAGCACCATTGTTCTCTCCTCAGGTATCGTCCCCGTGGTTCTCCCCTCACCACGTCCCTTGTACTCTTCCCTCCTCTATTTTAGCCCTTCTCACTCCCCCCACTCTGCTGTATGACTCAGCTCAGCTTGCAAGTTTTGTTTTTCCTGACCCTTTGTTTGGTTTTGCTATTCTCCACCTATAAGTAAAACCATTTGATATTTATATGTTTCCTTCTGAAGAGTCAGATTTTTGTTCACTTTGACTGAGGTTACTCGAGGAAAGCTAGTCTAGTCCTATTACTTCATTATGGCTAAAAATGTAGTCCACTTCTCAGATGTATTAGAAGATATTTATCTTTAAATACTAAGATTATATATTTCTACATATTTAATATCTACAATCTTAATCCCCTGCTTCTGGATATATGAATTTAGATATCCCATAAATAAATGTATGTATGCTATAACAAAGGAATTTTTTTTAAAGCCTTCCCTCCCTGCACTCCCTCAACCCAAGCTGTCCATACCTACTCCAAGCCCTCTCCTTTTGCTCCTGCCTTTGCTTCCCTTCCTCTTTTCCATATGGCAGGAGGAGTACAGGACCCCACATCTACAATCCTGGGCATTTAAGGCACTTGGAGGCTCTGGGTAATGGGAGGGTAGCCAGAAATATTTAAAATGTTTAACAACTCTTAGGTCGGAGACACACATCAGTCATAAGCGATGATAAGGATGGAGGAGGGGAAAGGGGAAATCCTTTTTTTCTTATATTTTAAAAGAACAGGCTTATTAGGAAAAGGAGAAAGAAAGAGGTGCCTGAATAGTCACAGGCAGGCAGGAGAGCTTAAGAGTACTTCAGGGGGACCTCTCTGGTGGCACAAGGGTTAGTCTCAGCACTATCAAGCTGTCACCAGCCACTGCGGCATGAGTTTGATCTCTAGCCAGGGAGCTAACCCACATGGTACAGCAAGACCTCTTCTATCTTGCTTGCTGCTCTCCTTGGCAGTGTGTTTCAGTGGATCTGCCTATTCTGCTCCCTACTGTATCTCGTGAATCCTCTCACCCCTCACACCTCTGGCCTATACTCCAGTTCTTGTATGCATAAATAAAAATAAATCTGAAAAAAAGGAATACAGATATGAAAAATGTTAAAAAAATACTTCAGGTGCAAAATCTTGGGGGAATTTTTGAGGTAGCACCTGGTATGTATGTGTACAGTGGTTGTTGACTGCCTGTACAGTGTATGGTTATATATGTATGTATATATATTTTAAAAGATTTATTTATTTATGCATACAAGAGCTGGGGTGCAGGCCAGAGGTGGGGGGGGGGCAGCTGAGAGGAATCACCAGAGACAGAGTGGGGAGCAGAACCGGCAGATCTACTGAAATATACTGCTGAGGGGAGCCTCGGGTGAAATAGGAGAGGTCTGCTGTGCCATGTGGGTCAGCTCCCTGGCTGGGGAGCTGCAGTCACTACCAATAGCTTCATAGTGCTGAGACTTAACCCCTTGTGCCACCAGGGAGGCCCCTGAGGATTATTTTAAATAAATTGGCAGCACAATGTTTTCAGTGCCTACCATGTCCAGACATTGTAGATGGAATATAAAATCTCATTTCAAGAAATACTGCTTGAAATAAATATTGAAGAAGAGATAGAAGATTGTTCTTTGCAGATCTTTCGGTCTAGCTGATTAGTGCAGGAGTGAAAAAAAGATCCATGTTCTAGGAGCTTCATGTTTTTTTGGGATTGTTGAAGGGTTGTATGAAATCCTGGACTTTCAGCAAACTTACAGCTCTTTTAATACTTTTACTTGAGGTTTAGGTTATATTTGGAGGTAGTGCCATAGTCAAAAATGCCTTATCTGTCTTAATTTGTTATAAGTTAAGATCAGGCAGTCTTAGACCAGTGACTGAGTGAAGGATATAAGTTTTTGAATAGAGCTAAATCTTGCTATTGGAAAGGTTTTTTCCTGGCCACATCATCATGCTTATTTTTAATTTTTTGGCAATGTACCTAAAATAAAATATACTTCACAAAGAGCATAGAATCATCTCAAAATGGGTGGTAGAAATGAGTATAATCTTATGATACTTTATATCAATTAATTAACTCACTTTAATAAAACAATTCTTTGCATATTTGAAACCAATAAGTTATAAAAGTTAACTGAAATGCTTCATACCTAGAAAATAATTGCAGTTAACTAATTAATTGCTTTGTTTTATCTTGTTTAGCTATATGCATATGCACAAATAATCTTCTGAGGAGACATAGCAAATCTACATTTACTTTCAGGAAAACAATCAAATTATCAAAGTTTCGTTAGTTTATATAACAAATATAAAAGAATAGTAACATTGTGAAGCCTTGTTAAAATTTTTTTTTTTTTTTTAATAGAGGCATGCTTTATTTATTTGTTTGCTGGTCTGTTTGCTTGTTTTGTTTATACATGCACTGGGTACAGTCAGAAGTGCGGGAGGGAGGGTGAGAGAATTCACCAGAGCCAGAGCGGGGAGCAGAGCAGGCAGAAGGACCGAAGTACACTGCTGAGGGGAGCAGCGGGCGGCAGGAGAGGTCTGCGCGCCATGTGGGACCCTCCTCCGGTGGCCAGGGAGCAGCCGGGGATCGAACCGGCGCCGCAGAGGCTGCGCGCAGCTTCGCAACCCAGCGCTCAACCGCTGCGCCACCGGGGAGGCCCTTTGTTAAAATTTTTAAAAGGGGCCTCCCCTGGTGGTGCAGCGGTTGAGCGCTGGGCTGCGAGGCTGGCCACAGCCTCTGGCGCGCCAGTTCGTTCCCTGGCTGCCGGCGAGGGTCCCACCAAAAAAAAAAGAAAAAAAAAAGGCTTTGACAATATTCTATTTTGTTAATGTGGTGTCTTGGTCATTACATGGATTTAGATCTAGTATACGTGTATTAAAATTAAGTCTTCAAGTCTCCCATATGTTATACATCATTGTAAAGGAAGGGTAAAGGATAGAAAAAGAACTTAGTGCTTTATTTTATTTGATTAACTGTTATGCAGAAGACTGCGAAAAGTTTATGTTGTATCTTAAATGTGCAATGTACTTAAAGGGTAAGGAATAAGATGTACTTTGCTGTAAATATGTTTAAAGACAAATAACATAATAAAAATTGTTTTAAAATATGTTAACCTTTATTTGCATTCTATAGAAATAGAAAAAGACTTCACTTGATTAAAATGTTTAATATAGGGCCTCCCCGGTGGCGTAGCAGTTGAGCGCCGGGTTCTGAAGCTGCCCGCAGCCTCTGCAGCGCCGGTTCGATCCCCGGCTGCTCCCCGGCCACCTGAGGAGGGTCCCACATGGCGCGCAGACCTCTCCTGCCGCCCGCTGCTCCCCTCAGCAGTGTACTTCGGTCCTTCTGCCTGCTCTGCTCTCTGCTCTGGCTCTGGTGAATTCTCTCACCCTCCCGTGCTTCTGACTGTACCCAGTGCTTGTATAAATAAATAAGTAAAAATAAATCTTAAAAAAAATAAATAAAATGTTTAATATATATTCTCTACTATGATCTCAAAGGAATGTGTATACTACTATAATGAAAGATTTACTGACATTAGTAAGACATTACTAATGAATGTCTCCCACTCTTTTCCTGGCAGAGAAAACTTGGCATCTTAAATTGTATCTAAACATCATATACTCATAGATGAAAGTGTTTAAAGTCATGGTGTTTAAAGGTGAAGTTTATTGTGGATTTCCTGACAAGACGATTTTGGCAACTTTACTATTGGTAAATCTTAATGGAAAGTAATTTTTTTAACTTAAAAAATGGAGTTTCAGTTGGGGATATTAGCCCTTCAGGACTTTTTCTGTCTGTGTATGCCATAATATCAAAACTTGAAAACTGAGAAGACATATTGGTCTTCTTTCAGCATGTACTCTTCACTAAGGTGACTTAAATACTATTTAAAGGATATTATAGAAAGCAAAGGAAGGTTTCTTGTAACTCTTCATCTTAGGGCTTATTTCATGATGAACTTGGACTTCAGATTCTTTGTGATAAAGTTATCTCTTCAGATAACTCAGTTTGATGACGTTATTTCTCTTTATAGTAGTACATCAAGATGAAGAAAGCAAAGAACATCAAAGATGCCCCATTAAAATAAGTCAGGTGGTCAGTGCACGTAACTAGAGGAAAAAGTAGCAGTTTTAGATTGTGTTTGATCAAAGAGGTGATGTTCCCTAAACCCTGTGATGTTGGGAAGTGGTGGGGAGTGAGTGACAGGGGAATGATGATTATGTGATGAGGAAGTGCATAGAACTTTTCCAAATACTTGAATATTTGAAAAATATTGAATATTTCAAATATTTGAATACTTGAATATTTCAAATATTCAAGTGATACGAAGTGATATTACTGTTGAAAAAATAATTTTTTTTAGCCTCCACCAAACTGCCCATGTCCATACCCCAATATACCTCCCTCTCCCAACTCCTCCACCCTTCACCATATTCCCTTTAGGAACCATTACTTCTTTTTTCACATTTTTATTTCTTCTGTTGATTCTGTGTATTTTTTTGGGGGGGGAGGGGATCTGTATTTTCCAGATGAGTAAAAGTATCTGAAATCTGTCTTTCACTTTTTGACTGATTTTACTCAACATAATTACCTCAAGATCCATCCATTTTTGTCCCAGATGCCACCATTTCATCTTTCTTCACAGCTCTGTAATATTCCATTCAATAGATGCTCCACAGTTCTCTGTCCATTCATCTGTTGAAGGGCCTTTGGGTTGGTTCCATGATTTGGCAATTTTTTTTGTGAGTGGCTTAGAAGAACTGAGTTGTAGGCCAGAGATACAGGAGGGTGAGAGGATTTACCACATTGGATCTGCCGTGTGGGGAGCAGAACAGGTGGATTTACTGAAATATGCTGCTGAGGGGAGCAGTGGGCGAGACAGGAGAGGTCTGCTGCGCTATGTGGGTAGCTCCCTGGCTGGGGTTCGAACTCATGCTGCAGTGGCTACGGATAGCTTCATAGGTTGTGTCTTAACCCCTTGCTCCACCAAGGAGGCCCTGAAGAATCTTGACTTATACATCCCCTAGTGCTGTAAGACATGAAAAAGACAAGTGTATAGGATTAAAAATGATATACCATTGTCATCACTAAAAGTTGCAAGGTTGTTAGTTATAATAAAATCATTGTTGCTTAATTACTCTAGAAATCATCACTTATAAAAGTAATAGAAAATAATGCCCATTCATAAGAACAATTACAAAAGAAAATTTTTTTGAGGAACATGAAAGAAGATAAGAATTAATTTAGAAATATATACCATGTTCTTGGATGCAAAGACTCAGTATCATAAAGTGTCTGATCTCTCTAGCCTCTAAATACAATGATCTCAAAAACCCTTTTTCTTGTCAAGTTAAAACCAAAATAAATCCTAGAAATAATACTGCAGAATTGAGGCTGCAAGAGGCAGGGGGTGGGAGCACAGTAGTCTATGGTGCTTGGATGGTGGGTGTGGTGTGGTAACATACATCTGAAAAGGTATGACCCTGTACCCTAAATCACAGACAATGTTGTAAACCAAAGTTACCTCAATAAAAAATATAATTAATTCCCCTTAATAAAAAAATAAACGTCATCTCAATTCTCTGATTTTGTGATTCTGAATAATTCTAGAAATCCTTGAATGCAAATATTAACTTCTTCTGATAAAGATTGAGGCCTTCCTTCTACCAGCTGATTTTATATAAGTACCTTCTCCACTAGTTATCTTGTCAGAGTTCTTGTAAATCTTGTCAGATGACTCAAGTTCTTCATTCACTCTTAATACATTTAAAAGTTATTGTAAATTCTACAGTAGCCCATTCTTTCATGTCTTCTGTTTTCTGACATGTACCCTCTCTGTTTCCCTGTTGCTCCTTTTGGAAGTCTTTCTAGGAAATTAAGGTTAACAAAGAAAGAGTGCTGGAGACCAGCTCCAGCTAGATGTCGTGTCAGGAGTCTCAGAAAGGAGATGACGGCATCGGTGAAATCTTGGGGGGCTGAGGGGAAATGGAGTGAGGTAAACACAGACACCTTTCTTGCAAGTGTCTTCTACTGAGGATCTCAGCGGGTCTTTATTTATACCTTAAGGTGGGTCTTTATTTATACCTTAAGACGAGCAGTGAGATATCATCAACATAAGCATTGAAGCAGAACAAAGACAGTCATTACATATTTTCTCATGAAACTATAGAGACTCTCTTGGTCTCATACCAAAAGGGCACTTCTTTAATCTGATTAAGAAAAACAACAGGGACAATTACTCTCCTTGGTACAACTCATTTTCTAGCATAATCAATTGTCTAAGACAGTACAATATTCAGTAACAATCAATCATCCTGTCAAGCTTTCCTTATTTCGGAGTGGACATGAAAGTCCATTGTTAATGCTTTATTACTAAAATCAACCCATTCCCTAGCGCTCAGTTAATCTAGCCTATTTATCAATTACTTCAAAGTGATCTAAAATAACTCATTAATACTGTTTTAATTCTACAGAAGTCTAACTTTTAACTAGAAATACCTAACCTCCACACAACCTGCGAACTGTTAACCTTTCGCATACACCAGATGTACTGTTGCCACAAACACTTACGCCCAGGTTAGGCTCTGGTTTCCAAGCACAGTTGGTTCAGGGCAGCTTGTTCTCCCTAGTTCTCAGGGCCAGGACATTTCTATCCTAACTATATCTTTAACAATTTTTACTTCTTTTGTGATAGTTCATGCGTAAGAACAATAAGCCAGTTGTCACCTGGGTCCGAATTAGGTTTTCACAAGCCAATTTATAACTAACTTACGTTCGCATTAACCAAGAACAAACTGGAGAGCATTAGCACGCATTGCCATGGAGACTCCCTTATTCAGATCTTCTGGGAAGTGCAGGACTCCCCTCTTCTCGGGAGTCTCCCCCAATGCCTGGACCTTGTCAAGAGACAGCATGGGTAGCGCCGCCTACAGCAAAAGAGCCTAGTGGTTTTGGGAAATGGTAGTCTTTATATATGGAGGATGTACTGTAGACAGTGGAAAGGAAGGGAGTAAAGCAGGAGAGAGTGTAAAATTGGTTATTACCCTGTTTACTTGTCCTTATTCTCTTTGTCAGTTCATTTTTATCATTAGTTTTTATAATGTTTATCATGAAAAAACTCAGATAAAATTAATTTTAGCTTTTTCCCCAGTTCTTCCCTCTTCCTAACTAGAGCGACTAAATACTTACCAGCAATTTTATGTGTCTTTTAATTGCTCTTATCTGTACTTTCTTCATTTATGAATGGAAATTGCCTTTTCTGGTTACTTCATAGAATTGTTGTGAAGATCAGATGGGACATGATGGGAAAGGACTTTGAAAAACTTGAAGTGCTTTACCAAGGGTAGTGGGGGAGGGAAGGGTAGGAATATTACTGTTTCCACCTGAAAGTCTGTAGCTCATTCTGTTGCTAGGTCGCCTCTAGGTAACTGTATTTTATTGAAATGTAAAGAAACTGTATTTTTAAATTTGGAATTCTACCATTTAGTACTCTGGCTCTCTTGCTTTACATTAGTAGGTTTGTACTGTCTTTTCTGATTAGGAGTAGCAGAGTAATGTGATAATACCTTGTGTTTTATTTAATTGCCAGGTGTAAAGTGTGCGTAATGTTTCTCACTAATGACAAGCGGTAGGCCAATTGAGCTGGACTGGAATTACACTGCTCTCTTCTAGCACCTATATCCCGGTCTGCATTTAAGATGAGTTCTGTGCACAGTGGGGAAGTGTGACTGTTAAGTCCTTAGGAGCCATTTAAAGCATTTCATAGCAGAAAACATTTCTTTGCAGTTTTTTTCTTTTAGCATTTACAGTGGTAGTGTTTAATGGGACCATAGGCACCTTTTTTCAGACATTGTAAAAGCAGAGTATGGAAGAGAGGTTTTTAAAAAATTTAAGCCTCTTATAAACCTCTGGAGGTGAATTTGCTTGATTCTTAGAATTTTTACAACAATCGCATACTAAGTTAAAGTAGCTTGCCTTAATTAGATCTTATGAATATCTAAGATAAATTTGCATACACTAAAAAAACGCTATGAAGTTTACTGATGTTAACAAGTTAACATGTTAAAAAGTTAGGCCCCTTTTCCTTTTTTGATATTTCTTAACTTTTTTCCTTGAAAAATATTTTTTCCTTTTTTTGGCAGTAATCTATATGTGTAGGCTTTAGGTTTGTTCATTTCAATCTCGTTGAGTTTCTGTGTACTAGGTATCTATATGCTTGGGAAGGCAGAAATGTATAAGAGAGACACAAATAGAGTTATTTTTAATATAATGTATTTAACAATAAGACAGATAATGTGCTTTGGGAGTGTAGAAGATGGCACTTGGTCAGTACAAGGACTCAGGCAGCAATTTCTAAAAGAGGTGATACCTAAACTCTTATACAAATGGAAGGAGGTTTTCAGAAATGATAACCCAATCATAAAATTTTATGTCATTCTTGCAGGTTCTGAGTACTGGTACTTAAAAGGGTTGTACTTAATTCTGTATCACTTTTATTGTTTTGTTTTTCAACTGTATTAATTTCTATATATTAAAATAATCTGTTTTAATGTATATGCTTTGATACATTTTAGTAGTTGTATGTAGAACATTTTCATCATCCTAAACTGTTTCCTTGTGCCCTCTGATGCCCACCCTCAGACAACTACTAAAATACTTTCTGTCATTATAGTTGTATCTTTCTTAGGATTTTGTATAAGTGGAACTGTGTAGTGGATACTTCTGTAATTGTTATCTTTTGCTTAGTGTAATTTTTTTTAGTGCAGTGTTTTTGAGATACATACATGTTGTTGTATATTGAGTTCATTCCTTCTTTTACTGATAAGTAATTTTCCATAGTAAGAGTATATCTCAGCTTGTTTAGCCATTCATAAGTGGATAGACACTTCATTGTTTCCAGTTGAGTTTTGGCTGCTGTGGAAATTTGTGTACAAATATTCATGTGGATTTGTTTTCACCTAAAAGCCTGAGTGTGATTGCTGAATCTTTCAATAAATATGTGTTGACTTTATAAGAAGTTGCCAAAATATTTTCAGTAGTGGCTGTGCTAGTTGGTATTCCTGTCAGCAGTGTATGAGCATTCCAGTTATGCTGCATTCACGTAAACGCTTCATATTGTTAATTTTCTTACCATTAGTCATTCTAGTGAATATTTGGTGTTTTTCTCTGTCTAGTTTGCATTTCCCTGATGTCTTGTGATGTAAAGCATCTTTTCATTGCTATTGGCCATTTAGATTATTGTTTTTTTTAAAGTGTTTATCATGTCTTCTGTCTATATTTAAAAATTGGGTGGTTTGCCTTCTTGCCCTTGATTTGAAAGAGTCCTTTATACATCCATATTACAAGCCCTTTGTCAGTTTTGCTTTTTCTCTAGAATCTGGCTTGCTTTACCATTTTCTTAATCATCTCTTTCAAAAAGTAATGTTTCCCGGGCCTCCTTGATGGCGCAGTGGTTGAGCCCCTGCCCGCAGCCTCTGCAGTGCCGGTTGCTCCCCGGCCACCGGAGGAGGGTCCCACATGGCACGCAGACTTCTCCTGCCGCCCGCTGCTCCCCTCAGCAGTGTGCTTCGGTCCTTCTGCCTGCTCTGCTCCCCGCTCTGGCTTTGGTGAATTCTCTCACCTTCCCGCGCTTCTGACTGTACCCAGTGCTTGTATAAATAAATAAATAAATCTTAAAAAAAAAAAAAAGGTAATGTTTCCCAAACTTCGATGAAATCTGTTTTAACACATTTTTCTTTTATGGTTTGTCCTTTTCATGCCCTTAGTACTTTTTTATTATCCTAATGTCACAAAAAATTTTCCTATGCTTTCTTTTAGGAACTTAATAATTTTAGCTTTTAACTTTTTTAAAAAGATTTGTTTGTTTATTCATGCAAGAGCTGAGGTACAGGCCAGAGATGTGGGGGGTAAGAGGATCCACCAGAGACAAAGCAAGAATAGAACAGGCCAATTGATGGAAGTACACTTCTGGGGGGAGCAGTGGGTGAGTCAGGAGAGGTTGCTTCCTGGATGGCTGGGGATTGAACTCATGTTGCAGAGGCTGCAGATTGCTTCATAATGGGGTACTTAACCCCTTGCGCCACCAGGGAGGCCCAGCTTTTAATATTTAGCATCATGATCCATTTCAAATTAATTGTTCTATCATCATTTATTGAAAATCCCATTGAATGAGTTTTTGCTCCTTTGTTGAAAATCAGTTGGTATATATGTGCTTTCCTGAACACTGTATTGATTTATTGAACTAATCTTATGCCACTACCACTCTATTTGATACTATAGCCTTTTAGTAAGTCTTGAAATTAAGTCTTCCAATCTTTTTTTTTTTTAAGATTTATTTATTTATGCTACAAAAGCTGGGGTGTAAGCCAGACGTGGGGCAGTGTGGGTAGGGGGGAGGAAGGTAATAGGATTCACCAGAGACAATGAGGAGCAGAACAGGCAGATTGACTGAAATACACTGCTGAGGGGCGCGGTGGAGGAGACAGGAAAGATCTGCTGTGCCTTGTGGGTCAGCTCCCTGGCCCGGGATTGAACTCATGCTGCGGTGGCTGCCGATAGCTTCATTATGCTGAGACTTAACCCCTTGTGCTACCAGGGAGGGCCTCACATTTAGGTTTTTGATTCACTCTGGGGTACTTTGTATTTGGAATGAGATGGAAGTCCAGCTTTATTATTTTGTATATGTCTATCCAGTGTACTAGCTCGTATCATTTGTTGAAGAGACTTTTCTTTCCTAATTGAATGGCCTTCGCATTCTTGTTGAAAACCAATTAGCCATAAATGCTGGGGTTTGTCCTTAGACTATCAGTTCTATTCCATACCAGTTAGACTTCACAGACATGTACAGACTATTCCACCCAACAAAGCAGAATATAATATTCTTCTCTAGTGTACATTGGACCATAAGAATTACTGATAAATTTTAAAACATCAAAATCATATAGATCATCTTCTTTGACCACATGGACTAAAACTATAGAAATTAGTTAATATATGGAATACTTAGAAAATTTGAGATATGTGGAAATTAAAAAGCATGCTTTTGAATGCTTCAGAAATGACTAGGGAAGAAATCACTTGGGAAATTAGAATTAATATGAATGAAAACAAAAGCATAATATGCCAAAATTTAGGCTATGCCATGAAACTATTCGGGAAATACTATATTAAAAATGAATATCTCAGATCAACAACCTCGGTTTACTCTTAAGGAACTAGAAAAAGAAAAAAACCAAACAAAAAGCCAGCAGAAGGAAGAAAATAATAAAGATAGATGAGAGAAATGAATAGAGAATAGAAAAATAATAGATTCAATGAGACCTAAGTTCTTCAAAAAGAACATCAAACTGACTAACTTTTAGCTAGTCTTAGGAAAAAAGAGATGAAACAAATAATTAAAATCAGAAATGAAAGTGGACTATTACTCCCTATTCTACTGAAATAAAGATTGTAAGAGTACGCTGAAAAATTGTGTGCCAATAGGTTGGATATAGATGAAAATAGGCAACTTTCTAGAAACACACAAATTATGAAAACTGATTTAAGCAGAAATAGAAATTCTCAAAATACCTTTAACAAGGAATGATATTTAATTGGTAATCAAATATCCTTCCAACAAAGACAAATCTAGAATTGGATGGCTTCACTGGTGAATTTTACAAAATGGTTAAAGAAGGGTTAACACCAATCTGTATCAAGAAATAGAGGAGGAAACATTCCTGACACATTCTGTGAGTCTCTCATACCTTGATACCTAAGACCTGATACCTTGATACCTAAGACACATTAATGTCCTTTATGAACATGGATTAAAAAAAATTCTCAATAAAATACTGGCAAACTGAATCTTAACAACACATTAAAAGGTTTATAAATGATATATACTACGAATAAGTACGATTTACCTCAGGAATGCAAAGGTTGTTCAACTAAGAAAGGCAGTTCATGAACTACATCATATTAGTGGAAAGAAAGATAAAAACATGCGATCACTCCAGTAGAAGCAGAAAAACCGCTTGATAGAATTCACCACTCTCTCACAGTAAAAACACTTAGTAAACTGAGAACAGAAGGAAACTTCTTTTAACATGATGAAGGGCACATACGAAAAACCTGCAAGTTACTTAATACTCAATGGTAAGATTGAAAACTTACCCCTAATATCAGGAGCAAAGGGATGCCTACTTTGCCATTGCCATTCTCTTGTGACTTTGACATTCTATAATTTTATCTGGAAGTGGTATTTGTTTCATTAGTTTATTATTACTATTTAAGATATAAAAATTCATTTGAAATATTTGGTTACATATTTTGTCTGCTCCATGGCGACATTTTCCTCATGAATGTCCTTTTTAAATTTTCATTTGTGGGGGCCTCCCTGGTGGCTTAAGGGGTTGAGACACAACCTATGAAGCTATCTGCCGCCACTGCAGCATGAGTTCGTTCCCCGGCCAGGGAGCTACCCACATGGTGCAGCAGACCTTTCCTGACTTGCCTGCTGCTCCCCTGCACAGTGTACTTCAGTAGATGTGCCTGTTCTGCTCCCCACTCTGTTTCTGGTGAACCCTCTCACTGCCTGCGCCTCTGGCCTATACCCCAGTTCTTTTTATTTATGCATAAATAAATCTTTAAAAAATTTTTCATTTGTGTAGATCCTATTCCTGTTTCCTCTTGTTTATTTTTGAATAAAGAGGATTTTTCCTATATTACTTTTCAGGATATCGGAAGTAGGGTATCGGTAGCTAGCTGCTGTATTCCAAATTTATAGTGATTTTCTTTATGACCAGGGTTGTGAATATGAATTTATTTTTTTTCTCCTCAGCCAGAGAAGATTGATTGCTGCTGGCACACAGAGCAGGGCAGGCCTTCTCACTGTCTTTTTGCCACACCAGCAGCCTGATTTCAGCCAACAAAGCTTGTTTGCCTGATTCCTAATTTAGTACTGTCTCTACTTCTTCAAACTATGAACAGCAAAACTCCCTCCACCACTTCATGTCCTCTGATTTTTGCAAATGTGGTTTAAGTCTTATACCTCAGGAAGTGTGGTTGAGGAAATGTACACTCCCCTACCCTTCACCCACTTCATTGCCTTATTTTTACCATCTTTCTATAGTTCAGTGTTTTTCCTTTTGGCTTATCGTTCACTTTTATTTCATGTTTGCTAGTTTCATTGGAGATCATGTTTGCACTTATATTTTTTATTCTTTTGTTGCTTTTGGACTAATTCTGAAAGGAGATTTTGACCTTACTCTGTCATCTAAGACCAGAAATACTTAACATGTATTTTTTGTAGTGCTTTGCATATCCGTTTTATCTAAATATTTAAACTGGATTAAATTTCATAATTACAAACTGTGGAATGTGATATTTTCACTATTTAACAAATATTTTTCTGGCAAGTATTTGTGCCAAGTCTGTTTAAGTGCAAATAGTACTTATGTACAAAAGAGTACTGTTTAAGTATGCATCAAATCCTTATAGCAATCCTATGAGGTAAGTGTTCTTTTTATTACCATTTAATTGATAGGAAACCGAGGAATAGTTAGAAATATTAACTTGCCCAAGAACTCTTTTCTCTCTAATGTTATAGGACAGGAAGAAGGGCACCCCAAAACCCTCAAACTTGCCCACTCTGAATAGGTTCTGCCATCTACCACATCAAGACAAAATATACTGTAGTGCGTAAGACATTCAATGGAAATGAACTTCCATGCAATTAGTGTGCAATACAGAAAAGGGGAAGAAAATAGTTTCCAAATCAAGCACCCAAAGTTACTCATCCCCTCGTGGGTAAATGCCCAAACAGCGCTGGCCCAAAGCAGGGCCTCTGAGGCCTGAAAGCCTGCCACAAGTGTAATGCACTTTCTGGTGGGTACCCATAGAAAAGGATCAGAACAACCAGGCAAGTCTGGAAGGAAAGAGCAAAATCAAAATCAAGATTAATGTTGCTGTTGTTGACCTCCCCACGGGTCTCTCACCCACATCTGTTTCAACCAAGCCAGGACCTAAATGCACTTGCGGCTTCTTCACATGTCTCTGCTCCATGTGCCTCCTCCAGGTCACCTTCTTACTCTCCATCCTGCTTCCTTCTCCAGTCTCTTCTCCTCCTCCCTGCTTAGCTCCAGCCTTCTTTGGGTGGACAGGAAACCTGAAACCTCCCCTTTTTCCTGGGAACCACCCTGTTACACTAAGACTGTAGCATTTGTAGGCCTTGGCATGATCTGTTTATACCGTCTGCTAGTGAATCATTAGCATAACTAGATTGAGACCATAGTTCATGTCTCATTCACATTTTTATTCCTAATGCATATTTAGTAGAATGCCTGAAACCCAAAACGTGTAATCAGTGAATGTTGTTGATAAATTATTTTTTATTAGGAGCCAAATAACTTCATCTCTAGACCTGGTAGCTTTACTTGTTCATGCAACTTGTTTTAAAAAAAATTTTTTTGTATTCTCATGTTGTCATTTTGGTGCTGTTACCATATTTGCCTTAAGAATAGCTCTAAAAAGAAAGTCATTGTATCCAGAACAAAATTATAAAGTTTTCTTTCTGAAAGAGTTGTCAATGTGCTAGAAATATAACCACTAGTTCCCTTATCACAGTTTGTTGTCCATGCTAAACATTATTTTTTGTGTCCTGGTATTAGTTACAGTTAAACAAGTTTATTTGTAAAATAACAATGGTCCACTAACTCAGGATAATAAAAATGTAGTGGTCATCTTGTTGTTCATTTGTTTTGATTGCTGAGTTTTATTCCATTGTAAGAATGTATCACTGTTTGTTGATATTTCATCCCTTGTGAATACCTGAACTATTTCCTGGTTTTGGCTACCTATGAACAATAAAGTTGCTTTAAATATTTGTCAGATATTTTGTGGACATATGTTTTCATTTCTCTTGGTAAATGCCTAGCATTAGAGTTGCTATGTCAAGATATATATATATGTTTAATTACATAGGAAAGAGCAATTTTCCCCCAACACAGTTGTGCCATTTAACATTCCTACCACCAGCATGTTAGGGTTTCATTGCTCTGTACCTTCACTGAAATTTATAGTTCTCAATCTGTATGGTGGGTGTGTTTCTCTTCATTTTTAACATTCATAATTATGATTATTGATATCCTATTGCCCCTAACACTATTAATAATTTAAACATTCTGCTTATCCTGGTGATGAATTTCAGAATTAAGGAGTCACCAGGGCACCTTGGTGACACCAACTACAATTTGGAGGTCTATATAACTACCCTCACTTCTGACATGACTGGCAAGATCCAGGGTCCCCAGGATCATGTTCAGATTTGATAATTTGCTAGAAGGATTTGTAGAGTTGACTGGGGTTTACTCAAGGTTATGTTTTTTTTTGTAATAAAAGTGTATATTTTGAAAAGCAGCCAGGAGAAGAGATATATTTGGTCATTTAGATATGATTGATTACCCCTTCAGAGCGTGAGCTAATATCATGGCTTCCTCCTTCTCCCTCCCAGCCATTAAATCATATTTTTAGTATAGACTAAGTGGCATGACCCACAATCCCCAGGTAAACAAAAAGAGTCTTATCAGATATGACATTCCAAAAGGTTTAGTAGTTACCATGAAGCCAAGGGCAAAAACCAACCTCTTTTTGGGCAAGGTTACCCCTTTACTGCACATGCATGTACCCTCCTTGGTTTTTAAAATTCATGTACCCTAACAGTTGTGTTGACTGATAAAATCTGTTATCAAGAAGCTTAAGTGATCTTGGTTCAACCTGTCCTAGGAACTAACTTGCCGAACTGTTTAATCCAAACTTATGAAGAGCCTGAAACATGTTCGTTCATTCATTCAGAAAATCTTTGTTGAAGTTTTACAGTGGTCAGGCACTGTGCTACATGTGTAAATTCAAAGTATACTCATTGCTCTTAGGGAGCTCCCTAGTCAGTTCACAGACAATCAAAAAACTTGAAACAGGTTCTATGTTGGGAAATGCTAGAGCACCTCAGAGGAAAGGTATATAAGTCACAAGTGAAATTTTCAGGGGAAGTCATGTTTAAGCTAAATTTTGAAGGATAAGGAAGATTTAGGTCAAATAACAGGAAAAGGGAATTCAAAGCATAAAGAACCACATTTGGTAGATTGTGAAAGCATGATTGTACTGGTCTTTTTAAGAAATTTAACTGGGCCTTGGGTGTGAATTGGGGGAGTTTACAGGGATGAAGCCACACTAGCAGTCAAGCCATATAGTCAGTAGCCTCTTCTGTCGTGTTAAAGAAATTTAGATTTTTATTCTGGGAGAGATGAGCCATTTTAGAAATTATAGCAGGAGAATGACGTGATCAGATTTGTTTTAGGAAAATTATTTAGAACATGAGATTTCATTGAAGAATTAATCATTGCAGACATTCCTAGTCCTTTCTCTATGATACTGACTTTGCCTTTTTTTTACATATTTAAATTGACTGAAAATTTGTGCTTTTGTATCTTTGATTTTTTTTGAATTATAGAAATAATAGGTGATTTTTGGCAAAAAACATAGAATCAGAGTAGAAAGTAAGAGTCCCATGCCCCCTTCCCTTAACAATAAAAATTTGGCATATATTGTTTGAGTGCTCTTTCCCTGAGTGTTCTTTCCAGATATTTATAGGCACATACAGTATCTTTATTATAGAGGTATATATTAATATGTTTTATTAAATATTTATTTTTATTTTTATTTATATAAGAACTGGGGTATAGACCAGAGGTGGGGGGTGTGGTGAGAGGATTCACCAGAGGCAAAATGGGGAGCAGAACAGATGGATCTACTGAAATATACTGCTGAGGGGATCAGTGGGCGAGAGAGGAGAGGTCGGCTCCACAATGTGGGTTAGCACCCTGGCTGGGGATTGAACTCGTGTTGCAGTGGCTGCTGATAGCTTCATAGTGCTGAGACTTTAAACCTTGTGGCACCAGGGAGACCCTGTATTAATGTGTTTTAAAGATAAAATGAGCTCTGCTTTATATGCTCTTCTGAAGCTTTTTAAAAATACCAGATAATGTAGCTTTGTTTGTAGTACTTATTATTATTCCATTTATCATTAAATAAGTCTTTGTTTAATGATTTCTTTACTATCCGTTAGTCCTACTTTGTGTCTGTTATTCACTGCCATATCATTGGACTCTGTATTGTGGCCTTTGATAGCCATTAAGTGTTTATTATCAGTACATATAGAGCCACTGCATTCTTTCACTGGCCATATAAAAATCTTTTGAATGAATGTAATATGGATTAATTTAAAAGATTTAGTTTCTTTTATTTAACTGTTAAATTTTAAAAATATGCATGCAGTGAAAATGTTAAAGTAGTGTGGCCATTATGGAAAATTGATAGTTTAAAAAGTTAAAAATAGAATTAGCATATGACCTATCAGTTTGACTCCTACATTTGCATCCAAGAAAACTTAAAACATATCTCTATGTAGGAGCTTCTAAACAAATATTTATAGCATTATTTTTCACAACAATGAAGATGTCAGAACAACCCATGTCTTATCAGTGAATGAATGGATGAGAAAATTATAGTCCTATGCTGCATAATGACATTTTGATCAATGACAGACTACCTCTATGGCAGTGGTCCTTAAATTCCTATTGCTTTGTGATGTGTTAGTGAGTACATTACAGGAGTACTACAGTGAGTACTACAGGAGTACTAAATAGACTCAAATAATCACTCTCCAGTCATAAAAGGGAATGAAGTGTTGATACATACATGGTGGATCTTTGGAAACATGCTAAGTGAAAGAAGCCAGACACAAAAAGTCACATACGACATGATTTCTTTATATGAAATATCCAGAGTAAGCAGATCTATAAAGACAGAAAATTAGATTAGTTGTTACTAGGCAATGGAGGAAGGGAATGGAGAGTGATTATTTGAGTCTAGGTGTTCTTCCAGAATGGTTAAAACATTCTGGAAGTAGGGGCTTCTCCGGTGGTGTAGGGTTAAGTTTTAGCACTATCATGCTGTCACTACTGAGGCCTGAGTAGCCTGAATTTGATCCCTACAAGGGAGCTAACCCACATATGGTGTAGCAGACCTCTCTTATAATAGGTGGTGTTTTATATGTAACCACTGCTCCCTGGATTTCGGTAGATCCCTCTGTTCTGCTCCCCACTCTGTATTTGGTGAATCCTTTCAGCCCCCCGGACTTCTGGTCTACACCCCAGTTCTTCTATGCATAAATAAATACAAATAAACTAAAAAACCCATAAAGAGTGACACACATTATTAAAAAAAGAGTTTTGGAAATGGAGACAATTTTGCACATGCCGTAATTGCTGTTGAATTGTACACTTTAAAATGATTAGTCGCATGTCATGTAAATTTCATCTCAATAAAAAATATATATGTTATAAACTCAAATAATACAAGCAAGGATGGAATAAAAGGTCTTCTACTACTCCTGTCAGTTCCTTTCTTCATATGGAGCCAATGTTAAAGCCAGTTTTACTTTAAATATTGCAGAAAATTCTTTCACAGTGATTTCCTCAGTGAACCGAAGTGGGCAGTTTTGCACAGAAGTTTTTTCATTGGAGGAACTATTATAATTGAGAAATGTAATTACCATAACTCAACATCTAAATGTAAATATTTTTATAGGAAAAGATAGAATACTATATACATTATTCTATAATTATTAATTTAACATTGCATCTTCTGCAAAGGTGTCCCCATTAACTAAATAATCCATATTTTCCCCTTTTTCAGTTACTAACTTCATAGCATTTTGGGTAATTTCTGGCCTATCTGTCTACTCATGTTCCATTACCAAACTATTTAAATTACTGTTGCTTTTAAAATAATACCTGGTGGGGGTAGGTGTTTTTAAATATTACTGTTGCCCCAGAATTTTTACAACTATTGTTAAACATAAAACTAGTCTTAATTTTTCCTACATGAACTTTATAATCAACTTATATAGTTAGAAGAAACATACTTTATTATTAGAGTAGGCAAATTTATCTCAACTCCTTAACCCTAAACCCTAGTCTACTTTCTGTCTCTGGACCTGCCTATTTAGACATTTTGTGTAAATGGAATCATATAATAGGTGGTGTTTATATGTAACTTCTTTTACTTAATATAGTGTTTCACTTAACATATTGTAGCATGTATCAGTATTTAATTTTTTTCTGGCTGAATAATATTACACTATATGAATATACCAAATTTTGTTTATCAGTTGGTGGGTATTTGGGTTGTTTCTACTTTCTGACTATTATGAATAACGCTGCTTATGAACATTTATTTACAGTTTCAGTGTAGACATATGTTTTAAGTTGTTTTGGGTACATATCCCGGAATAGAACTGCTGGGTCATATGGTAATTCTATGTTTAACCTTTTGAGGAACTTCCAGACTGTTTTCCAAAGCAGCTGCTCTATTTGCATTCCCACCAGCACTTTATGAAGTTCTAATTTCTTTGCATTATTGTCAACACTTGTTCTTGTCTGTTTTTTTTTTTTTTAGAGGCATGTTTATTTATTTATTTATTTGTTTGTTTGTTTTCTTTTTATACATGCACTGGGTACAGTCAGAAGCGCGGGAGGGCGAGAGAATTCACCAGAGCCAGAGCGGGGAGCAGAGCAGGCAGATGGACAGAAGCACACTGCTGAGGGGAGCAGCGGGCGGCAGGAGAGGTCTGCGCGCCATGTGGGACCCTCCACCGGTGGCCGGGGAGCAGCCAAAGATCGAACCGGCGCCGCAGAGGCCGCGGGCAGCTTCGCAACCCAGCGCTCAACCGCTGCGCCACCGGGGAGGCCCTGTTCTTGTCTGTTTTTAAAGAGATTTAAAAAAATATTATTAATTATGCATGCAAGAACTGGGGTGCAGGGCAGAGGTGCAGGGGGTGAGAGGATACACCATAGACAGAGTGGGGAGCAAAACAGGCAGATCTACTGAAATGCACTTCTGAGGGGAGCAGAGGGCAGGACAGGAGAGGTCTGCAGGAGAGGTCTGCGGGCCTTGTGGGACCCTCCTCTGGTGGTCGGGAGCAGCGGGGGATGGAACCGGCACTGCAGAGGCCGTGGGCAGCTTCACAACCCAGCGCTCAACCGCTGCGCCACTGGGGAGGCTCCAGGGAGGCCCTATTTTTAAAGAGATTTTAATGGAAACTGATGTTGAATTTTAATAAATGCCCTCATCTTATATGGACATTATCAGAAGATTTTTTAACTTTGCTCTCTTGATATCAAATGATAAATAGATTTGCTAATACATATGATACTGATTTTGAGTAATTGTCATCTTGGATTTGTTTTCTGCTTCTTAATAGGAAATTGCTTAATAGACATGTAATTGTTTAATAAAAACTAAAAATTCCACAGACAATTTTAAAATTAGCCGATAAGCATGCTCAAAATAAAAGATTTAGTTGCTATTTTCTTGCAAATGTCACTTTAACATCCTTATTTCAAGAGTTACATCTAAGCTTAAAAGAGTAGTAAATACTTTAAATATTTTTTATCTTTTGTAAAAGATAAAAAATACCACCTCCTTCAAAATGTAGATAAGTTTTCAAATTTTTTAAATGGTGAAATTATTAGCAAGTTCATTTTAATTAGTCTTTCACCTGGATATTTATAGTGTATAGGGAGATTACATATTTGGTAGCATTAATAATAATTTCTAAGTCCATTATTGGAAGATGAATCTCATTATCACAAATGTTGAAATGTGAAAAGTACTTACCTTAGAATCTATGAAATGTATGGAAAGGGTGCTCACATGTAACTTTTGTAAAACAGTGGTATGAAGGAAATGATTTAAGTGTTTTTTTCCATGTTGAGAAACTGATTAATATTTGGTTTTTAACCCTATTTTCTATAATGTGCTCTATGGTGGTTATTAAGATAAATATTTTTAGTGATTACTATGCTAGCAGTAGCTAACAATTACTTAGTTTTTACTGTGTGCTAAAGACTACTTTGAGCACTGTGCATATTTCAATTAACTAAATTTTATACTCTCCCTGTGAAGGCAATACTGTTACTATACCCATTTTCTCAAGGAGGAAATTGAAGCACAAGAAGTCAAGTGATTTGATCAAGGTCATACAGCTAGTTAAGTGTGGAGCTAGCGTTTGAATATAGATTGTCTGACTTTGAGTCTATGGCATGGCCTCCCCGGTGGCGCAGCAGTTGAGCGCTGGGTTGCGAAGCTGCCCACAGCCTCTGAAACACCGGTTGGATCCCCGGCTGCTCCCGGCCACCAGAGGAGGGTCCCACATGGCGTGCAGACCTCTCCTACCCCCCCGCAGCTCCCCTCAGCAGTGTACCTCGGTCCTTCTGCCTGCTCTGCTCCCCGCTCTGGCTCTGGTGAATTCTCTCACCCTCCCGCGATTCTGACTGTACCCAGTGCTTGTATAAGTAAATAAATAAATCTTAAAAAAAAAAAAATTAAGAGTCTATGACGTCAGCAATATTCCTAGGAACAAAGATGAGTGAAATATTATCCCTTCCCTCAACACTGCTTACCAGGTGGTATTTGAAGGTGTGTTGATAAATTTACATGAAATTATCGTTATGCTTTGGTAATGAATTTTCATTTGTGTTTTTAGGACATTCAGTCAGAAGAAGGCTGCTATTGAAAGAGAGTATGCACAGGTAAGCTCGGTTATAGAAGTCTCTCTCCTAGGTCTACCTCTCTGTTGACGTAAGGGCATATAGGGTTGTTGGAGAGAAGTCTTGGTGTCTCTTTTTCCCCCTTTTCTTTTTTCTGGCTGTCTCATGCTGATTCTCCTCTTGCTCCATGTGGGTCTTCAGGTGAGGAGCTAAATTGCTCCTTACAGCAGAGAGGGCTGTGAAGCTTATGGGAGAATAAGTGTTTACAACATTTGTAAAGTATAAGTATAAATAATGATGGATACATTTTACAGATATATATATTCTCCCTTATATACCCCCTTCTCTGCTGTTTTATGAAAAGCTGATTATTTTATTTGTTCGGTTAGGCATTTATTTCTCATTAGGACCCACCCTGCCGATAGAGAATGATGTACTTTCAATAGATGGTCAAAGGCTATTTTTACGGAAACTTAAAGCATTTCCTCCAGGTAGCTAAATGTGTGTGTTAAGAAAAAGCTATGTTGATGTATCCTTTTGTCGTTATGTAAGAATAAATAATTATTCTTCCTTGTACAAAAATATCTTAACATAATTTGGAAAAATTTGCCCTTGTAAGCAATTACTTTCTATGTGGAATAGAATTCTAAAATTGATCCCTCCTCCCAAAATTATGACAGTGATATTTATGACAAAATTTAAAATATACACAGGGCTTTCTTGGTGGCCAGGGGGGCTAAGACTCAGGGCTATCACCACTAATGCCTGACTTTGACCTAAATTTGATCCTTGACCTGGGAGTTAACCCACACATGGTGCAGCAGACCTCTCATGTCTGGTCTGCTGCTTCCCCTTAGCAGTGTATTTCAGTAGGACCACCTGTTTCTGCTGCCCACTAACTCTCATGAATCCTCTTACCTCCTGCATTTCTAGTCTACACCCCAGTTCTTCTACACAAAACCAAATATTAATTAAAAAAATACATGCAGGAGAACATTAGAAGGAAAAATACCTAGAAAATGTTGTACATGGTAACCATAGTTACTGCTATTGTCACTCATAAGTAATGAAAGGGGGCATTTTTTTTTTTTTTGGTACTTTGTTAGACTTTGACTTTATTTTATTCTAAATTTTATTGTAGTTAACCAGCTGTTGTTTAGTCTTTATTTCATTTGGTAGCCTTAGAAGGGACCAGTCTATTCCTTTAAAGATATATAAACTTGTTAATTCATTCATTAATTACTGAGTGCTTGTTATATATCGGGTGCTTTATATAGTGAATGGCATCAGTTCTAATATCTAATATCAATATTTAACCTTATCCTATGCGTATGTAATAAGTACTGTATTGATAAGTAACTAATTGAATCCTTGCTCTATACTAGGTACTTTGTTGATTATTTTACTTGTTACTTAGTCTAATCCTCTTTAAAATCCTGTAAAATAGTAACAGTTATTATGCCTTTATAGATGTATTTCCATTGGGATCAAAATGTATGATCTGCTTTAAAATTTAATACAAAGTGAAAGTTTTTGTATCCTGTATTCGTCTGTAACATGATTTAAACATATATTCTTATATAACATGTCACTTATGAAGAGTGACAGGTTCATGATGAAAAATATAAAGTATCACATTCAGTTGAATTTCTCAGAGGAAAAATTAAAAGCGGATTCCTATTTTGGCTCTCCTAGTTATCACTTCCACATTTCTAAATAATAGGTTTATAAATCAACTGATGCTGCTTTATCAACTCTAAACATTATTGCTTGATTCATTCTTATAACAAATGAGAAATTAGTTTCCTAAGCCATTTCATCAAACCAGTGAGTTTCCTGTGCCTCTTTGCAATTAACCTCTGTTGCCCATGGGAACCATTAACTTTATCTGAATTTATCTTTTTTTAGACATGTCATAAAAATGTATTCTTAACTGTACGTAGTCTTGTCTGGCTTCTTTCACTTAGCAAATGTTTTTGAAGTTCATATGTGTTTTGTCACATGTCAGTAGTTCATTCCTTCCTATTGGTGAGTGGTATTTCATGGTATAGATAAATACTACAATTTGTTCATTCACTTATTGATGAGTGCTTGGATTGTTTCCAAAGTGTTTCCATAATAATTGACTATTATGTCTAATGCTGCTGTAATCATTCACTTACTTTTTTTTTTTTTAAGATTTATTTATTCATGCAAACCAGAGCTGGGGTAAAGGCCAGAGATGCAGGGGTGGGGTGGGGGGTGAGAGGATTTACCAGAGACAGAGTGGGGAACAGAACAGAACAGGCAGACTGAAATACATTGCTGAGGGGAACAGTGGGCAAGACAGGAGAGGTCTGCCTCGCCATGTGGGTTTCTCCCTGGCCGGCCAGGGATTGAACTCGTGCTCCAGAGGCTGTGGATTGCTTCATAGTGCGGTGCTTAACCCCTTACGTCCCCAGAGAGGCCCAGTTTTCATATATTTTGAGTATATACCTAGGAATGGAAATATAAACTTGGTAAGTTTATGTTTAACTATTGAAGAAGTGATTAAACTGTTTTCTAAATTGTCCAATTGTGCTTTCCCACCAGCGGTATCTGAAAGTTCTAGATATTCCATGTTGTTGCCAATACTTGCCATTGACTTATGAATAGTGTCACTGTGAACATTCTTATGTGTGTGTCTTTGTTTACTAGGAATGTGGTCTGTTGGGTATATATCTAAGGAGTGAAATTGCTGTGCTATAGGGTATGTGTTTTTCAGCTTTGGAAGATATTTTGAAATGGTTTTCTAAAGTGGTATTTGCCTCCTTACCAGCAGTGAATGAGAGTTGTGCTTGTGGATTTGATTTGCATTTTCCTAATGAAATTGAGAAACTTTTCATATGTTGATTGGGTATTTAGATATCTTGTTTAGTGAAGTGCATGTGAAAGTCTCTTGTTGGCCTTTTTCTTTTATGGTGTTTCTGTGAGTATGCTGGGTTTGAATCCTTTGTCAGATGTATGTATTACAGATACCTCTTCAGTCTTATGCAGAAAACCTGTTTTTTGGTGGCTTGCCTTTTTAATCTATTAAGTTTCTTTTGATGAAAACAATTTCTTAATTTTAATGAAATTTAATTTATTTTCTTCTGTAGTCACTACTTTTTATGCCCTATTCAAGAATTTATTGTTACCCTAATGTTGAAGATGTTTTGTAGCAATCTGGAATTTTTATTGTTTAATCTTACATATTTAGTTTCATGGTCTAGTTGAAGTAGATACCCTTGTGTATGGTGTGAGATTGGGTCAAGACTTCATTTTCTATGTGAATATGTTATTAAGACAGGACCATATTTTTAAAAGTCTATACTTTCATCCCTACACTGTACTGAAGTGTTATTTTTGTGGTAAATTAGGTAACTATGTACAAACTTATTTCTAGACTTTATTCCACTAATGTTTTTTTTTAAATCTTTTTGCCAACATTATACTGTTCTAGTCATTATAAATTTATTATGAATGTTGATACCTACTAGTATACAGTGAACCTTTGCTGTTCTTAGCCATCATGACACTTCAGTTCTACATGCTTTACGTTGTATCTTCTGAAACAAGAAATTTACTCAAAATAACTATACTGTCATTATCACACCCAATATAATGAATAATATTTCTATAATATTGTTTAATATATAGTTTATATTCAAATTTCCTTATTGGCCTAGGCCTCATTAAAGCCATTAATTCCCTGTTTATCCTCTGTCTTGTTGATCTGTCCATAGTTATAAGTGTGGTGTTAAAATTCCCTAGTATGATTGTGTTGTTGTCATTATCTCTCTTTATTAGTAATGTCTCATGTATCTTGGTGCTTCAGTGTTTGGTGTATATATGTCTCTGAGTGTAATTTCTTTTTGTACAAGACCCTTAACCATAATATAATGTGCATCTCTATCATTCCCTTTTTATTTGAAAAAGTATAACTGTTAATGATTTTTGGGGGATTACCATTTGCTTGTAGGATTGTCTTCTAGCATTCACCCCCAAATCTGAGCTTATCTTTGTTGGTAAGATAAGTTTTTGTGTAACTAGCAGAAGGCTGGACTTTGTTTTGCAATCCACTTAGCTGGCCACCCCTTTTGACTGGTGAGTCAGGCCATTTACATTTAAGGTAATTCCTGAGACATAAATACTTGTTGCTTTTTTTTTTTTTAAGTTTGTCTTACCTTTTTCCTTTGAAGTTTTCCTTTTATGTTTTGATCAGTTTCCATTGTCCTAGGTGTTACTTGTATTAGTGTTCTTGAAAGGCTCTGCTGACTTTAGTAAATGTTGCAACTATTTGTGTCACAGGTTGGATGTCTGGTCTCAAACTTGTTCTTATGGGCCACATGGTTACTCTTTTCCTCCTCTGTGTTATATAATTTAGGCGTCTATTACTACTATTTTTGTTTTTTTTGTTTGTTTGTTTGTTTGTTTTGTTTTAAAGAGGAAGGTTTCTGCCTAGCATCATCCTTCTAGCAGCCTCCCCCACTTGGGGGTAGGGTGGTGTCACTGTAAAATTTGTTGTAAGTTTGTCATACACGTTTCCAAAAGACTGCATGTGGTAGTTGTCTTTTATCTTTCAGGGGTTATTTACTTTGTTCTGCTGCAATTTAGTTGTTAGTATATGGAAAAGGGAGCCTGATGTCTTTTCTCTGTGGCCATCTGGCCAGATTTGATATTGACAGTTTTAAAGCATGATTGAATTTAAAACAGTGATAGTAAATTGTTATCATTTTCTATTTCCAAAATGGTTTCAAATCATTTTTTTTTCTATGTCACATTTTGCTGGTGCTGTAAAAGTTTTGTTATATTAAAATATTTGGTAAGACATAATAGTAAAAATTTTGAAAATGTGATAATTGATTTTAATTTTAACTTAAACACAATTTAAGCCATTAAATATTTTAAATTATAAAATCCTATACATTCTTAGAGTTGAATTTATGCACATTTTTAAATCAACTGAAAATTTAGCATTTTTCATTGTGGAAAAAAGACTGCTAGCTGTTAAATTGTAAACATGTGAAACATCTTTTTTATCAACTATCTAATAATGATGTAAGAAGCTTCCTTTTTATGAAGATCCTTTGTTTTGGCTATTTGTTCTTGATACATGCCTCCTAAATTTTAATTAAGACTATTTAAATCCTTTAAAAAGAAGTGGAATCTCAGTTTATACAAGCAACTACTTTGAACCTTTTAATGCCTGTATCAGTTTTACCAATTTTAAAATGATTTTTTAAAATAATGGTGGTTCAGTTGGACCACATACAGAAAATATAGTGGTTGTGTTTTGGCTCCTTTTGAATATTTTTGACTGTTGTTTCATCTCTCTTAACTCAATCTTTTGAATGTCGATTTTTCCCTAGTTAGATCATAAGATGAATGGGAATATATGCCCTAGAAGAATTTACTACATTTTGTCTTTTTACAAAGTAACTGTTTTAAAGTGAAAACTTTTAAGATTTACCAGTTTTCATGTGTTGAGATAATATGTATTGAGTCCTATTATTTGTACAGTGGATAACAGCACTGCCCAAAGAAAGAAGAAAAAAACAGTCCTAGCACTTAAAGAAGCTACATGTATATTTGCTTCAGGTTAAATGCATTAATTTCTTTCCCCTCAAAGCCACTGATAAGGCATTATAGTGAATTGGAAAAGAAAGACTTTTATAGAATTATTAGTATTGATAATTGTGTTGTTATCCTCTATACAAAGGATTGGTAGGCCAAAAATGTTAAGTATTATTTGTAAGATTTAGAGATATGTAAATGAGTCATCCCAAGGTGAATATATTATATAAGGAATTAATTCAGTAGGATTGGACAAATGACAGCAGTTTGAAAAACAGTACTGTAGGCATACCAAAGTAAACTTGTAATGCATTTTTTAAAAATAGATTTATTTTATTTATGCATATAAGAACTGGGCCAGAGGCATGGGCAGGGGTGGGGGGGGGGCGGTGTTGGTGAGAGGAGTCACCAGAGACAGAGTGGGGAACAGAACAGGCGGATTCACTGAAATACACTGCTGAGGGGAGCAGCAGGCTAGACAGGAGAGGTCTGCTGTGCCATGTGCGTTAGCTCTCTGGTGAGGGATTGAACTCATGCTGTAATGTCTGGCCATAGCTTGATAGAGCTGAGACTTTAACCCCTTCGCTACCAGGGACACCCTGTAATGCATTTTTAGGGGAATGTTAGAAGGAAGAAAACAATGCTGCAGAACCTTATTTATACTTGAAAGGAATTTGAGCCCTCAGTGTTTTCAAGTTGCTTGATACTTTAAATTTCCTTCAAGAGTATTAATGTTTTATTTTTAAGCATGGTTTGTGAAATTCACTTTGTAACTTTCCAGAAATTACAGATGTATTGCTTATCATACAAGCAGAACAAATGAATCTCTGAAAACCAAAGACATGTGAGAGTCACTAAACAAAATAGTAGGGTAAAATGCAAGTCTGATTTCTGACTGCAGGTAGCTAACCACTGCCGTCTTGGTGAAATCACTTGCAATGCTCAAACTGAATTTGCTGCAGACAAAGTTCTGTGTATTCATATGCTTCCTGTAGTTTTGGCAGAATGCTGCTGGTGAAAGAAGGATACAAAAGGTTACTGTGGTTGGAGAGAAAGATCAGGAAAAGATTGTGGACTTTAAGGGCGGCTCCTTGTTTAAGGACAAACACAGCAAACACTGACACCCTGTCAAATAGTGTGTGGTATCCCACTATTGCACTTAAAGCTTTTGCTATTTACTTCTTTTAAGAAATAAATGTATAAACAGTTGGGCAATGTAGTACCTAAGAAGTTAGTGTTATGTATATGTGGTGAGGTAAACTTTTGATAAATTTCATCAGCACAGAAGCTTTAAATTGTAACTTAATTTAACTGTGTATAATTAGCTTTCTAGCTATTGCTATTAAAGAAGCATTGGTAAAATTATTTTAATGTTATACTACATACTTTGAAATTTCCATTTTGCCAGTCTCATTCTGTCAAACAATAAAGATAACTGTATAGAAAGTCTCTAGGTACAAAATCGAAGGTTATTTCTGTGTTCATGTTGATCCTTATTTAAAAAATTTACTTTTGAAGTTGCTTAATATGCAACAGTGGTTAGAAATATATTTGGGGTAAAGAGAAGACCAGTTTTTGTTCCTACAAAATACTGATAAAGTTTGATTTTTAAAGTTTTAATAATTGTATTAAAAGAAGAAATGGTGGGTATGAGTCTATGTTGGTACTCTCGGCATATTTGCTACAAGGTAGTAAGGAACACTAAAACTGGGCAACGACAGGCCCAAATAGTTTACCAGCCACTGTCTGAATTCTTCACCCGTGTGCACAATGAAAGACTACTCCAGTTAAGAGAGCAACAATAATGGGATTTATTAACAAACAAGGGAAAACAAAGAGTCACCAAGGCAACAAAATGGCCTTTTACCTCACGTGAAGCAGTGTCTAGTGTTTTAAAGTCCTATCCCAAACAAAGGGCCGTGCTCCCAAGATGGCATATTTCCATCACTGAGGGACTGGAACAGTGCAATTCTTATCACTGTTATTAGTATCATGTGGCCTTGGCCACCTGGAAATTCATTGTGAGAAACTATAGACTATTATCTACATTCTAAGTTTTTATTTGATCTTGATCTATTATTATGCTTTTCTGTGATTCTGCTTTTCTATTTTTACATGCTTGTATCATACTATTGTACATAATCTGACAAGCTACTTTTTTTCCATAAAATAACTCAACTTCACTCTTTATTGGCTAGTGTAGCATAGGCTTATGAAGAGTACAATACTTGGATTAAAAGGTAGGGCAAGTGTGCCTATAGTGTAGGGTAATATTTCCTTTTTTTCTTTTCTCACCATGTCGTATCTGAGTCTTCTCCTGAAGAATGGATAATTCACCATTTATTAATCTTAATGTTTTATTCACCCTCCTGGGAACTCAGAGCCATTTGTTGTTTTGAGCCTCTTGCTTTTTAATTCTTGAAAAATTTCAGCCATTATTTTTGTCAAAAATGCATCATCAGTATTTTCTGCCTTTTTATTCTAAAACCTCTTGTCATAAATTGGGTCTGCTATTGATATATTCCATATACCTTACTTTCTTTTTTACACTTTATATTCTGATGCTTTTTAGTGACCATATTCTTGAACTTTAGGATTTCCAATTATTTCTTTTCAGATATATAAATATGTTATGTACACGTGTGTCATATCTGTATGTATATCATCAGCTTTCATTTTAGTTCTGTATGTTTTCATAATATCTTTTTAACAGTGGAAATGATGATAAAGTTTTACTCTTTGGATACCTATTTTATAAAATTTGAGAGGCTATGCTATGTAATTAATTTCATCTGATTTCAAATTTTTGTTCATAATTGTTGATATTGTTAAGTGTATAAAAAGTGATGAAACTTGAAGTCTGAAAGATGTTGAAAGAGTGAAGACACCCAGGCTCACTTCCTTCAGATAGGCACAACTCAACTTTTTTTTTTAATTGGTGTGAGATCAATATAATAGGAAAATAGCATATTAATATGTATACATCCAACACAGGAACACCAAAACTTGAAAGCAACATAAAATCAACAAGGACGCAATGGCTGTAGTTGACATGGAATAAATATTTTCAGAGCATCCACTCTAAAATAGGACACATATTTTTCATACATACATAATGAGCATTCTCAAGGACAGACCATGTATTGAGATACAAAATAAGTCTCAATTCATTATTGAAATCATATCAGGAATCTTTTGGGGTCGCAATGGTATGTAACAACAAGTCAACCAAAAGAAGAGGGAAACCATAGATGAAAAACAAAACATATGTGGTCAATGAAGAAATTAAAGGTGAAAAAAATAAGAGAAATTGAAAAACAACATAATACTAAATGAATTAGAAAGAGAACCTCACCATAAATCAATAGAAGGAAGGAAATAATAATTATAGCTGAAATAGTTATGATAGAGGTCAAGAAGAAAATTCAAATTAAAAGCATCAATTTGTTGGAAAGGCGTAGGAAAAACACCATAAGTGAGCTTTCTTTCTAATGATAATTGAGCAGTACAACCCATAAAAGAAAGAAAACAACTGTGGCCCTATCTCAACTACAGCCCATGCCCCTGCTACATCTAATGCTTACAAATAGCCTGGAGTAGAAGTGGACACAAGCTATGAGACCCTGTGACCAAAGATGGCTGAGAGGAAGGGTTCAGTGAATCCCTACCACATAACTCTGGCACCTATAGCACAGCAGGAAGTTCCATTTTCTGAGTCTCCTGGAGGTGATCCTGTGGCACCCTACTGCCCTGGTCCTCTTTTATACCTACTACCCCTTGCCAGTACTAGTCTTCAAATTACTTCAATAGGTACAAAGACAACAGTCTGGAAATCTACCCCTAGTATGAACCATAAGAAATTAAAAATGAGGATGCAGAAAAACACATCACAAATGTCAGAGCAAAACCCCCTGAAAGGTACCCTGGCTCAGCCAAGCTGTGGAGCATGACAAAAGGGAAGTTCAGGCAACATTTAATGAAACTTAAAAAAAAGGGGGGAGTATTAAACAACATAATAAAGATAAGGAAAGTATAAGGCAGCTATAATTGGAAATAAGGGAGCTAAGAAACACTAAAACCGATTTAAAGGGTAGACTTGAGGGCCTCAATAACAGACAACAGAAACAATGG
The DNA here is from genome assembly GCF_964194135.1 of Talpa europaea. Classification (NCBI taxonomy): domain Eukaryota; kingdom Metazoa; phylum Chordata; class Mammalia; order Eulipotyphla; family Talpidae; genus Talpa; species Talpa europaea. Next base: position 45,552,015 of record NC_140073.1, on the reverse strand, counting down.
AGAGAATTAATGAGCTCAAAAACACAATGTTGGAGAACACAAGAATAGAACAATGTAGAGAAAAAAGAATAAGTAAAATAAAAATAGTGTAATAGCCCTCCGGAACAACTTAAAAGATAAATAGCATCCATATTATGGGGGTCCCAGAAGGAGACGAGAGTGAGACAGGCATAGAAAGTTTAAAGAAATAGCCATTGAAAACCTTCTCAATCTGGGAAATGAACTAATTGTGATCCAAGAGGCTCAAAGAATTCCGAACAAAATAATACCAGACAGAAACACACCAAGACACATTATAATTATAATAAAACTGTTGAGAATCAATGGCAGGGGCAGAATATTAAAAACATCAAGAGGAAAAAAGGGTCATCTATGAGGAAACACCAATCAGACTGTTAGTGGGCTTTTCAGTTGTGATGTTAAAAGCACGAAAGAACTGGAAGGAGATATTTAAAGTACTTGAATTAAAAAACTTTCAGTTTAGAATTCTTTGCCCAGCAAATTAACATTCAAGACAGAAGGAAGATTAAGGAGCTTCACTGAAAAGCAAAAACTAAAATAATTTATTAACACAAACCCATACATCAAAGAAATTCTGAAGGCATGATTACAAAGCAACAGAACAATGAATAATAAAGCAACAGACAACTAAATTATGAGATACAAAATACTTAACATGGAAGAGGGAGGAAAGTGACAATGTGGCCCGTCAGAAACAGCTAGAGACCACACCGTGCAGTGGGTCACACAAATAACCCACTGGTAGACCCTTCAAACAAAAAAGAATAGAAGAAATAATAGAACAGAAATAGAACTTATAACAGGAATCCTTCAAAAAATAAGAAAGACAAGGCAAACTGAAAGAAAAAACAAAAACGTAACACTATAGTAACAGGCACTACATTTCAATAATCACCTTAAATATAATGGCCTGAACTCTCCAGTTAAAAGATGTAGAGTGGTTGAATGGATTTCAAAACAAAAGTCAACCTTCTGCTGTTTACAGATGAGGAAACTTACCTTACCAATAAAGACAGGCATTGTCTTAGAGAAGGCAGTCTACAAGCAAATGATAACCAAAAGACAAAATCAGGAAAGCTATACTCATATCTAATAAAATAGATTTCCAATTAAGAAAGGTAATAAGAGATAGAAAAGGATACTATATTGTGATTAAGGATCTAATGCAAGATGAAATAACATTCACTCAGTGGAGAAAAACTGAAAACTTTCCACTAAAGGGCAGCAACAAGACACAGAAGCCAATTTTCACCACTTTTGTTTAACTTTGTGCTAAAATTATCAGGCAGAACTGTCAGGTAAACAGGAAATAATCTGAATTCACATTAGAAAAGAAAGAGTAAGACTGCCACTGTTGGCAAATAAAATATCATATATAAAATCTCCTAAAGACTGCATAAAAAACTGTTAGATGTAATAAATGAATATAACAGAGTGGCAGGTTACAAAATCAACATACTGAAATCCATAGTCTTTTTATGTACAAATAATCAAGAAGCAAAAGAAATGAAGAAAATAATGCCATTTATAATTGCCTCAAAAAGAATTAAAAATCTTAGAATCAACCTAACAAAGATGGTAAAAGACCTATATATTGAGACCTATAAAATGTCACTAAAGGACTAAATGTCACATAAGGAAAATGGAAAGCTGTACTGTGAGTGGAGACTCGATATAATCAAATTACTGTCCTGCCTAAAATGATACGTAAATTTAATACAATCTCCATCAAAATACCAGCAATATTTAAAAAAAATAACAAAAAATATTGAAATTTATGTGGAACCACAGAAGGCCCAGAATTTCAAAAACAACCCTGAGAAAATAGGAGACAAATGAAAGCTATCACACTACCTGATTGTAAACTTGACTATAAAGTAACTGTATAAACCACTATGATACTGGCACAAAAATACATACATAGATCAATGTAACAGAATCAAAATTCCATAAATAAAGCTGTGTACATACCAGCGCTAAAATTATGATAAAGCAGCTAACATTATAAAATGGGGGAAAGAGTCTCTTTAATAAGTGGTGCTGGTAAAATTGGACAGTCACACATAAAAGAATGAAGTTGGATTATTCGCTACACTGTAGACAAAAGTAAATTCCAAATGGAGCAACAATTAATTGATATAAGACCTGTCACAATGAACACATATAAGAAAACATTGGGTGATATGTTCTATGATAGCCACGATAAAGATCTTTTTCTTGACTCAACACCTATGGCAAGGGAATTAAAAAATAGTTGGGATAACCTCTTGTTAAAAAGCTTCTGTCCAGCAAAAGAAATACAAGACAATTAAATGGACAGGAGAAAATACTTATATGATAAATAACTGATAAGGGATTAATGTGCATATAAGTATGTATGTATCTCATACAGTTCAACAATAAAAAACCCAAATAACCCAATTAATATATTGCTGGCAGGTATGATCAGACTATTCACCAAAGAGGATATCCAGAAGGCCAAAACATAATATGAAGAAATGTTTATTGTCACTTCTAATAAGAGAGATGCAGGTTAAAGCTACAATGAAATGCCATCTCACACCTGTGAAAATGGCACATTTTCAGAAGACCCCCAGCAAGTGCTGCAGAGGGTGCAGAGAAAGAGGAATCTTGTTACAATGTTGGTAGGAATATGAACTAGTGAAACCATTTTGAAAAACAATGTGGATTTATTTAAAAAAAACTAAAAGGATAATACTGTTAATTATTTTATAAGTTTATCAAAAAAGTAGAAGCATTTATGACTTCAAGCCCTCAAGCTAGGTAAATAGTAATATCCTTGTGTAGATTTCACATCTCTTCTTCAAGATGTCAATTAGATATCTTGTGAATTTGGTAAACACTATAATCTCATCAACTATAAGTTTAAACACATACCCTGAGATAAATAAGACCTTTGCTCTCAAAGATCTTATAAAACATTTTTTTTTAATCTTTAAAGGATTGACTTTTCAGTTTACTCTTTGAAAATAACTTTTTGTAAATGTACTGAACTGAATAGTACCTGCCAAAATTTATATCCACCAGTACGTGTGGTCTTATTTGGAAATTTGCTCTCTGCATATGTAATCAAATGTCACCATACTAGATTAAGGTAGGCCCCAATTCAGTAGACTGGTGTCCTTAAAAGAAGAGGGAAGTTCCGCAGGTGTGCGCATGCACACACACACGAAGCTGTGATGTGAAGTTGGATGCAGGTCTTGGGGTGAAAAATTTTCAAACCAAGGAATGTTAGGGACTGTGGCAACCCCCAAAAGCTAATAGACGTGAAAGGGATTCTGTCAGAGCCTCCAAAGAGGACCCAACCCTGCTGACACCTTGATTTTGGATTTCTAGCTAACATGTTGTGAAAGAATAAATTTCAGTGATTTTAAGCATCTAGTTTGTGATACTTAGTTACAGCAGCACTGGGAAACTAATATAGTAGCCAATATTAATTGGATTAATATTCTTAATAAAATACTAATTTAAGCCTCTTGATGTGGCTATAAATGTAAATGTGATTGATAAAGATGCCGTCTCCAAAATTTTAACAGCCATGAGTTTTGGGAGCATAAAATATAAGCTAGATGTCATTATTTAAATTCTTACACCAACACTCTAAGATACTGGCTATTATTTCTATTTTTAGAACAAAGACATTGAGGCTCAGCAAGGGATTCTCCCAGTGTGAATATTAGTATCTGACTAAAAGCTTGTTTCTTCCCTCTATCACTGTTTTTCTAAATACCTACACAAGGCAGCTTCTACTGTTGACAAGAGCTGGTATTTACAGATTTTCTTCTTTCCTCACACTTTATTTTCTTATAATGTGGACAAATAAAAATTATAGCCTCTTAAGTGTGCTGACCTTTACCATAAACTCTTGAATTCTGTATAGTTTTAGTAGTTGACCTTATTTCTCATTTTTACAAGAAGCAGGAATCTAGACCCAAATTGTATCATACTCTTTTTCCTCCGGGATTATTGAATAGCTGAAACCAGGAATTAACCAGAAGTTTCTCATGAAAATTCCAGGAACTTTAGAATTATGTCTAGAGAAGCATGATTAGACTGTCATTTCTTGTTTATTAATAACTTTAAATAAACCAGAACAAATGACCAATTTTTATTTAATGCCAATAAAGACTATTTTGATTGCAGGGATATCATTCATCCCCCATTTATGATGGATGATCATAGATGAAATCAAATCTATTATTTATCTTTAGTGGAAGGAGATGAATATTTCCCGAGTGTGTGGGTTTTGTGCTTGATTATATGTTTGATTATTGATTTTTTTAAAAAAGATTTATTTATGCATACAAGAACTGGGGTACAGGCCAGAAGTGTGGAGGCGAGAGGATTCACCAGAGACTGAGTGGAGAACAGAACAGGCAGATTGACTGAAAAAACTGCTGAGGGGAGCCAGCAGGCAAGTCAGGAGAGGTCTGCTGTGCCATGTGGGTAGCTACACGGCCAGGGATCAAACTCGTGCTGCAGTGGCTGTGGACAGCTCCATAGGTTGCATCCCAACCCCTGCCCACCAGGGAGGCCCTATGATTATTGATATTTTGGGGGATTTACAACATTTCAGAATAAATATTAAAGTATTTAAGTGATTAAAAGGGTGAGTAATGCAGCTTCTCCATCCTACCTCTTATCTAAAAAGTATTTGTTAACAGTATAGTGGTAGACACAGGTAGTGAGACTATCTTTAATAAAAAATTAAGTTAATTCTTTTTCAGAAATAATTATTTTTTCTATTGGTAATGGAAAGCCCATTTTAATTGGGCTGGATAGAGGTAAAATAAAAACTATTTGTAAAAATTTATAAAAATAGTTTTTTAAAGTATAGATTAATTTTTTATGTGGGCAGATAATTTATTTGATCATACTTAAGCTTTAGAACTATAAGTATTTACAAATAGTTTTTATTTTACCTCTATCCAGCCACAGGTGCTGGTGGACATAAATTTCGGAGGATACTATTTAGTTCAGTACATTTACAAAACCTTATTTTCAAAGAGTATCTGCCCATATAAAAAATTTAATCTATACTTTTATTAAAAACTACTTTTATAAAATATTTACAACTATAAAGGAAGGAATGTGTTCTGGGATTTTATATAATCTGAAAGAAGAGAAGAAGCACTGTCTTCAAAGGAAATATTTTGTTTGTGTTTATTAAAAGGAAAAATAACATTAGATACTTTGTTATGGAATTTCATTACTGTGTTAAATTACATTCTTCTTGAAAATAAAAAGGACATGGTATTTATAGATTTTCTTCTTTACCTCAGATATAATATATCTTTGAATAAGTCTTAGTTTAATGGAGAAATAGACCCATAAACAAAAATAGTTTATGTGGTTTTGCCCATTGTGAAACAAACTCATATCTAATATTCCTCATTAGATCACTGCCAGGTGAGTTTGAATTTGGGATTCATATCTGAAATCCCTTTTTATCTTTGTTTATATATATCTTTATAATCAACAATCCCATAGATCTTTTGTATCTGAGAATCAGTTGTTTTGTAGAACTGCTTATGTCTTTGATGTACTCTCTGCAACTTGCCAGAGTGAACTTTGGAGATGCAATGTTGCCTGTACTTGGAATCAGCTGTTTCCAAACATAACTTTGAAATTGGATGAAACTCTATCCAACCTTTTAATGTGATATATGGGGAAAAACTAATGAACACAAATTTAATTTTGTAAGCCAACAATACTACAGCCTAAACTATTATTGCCCTTTCTGATTTCTTGCTTCATGGCTTACCTGAGAACGGAGGGGGAGAGCCAATGCTTTTATAAGAGGGAACCATAACTATCCAGGAAACATTCCATAATAGCACTTACACCTCACTTCCTCCTCCTGCAAACTTCTTGAGTGGATGATTATATTTCCCTCCTGATTTTATCCTAACACTTAGTATAGGATGTGGCATACCATAAGTGCTTAAATAACATTTGATGCATGAAATGAAGAATGCTCATGTCATGTCTGCTGTGTTGGAAATTACAATACAGAGTAGGAGTTAATACAGTGTTACTGTTAAGCTGAGAAAGTGGTATTGCCAGAAGGAAATCGAAGCCTATTTTTTGACCAGTAATGGAGAACCACAGGTATCTCATGAAGTGTAAATTACTTCTTTAACTTCTCAAAAATAAATCTTTTAATAAAGTTTAAATAGCTCGCAAAAGCTTGATATATTTAGATCTATATATTTTGCAAGGCTCAGCTTAAACTTTTATATCCATTTTATGTTTACCATTCTTCAGTTTTTAAAACTGCATAAGCTTAATTTAACAGAATTATTCTTCATACAGTCATAAATGTAAATCTAACGTTATTCATTCAAAGAGTATTCATTTTTAATGAACTGTTAATCGAGGGTTATTATTAAAAAAAAAGGTTTTAGTGACAAATGTTAGAATTTGAATTGTTCAAAAATAAGAGCAAGTGGTTTCTTAAATCACATTTTCAGGGTGTTTGGAAAGATATATAAAACTTGATTTTTGGGCCTCCCTGGTGGGGCAGAGGTTAAACTCAGTGCTATCAAGCTATCACCAGCCACTGCAGCATGATGGATAACAGCCAGGGAGCTACCCACATGGTGCAGCAGACCCCTCTTGTCTGGTGTGCTGCTCTCCTCAACAGTGTATTTCAGTAGATTTGCCTGTTCTGCTCCCCACTCTGTCTCTGGTGAATCCTCTCACCCCCTGCACTTTTGGCTTACATCCCAGTTCTTGTATGCATACATAAATAAAAATAAATCTTAAAAAAAGAAACCTTGATTTTTTTTACCTCAAAGGGTTTTTTTTTTTTTTTTTAAAAGATTTATTTATTTATTTATTTATGCAAGCACTGGGTACAGTCAGAAGCGCGGGAGGGTGAGAGAATTCACCAGAGCCAGAGCGGGGAGCAGAGCAGGCAGAAGGACCGAAGTACACTGCTGAGGGGAGCAGCGGGCGGCAGGAGAGGTCTGCGCGCCATGCGGGACCCTCCTCCGGTGGCCTGGGAGCAGCCGGGGATGGAACCGGGCGCTGCAGAGGCTGCGGGCAGCTTCGCAACCCAGCACTCAACCGCTGCGCCACCGGGGAGGCCCACCTCAAAGGGTTTGTAATCAAGTAGGATGAACAAAGATGTAAATGACTGTAGTGCAAAGCAAAATTAAGCAGTTTACTATGTGCAGCAAGATTATAAATAGAAAAACTATCCATACTAGTAATGAATGACCAGAGAAGACTCTGGATAAGGCATTCGATCTCATTTATTCTTGGAATAAGTATCTTTTGTCCTATTTGGTTCAGTTCTTAAACTCAGGCCCATTTTCAGTATTTTTAATTGTTACAAGTTAAAAATCTTGACTGTTTGCTAAAAATGGGTCTCTGAAGGATAAGAATTTTCTAAAAGGAGAGTATTGCCTGATGGTTAAGGATATGGTTTGAATCCCAGCTCTGCCATGTAGCTGTGTGACCTTGGACAGTTTACTTAACCCTCTCTGTGCTTTAGTTTACCCATCTATAAAATAGGATAGGAATGATAATACCATATAGGGTTGTTATTTGTTGTATTTAATTTTAGATTATGCTTTTTCATGGATGGACACTTCTTAGAACAACTGGCTAGAGATTCTGAGTTAAATGAGAGGGAGGGAGAAAAGAGAGGTGTCTGAGTTAAATTAGAACTATAATGAAAACAAGGGCCAAGGGCTGGGGGAGACTGTTTTAGAGCAAACTTTTGATTTAGCATTTTTAATCTATGTCCCTGTTTTCAGGGAGAGATAGTAACTTGCTTCTCTACTACCTAAGATGTTTTTTAGAGAACGCTGACTTTTAGTTTGAAACAGTTCTGGAATTCTGAGGATTCTAACAGTCTGCGTGCCAGTTATCTGAGCACTTTCTTTGCTTTTTAAAATATTTTCTCTTATTCCTTAAAAATGATTAGTGCAAAGTTAATAAGACACCCCCTCTTTCTTCTATTTAATTTTTCATTATTCTTTGTTTGCTATTAATTTGTTCTCTGTATTTCTGTTTAGTAATTCAAATCACTTAATCTCTTCTTGTGAATAAAACTGGGCACATTACAAATTCTTTTTTTTCCCCCTTTTTGTAGCCAAGTACTTACTAAAATCTTAAATTGAGATGTCATACTGAAAAAAAAAATGTTCAGGTATAAATATGCTTTATTTTGCTCCTTTTTAATGAATATTTCCAAACAAATACCAAAGTTGGAAGAATGTTACAGTTAACACCCACATACCAGTCATCTACATTCTATTATTAACATTTAGCATACTTGCTCTATCACATATCTACCCATTTGTTGGTTGTCTACCTTTAATCCTTTTTATTTCTGGTACATTTCAAAGTTAATTACAGATACCTTGATGCTTCTCTCTAACTTCAAGCATGCTTTGGTTTTTTTTTTTTTTTATAAAGATTTATCTTTATTTATTTATTTTATTTATTTATACAAGCACTGGGTACAGTCAGAAGCGCGGGAGGGCGAGAGAATTCACCAGAGCCGGAGTAGGGAGCAGAGCAGGCAGAAGGACCGAGGTACACTGCTGAGGGGAGCAGCGGGCGGCAGGAGAGGTCTGCGCACCATGCGGGACCCTCCTCCGGTGGCCGGGGAGCAGCCGGGGATCGAACCGGTGCTGCAGAGGCTGCAGGCAGCTTCGCAACCCAGCGCTCAACCGCTGTGCCACCGGGGAGGCCCAGCATGCTTTGGTTTTTGAAACATCTATTTTCTCTACTTTTCATTCAGCATTGATGTTTTAATACTTTTTCTTCTCTTCTTAAATGATTTTAAGTTTGATCTGAACTCTGTGGTTAATCTGGTACTAAGCTTTTCATTGTTAATGCTCAAAATTAAGTTTGCCCTTTTTGTGGGGGGACGAGGAGCAGTGTTTGGACTTTTTCTAAATAGCTACTTCATAGTCATTTTGGCCAATTTCCTTAAGTGTTTTGAGGTTTATATAATTGTATCATTTTACCCCTCACACTTTTCATGATATAATTGCTGATATGAGTTCTAGAGACAAGTTGTTCTATATTATTAGACTTTAGAAACATTGCTTGCTTTTAAGTTATGTAGAAGACCTCAGCCAGGTTATGAACTTTTGTAGCCAAGAATTGTATGTCATCATTCCTGTGACTCATAACTTCTTGTAAGGAAGAATTAAATACTTGTTGAAATATTGACACTCTGCTATAACTGCTTAAAATAGTCTAGGCATTATTGTTCTAAAGTTGAAAGTTTAAAAAGATACAACTTATATATTCTATCAACTTTAAAGAATTTGTATTCATTATATATGATGTATATTATAATGGAATTTGAAAGATCATAATAGGAAATTATTCAAGAGGTGTGTAATAGTGAGGCATTGTTCTCAAATAACAGGATATCCTTCTATTTTATAGTCTTTGCATTTCTAGCCTATAAAAGCATAGAAGGCCTACTCTGGGCATATGCTTTTACAAAAATAATTTTATTACTTTAAAATAGTTGACTCATAGACATTGATTTAAGTAACCAATGTAGGTTTAACATACTAAGATTGGATTCCAAGTAGCAAGTAAAATCCAAAGCACATTAAACTACAATGATCTTTTTCTACCTTTTTTGTTGTTGCTTTTTGACATCTGTTAAAGATACTGTTTTATGAAAGGGTTTGAAAGTACAGTTAGATGAAAATTATAGAGAAGAATGTTCTTTTTCCTCTTCTGCACACACACACACACACACACTCACTCACTCACTCACTCCAAGTAGGTTGGAACACTTATGTATCTGATTTGGAGATTCTTTTGGATCTTCTGGATCTAGTGCTTCTTTCCCTACCTGGGTCAGATTTTGATGCTTTTAAATTAAGATTAGACACAAAACAGAAATTAGAATACCAAGAGACAAATACCACATTGAGGGATTTATAGTATCGATGGTATTATCTAAATAGTGTCTAAATTTGGATCTTGTAGCCTTCCTCCCTCTAGAAATTTTTAATAATTTTAAGGGTCCTAAACTCCAATAATGTCTTTGCTTATTGAACGGCTGGGCAAAGAAAGTAGGAGACCTTTCCAAAACTATGTTTAGCCGTCTAGAGCAAGAGTTGGCAAGCATTTTTTTACAAAGGATCGGATAGTAAATATTTTAGGCTTGGAAAGCCTTACGGTTTCTGCCAAAGTTACTCAGTTTTGCTATTGTAGTGTCAAAGTTGCTTTAGATAATTAAAACAAATTAATATGATTGTGTTCCACTTAAACTTTAGGGAAACAGACAATATGCTATAATTTGCCAGCCTCTGCACAGGAGTTGTGTGTTTTTTTTAAAAAAATTATTATTTTTAAAATTTTATATATTTTTTACATCATTTTTCATTTTTTGTGCAATGTATGCATTTTCATCTTGGTTATAGTCCCCATATAATTCCCACCCCCCCTTGTTTTGATCCTACTCTTTCAACACCCCCTCCGCCCCCTGTAGTGTGTCTCTGGTTTATAGTTGCTTGTTGATTTTGATTTTTACTTTATTATAATTAGTCTTTTTCCTGGTCCCTTATTTAGGTTTTCTAAATTCCTGCTATGAGGGAGACCATCGGTATTTTTCTTTTTCTTTCTGGCTTATTTAGCTGAGCATGATCCCTTCTAGCTCCATCCATGTTGCTGCAAATTGCATGAGTTTTTATCTTTTTTGATTGTGAGTAATATTCCATTGTGTATATGTACCACATCTTCTCAATCCAGTCATCTATTTTTGGGCATTTGGGTTGTTTCCATAGCCTAGCTATGTAAATAGTGCTGCTATAAACATAGGGTTGTAGGTGCCCTTTTGAATTGATGTTTCTGTGTCCTTTGGGTAAATACCTAGGAGTGAAATTGCTGGATCAAATGGAAGCTCCATCTTTAGCAGGTTGAGGAATCTCCACACAGCTTTGCATAGTGCTTGGACCAGTTTGCTCTCCCACCAGAAGTTCAGGAGAGTTCCTTTTTCTCCCATCTTCGCCAATATTTGTTGTTGTTAGTTTTTTTAATATGTGTCATTCTCACTGGTATAAGATGGTATCTCATTGTAGTTTCGATTTGCATTTCCCTGATTAGAAGGGATGTTGAACATTTTTCATATGCCTGTTGGCCATTTGCATTTCCTCTTTGGAGAAGTTTCTTTTTAGCTCTTCTGCCCATTTTTTGACTGGATGATTTACTTTGTTTTTGTTGAGTCTCATCAGGTCTTTGTAGATTTTTGTCATCAGTCTTTTATCATTAGTGTTGTGTGCAAAAATTTTCTCCCAATAGGTGGGGTGTCTCTTTGTTTTGGTTATTGTCTCTTTTGCTGTACAGAAGCTCTTTAATTTGATGTAGTCCCAGATGTGTATCTTTGCCTTCACTATCACGGCTTTGGGTGTTGTTATGTGCTAGTTATGTACTTCTTGAGCTATCTGTTGTGAAGACCTTTTTACCCCTAATTTGTGAATACACTGTCGCAAAGTAGTATAAAAATGAATTACTGGGAAATTTAAAAATGCAAGCTTAAAAATTTTAGAGCAGTCACACATAAAGAAAAAAGAATTAAAAAACTTGAATAAAGTTATAAATATATATAAGTTGAATAAAGTTAATATAGAATTGCTTTTACAGTCATAACTTTTTGGTCATTCCACAATAATAATTGAACAAAAATTTGAGTAAATTTGCAGCTCTCCATTTATTAAATGCATTATATGCAAACATTCTAAACAAACACTGTATATATCAATGAAAATTTTATTATGATAAATAAATTTGCTTTTTGCTGTTAATTTTTCTAATCTAGCTTAGATTGCCAACATTGCTGTACACAAGAGATAATGTCTAAAGGTACAAGAGTATGTCTAAACTGTTCCCATGTTTTGTTTTACCAGCACTCAGTGTAGAGAAACCAAAGAAACTTAAAAGAAATTTCAGCAAACTCAGGATATTCATTTCCAGTTTTTTTCCCCAAAATAAATAAAGCAAGTGATTTTTTTTTTCAGAGTTCATTTTGCAGTGTTATGATAGTGTCATAAGGATTTTATCCTACAGAGTTATAGTTATTTCTCAATCACTGGATTCTGGATCTGCACATTTCCAAAAGAGGGTCTTCTTTTGATGGGAAAAGGATTGAAAATGTTCTGTCAAGCTCCTCCCTGGTGGCTCAGGGGTTAAAGTCTCAGCACTATCAAGCTGTTGCCAACCACTCTGGCAGCATGAGTTTGATCCCTGCCACAGAGCTAACCCACATGGGTCAGCCTACCTCTCCTTGTCTCTCCTGCTGCTCCTCTCAGTGTATTTCAGTAGATCTGCCTTTTCTGCTCCCCACTGTCTCTGGCGAATCCTCTCACCCCCTGCACCTGTGGCTTACACCCCAGTTCTTGTATGCATAAATAAATTAAAATTAAAAAGAAAAAGAAAATGTTCTGTCATATTTGTAAAGTATGTAGGGTTAGTCTTTCCAAAAATAAACAGTATCTGATCATGCTTAGCTTATTGAAAATTACTGTTAAATTACTGAGCATGTTATAATTATTTGTAGTAACTCTGATCTTTCATTCTGTTAATTTCCCATTTTGCTTTGATCATATTGGTCTTTTTTTTTTTTTTTTTTTTTTTAAAGATTTATTTATTTATGCATACAAGAGCTGGGGTGCAGACCAGAGATGTGGGGAGTGAGAAGATTCACCAGAGACAGAGTGGGGAACAGAACAGGCAGATGTACTGAAATACACTGCTGAGGGGAGCAGCGGGCAAGGCAGGAGAGGTCTGCTGTGCCATGTGGGTCACCTCCCTGGCTGGGGATGGAACTCATGCTGCAGAGGCTGCAGATTGCTTCATAGTGCTGCGTCTTAAGCCCTTGTGCCACCAGGGAGGCCCCTGATCATATTGGTCTTTGAGAAACATTGGATGCTTTCTTTATGGGGAACAATGAAGATCATTAAAAATACCAAATACAGTGGTCGCTTCGGCAGCACATATAATAAAAATACCAAATACATAAGACAAGTAAGTTTGACTATACAATTCACAATTTTAAAACATTGGTACCAAACTTTTTTTTTCTTGCAGGAACAATAAAAGTCCATTTCATTATTGATTTTTGATAGGACATTTCTTTTTTTTTTCTTTTTTAAAGATTTGTTTGTTTATTTATACAAGCACTGGGTACAGTCAGAAGCACTGGAGGGTGAGAGAATTCACCAGAGCCAGAGCGGAAAAGAGAACAGGCAGACTGAGAAGTACACTGCTGAGGGGAGCAGTGGGCGCAGCAGGAGAGGTCTTTGGGCCATGTGGGACCCTCACCTGCGGCTGGGTATTAAACCGGCTCTGCAGAGGCTGCGGGCAGCTTTGCAACCCAGCGTTCAACTGCTGCGCCACCGGGGAGGCCCAGAACATTTCTTTTTTTAACCTGAAAAATTGATACTTATTAAGGAAATGGAATTTTTCTTAAAAAGCACCTTTCCACATAGAAGATTTCTAATCCCAGTTGCTTCAGTTGTAAATTCTATCATGCATTTAAGGAATTGATTTAAAAAAATTCTTATGCAGGGTCTTTAGAGGAAAAACTGTTTTTTCATTTATTTTAAGAGATCAGGACATCCCTAATATAAAAACCTGACAAGGCAGTATAAAGAGGAAAAAATTACAAATATGCTTTTTTAACATAGATGTAAACATTTCAAATGCCCTTTTTGTCATTTTTTTTTTAATTGATGTAACATAAGGATGCCCCATCAGGTATACCCACTGTAGTATACCCATCACCATATCATCCATTATCACTACCATAGAATATTTTTTCTTTTTTTTTTAAGATTTATTTATTTATTTATACAAGCACTGGGTACAGTCAGAAGCGCGGGAGGGCGAGAGAATTCACCAGAGCCAGAGCCGGGAGCAGAGCAGGCAGAAGGACCGAGGTACACTGCTGAGGGGAGCAGCGGGCGGCAGGAGAGGTCTGTGCGCCATGTGGGACCCTCCTCCGGTAGCTGGGGAGCAGTCGGGGATCAACCGCTGCAGAGGCTGCGGTCAGCTTCGCAACCCAGCGCTCAACCGCTGCGCCACCAGGGAGACCCCAGAATATTTCTTCTTAATAACCATGAAACTCTCAGCATGTAGTAATTGTATTATTTGATCAAGTTCCATAATATCACTCAGTGAGGATAAAGCCTAATACACTGCATTAGGCTTTAAGTAATACAGAGTTATACTAGGTCACTAAGCATACTTGTTTAGACAAGTGACATTTTTAATGAAATGTAGCATTATACCCTGGAGTAAACTTTTTACCTGGGTAATTGTTCCAGAATGTTTTCCTCTATTCATTACAGTTGCATCATCAGAATATACTGTTACACAATATTTAAATGACAAATCATATTTGTTGACAACACAATCCTTCATAGATTTATAGAATTCAGATTTAGTTATCTTTGGCAATGAAACTGAAAAAAAGATTCTTCCTTCTCAACATCATCATGTAAAAATAATACATATGTTAAAGAAATTGCCTGATCTTTGCCTTTTTTAACATTCAGTTAAAAAAAAAAAACCTCTGCTAGATTTATATGTTGTACATATAGCCCCATAAATTAGTGTTTAGATGTTCTTTGGGTCAATATGTAGGATAATTTGCTGGACCATATGGTAGATCTATTTTTTTTTTTTTTGAGGAACTTCCATGCCATGTTCCATAGAAGATGCACCAGTGTATATTCCCACCAACAGTGTCTGAGGGTTTCCTCTTCTTCATTTCAATACTCTTTGCATTCATTCTTTCTTTTTAGTGTAGAGAAGGAATTGTCAAACTGCAGCCATCTGGCCCAACACCTCTTTTCTTTAGAAAAGTTTTATTGTACCATAGTTATGCCCATTTGTTTATATGTTATCTCTTGGTGCTTTCTTGCTACTCTGGCAAAGCTGAGTAGTTGACGCAGGGATCATATGGCCTGCAACACCAAAAAAGAATTACTTCCTGACTTTACTCTCCAACTGCTCATATGGTAACCTTTCAGCCTCTTTTTGAATTCAGTATTAGTAATTTTATTATCTCACAAGGTATTTACATTCTAATTAGAAAGTATTTATTTATATTGAGCAAAAAATCTTCCCTTCCAAGTAACCTTTTTAAGTAAACAGTGTTTTAGAAATTTGTAGACAACTTTTATGCTTTTCCTTAACTCTTTCTGTGGGTCTGCATCCCATTCAGTTTTCCAAGTCCTAAAATTCTGTAGTTTATTCAATCCACACATGAATGACCTATTCAACTCAGTATTATTGTGACTCTTAATTGAGTTTAAACTCAAAACAACTAAGTCTTTTGTATATCTTCCCATTAAATCTTGTTTTTTGTCACTTTTCTTCAGACATTGATACTCACATCAGAACTTAATAATCCTATGCATATGGGTGGTTCAACATAAAGCCAACTGTGTTTTCATTTTATTTTAAATAATACATGTACTTCATATATACTGCTTACTCATATCATTACTGTTAATGTGGACTATGGTGTTTTATTCTTTTAGGTAATCATATCACATTTGTGACTCTTAATTGAGTTTAAACTCAAAACAACTAGGTCTTTCATATATCTTCCCATTAAATCGGACTTTTTCCATCCTATACTGAATCTGCACAGGTCTTTTATAAAATTCCAGTGAATTGAGTTTGTGCTAATCTGTTGAGAAATCTTTGCATTTTTTATTCTGTCATTTACATATTTACTGTTCCTCTTAATTCTTTGTCATGTGAGAATTTGATAGTAGTGAGTTACTTGATCAACACTTTGCTATGTTTGCGTGTTCATTATTGAACACAAGTGAAATTGTTCTGGGAAATTCTTGTAGATTTGTGGTACATTGAATTATTGCCCAGCAAATAATCCTTTCTTGCCCTTTCCTTTTTGGTGAAATATACATCCTGACTCACTGGCTTTAGATTTGGTTATGGATTTGGTTATGGCTTTCTTGGACTAACAGAATGTAGATGGAAGTGATAGCAGGCCATTTCTGAAAGGGGTGTTTTAGAAGCCTGTCACTTTTCTTCTAACTTTCATGTACATCTGCCATTTCCTGTAAGAGAAACTTCCTTCATGTGCTACTGCCCCTTCACACTGGTTACTAGAAGGAAAAGTAAGTGAAGGAGAACTGAATTTGACCAGCATCCTGAAGCAGAGATATAGCTGACCTGAGATTCATGAGTAAGACATTAGCAATTCATGTTGTATGCCATATGCAACATGAATTCAGTTGACCTACACACAGTTAACTAAGTCATTGTTTATGTGGAACCATTTCTGAAATGCTTGTTACCTATAAATGACAAATTAAACCAATATTAGAGGCGCAAGGCATGGGATGAAGGGTAAGATCTTCTCTGAGGAAAGACATGAATATATCCTGCTGCTTTAGCCATACTTCAAATGCTTTGGGTCAGTTCTTCCCTTTTGCAGGTTGACTTGCTATCATTGTTAGGTCTTTCTACTTTTTTTCTGTTCTGTTTTCCATTTATTCCTTCTCTCCTGTGGTTTTTTTCCTTCACTTCCTATACCCTTTTGGAGATAACCCATATTGTCACTGAGTATATTAGATTTCTGACTACCATTTGTTAATCACTTTAAATAAGTTACTTAAACCACTTCCCCCTCTACATTTTGGGGTTAATAATTCACAGTTGTTGCTAAATTGTAAGTTATTATTTCAGTGTTATTTGTACAAACATTTAACAAGTACTTGCTGAGTAAATTCTGAGAAAAATGGTGCTTTGCACTTGATAAAAAAGGTCAGTACATTTAATGATATTTTGATAATCGTAGTCCTAGAAAGTACTTGCTGATGTCACATTGATGACAAGTGAAAAGAAAAGAGAGTTCCACTTCTATTTGTGGAATAAAGAACATAATTATTTGCAACATGAATTCATGGAACAGTTTTATAGGTATGTTGTATGTTACCTCATGACAATTTATTTTTTGACTTCCTTTTGCACAAATTACCTTTGCATTAAATAGGTACTGTCAGTGACTGGCACTTTTGGTATTTTTTTGTTCTGTCTAAAGATATGAACCCAAAGTAAAGTGTAAGAAGGTTGTGCTCTGCTTCATCCGCTAGCTATACTTATTTAGATTATAAATCCAAGTATAGATCTTGCTATTTAGTATTATTTGCAACCTTGCATAAGATACAAGAAAAACATTTCAAATAATGAACTTTCTCTCCTATTTTGCAGCACATATTGTATGTTTTGACAGTTTGTTTTATAAGAATCTTTTAAATTTAAAATTAATGATAATTTAAACAATTCAAAAATACAAAGGTACATAAAGTAAAATTAATTAAATTTGTTATTTCTTTTCAAATTCACCCTCTCATGTTGTTATGAATCTTTCCTTTGTATGTGTGCTCATTTAATAGTTTTAAAATCACTTATATAAAAGGTATCATACTTTATACTATATCTGTTCTTTCGTATTTGGCAGTATTTTTATCATTGATATTTTTCTCAAGTGAATTCTTCAAGATCTTAGCTTTATTGGCAGCATCATAGTTCCATTATAGATGTAAGTCATTTAATACCCATATTGATTGATCCCTATCCCATTGATTTATATTGTTAAAAATAAATACCACAGTGAACATCCTTGTTTAACTTGTCATACTTGAGTTTTTATATTAATAATTCTGAAAATTTCATCCTTTTAGCAAAGAATGTCTGCATCTAAAATTTTGATAGATACTAATAGGTAAAACAAATCTTTTTTTACAAGTAAAAAATTTTAAATGCTATAGCAATTTGTATTTCTACTAATGATTTACAAGGTGATCTGTTATGTGTACAAAGAATGGATGTTAGTAGTCATTAATTTTTTTTGGCCAATCTGAACCAAAAATTGTATATTTTAAATTGCATTTCTCTGAATTACTGGTATTTATGCATATTCTTATGTTTGTAGCAATTTGCAGTGCCTTTTTGCTCTATTGGGTATGTGTTCCCTTTTAAAAATTGATTGTTTTCCTTTTAAAATCAAATTGTAAAGGGCTTTTGGAAAGTTCTTACAAAGTGAAGCAATTCCAGAAAAACTGGAACTTGGGGTAATTTTAAATTAATAACATGAAAAGTATGTCTGTACTTTGCTTCCAATGGATTTTACCTAATAGGATGAGAAACTGAATATCTACTTACTTCTTGAAAAAAAGTCTGGGTTTCTTCTTGAAATGTATTGGAATGAAAATAGTTTGACCACTTAAATTTACATGAGTTTTATTTGAATCATTAATTTCAAGAATAAGTTTTATGGTTCTTTACCTAAAAAATTACCTTGCATATTTGTAAAAAATTAATAGGTGCCTATTTTGTGATATTATAGTTAATATACAAAATGTCAGATTAAAAAAAAAAAAAGCTTTTTAGGAACATTGTTTCTATTACAGGAAAAAGGAATGGTAAGAAAAGTATGTCCAGGGCCTTCTAGAAATGTTGTAAAGTTTGTGCCCTCTCTAAATGAGGTTCCAAATGGAATTTGAAATTCAGTTCTACTGGTCTCATCAAATTGAACGCCATGTCATTCCTTTGGAGAAAGGGACCCTTTTCTTCAGATACATACATGATTCCCTTGCCAAGCCTTTTCCTGTGGAGTTGTGTCCTCCCAGCGAGGATGCCTTTTCCTAATTTATTTACTAAAATTTTTGCTTTGTATGAATCATATAAAGATAACATAAAGGATAGTGGCAAGTCTGAATCTATCAATAATAATAAATTTGGAAAGTTACAGATATAGTGTCTCACTGGTAAATGTTTGTTGTCCATCAGGAGAGGTCAATTGCTTTAACCAATAACCTGAACATACCTGAAATTTTGCAAAAAAAAAATTCTTATTCACTTTAAAGTTTAATGTCAGATTTGTGAATGACCTATAAGTGATGATTTAGTGATCCTGGACCCTTTAATCTTGAAGCTCTGAGATTGTTTAGGGCCTCAAGTCCTATGTGTCCTCTGAATCCAGCTAGCAAAATGGGCAGTAGGGAAAGGATTGCATATGAGAGTTTTTGATGGGCCAGACCTGAATATAGCACATATTCTCATATTCCATTGGCTAAAACTCAGCAAATGATCATATCTAATTTAAAAGGAGGCTGGAAAAAATGTCATCACTGTGTGCTTTGACAAGAGAATATAAGATACCTTTAAGCAAAGCTAGTGGTCTCTGACATGTTTGATTAAGAAGTACAGAAATAGTTTTTTTTAATTTGAAAATATTATTTGATCTATCTGTACTGTATCCATTGGATCAGTGTTTTAAGAGTACAATAAAAAGTAATATGTATTAATAGTTTGCTCATGTAGTTTGAAGTCTGCTTTGCTGAAATTAATATATGCTGCTCCAGCTTTGTTTTGTTTTTGTATTAGTTTTTGCATGGTAATTTTTCATCCATCCATTTACTTTTAATCTCTAAGTATCTTTATATCTAAAGTGCATTTTCTATAGATGACATATTGTTGGATTTGTTTATTGATCTACTCTGACTGTCCCTTAATTGTTACATTTAAACCATTGACATTCAAAACAATTATTGATATGGTTGAATTAATATTTACCTTACTGATTACTATTTTCTTTTATCCTTGTTTTTTATTCCTCTTTTTGTCTTCTCTTTTTCTGCCTTTTGTGTTTAATTTAGCACTTTATGTGATTTCATTTTCTGTCCTTTCTTAGCATATCAGTTACTTTACTTTTGAAGAAAAAATTTTCAGGTTACATAATTCTAGGTCAATGAGTTTTTTTCTCTTTAACACACTGCTCTCTTCTTCCTCATGTGGTTTCTGAGAAGTTGCTTGTAATTCTTATATTTGTTCTTCTATTTGGTAGATTGTTTCCCCTCTGGTTTCTTTCAGGATTTTTTCTTTATCTTTGATTTCCTGTAGTTTGAAAGTTCTAATGGTAGGTATAGTTTTTCTATTATTTATCCTATAAGAACCACTCTGAGGTTTGGTTCTCACATTAATTTTGGAAAATTTCTTAATCATTAGTTTTCAAATATGTCTTTTGTCCCTTTCTCTTTCTCTTCTGGTATTCCCCTTACACGTTATATCTTTTGTATTTGTCCCACAGTTCTTGGATATTCTGTTCAGGTGTTGCTTTTTTTTTCTTGGTCAACCTTTGTTCTCTTTTCTTAGCTCTTCAGTGTTTCTATTGATTCATCTTTAAACTCAGAGATTATTTCCTCAGCTGTGTCCTGTCTACTGGTCATCTCATGAAAGTACTCTTCATTTTTGTTGTAGTGTTTTTTCATTTCTAGCGTTTCTTTTTCTTTAAAAAAGATTTATTTTATTTATATGCACAAAAACTTGGGTGTAGGTTAGAGGTGTGGTGGGGGTGAGAGGATTCACCAGAGACAGAATGGGGAGCAGAACAAGGGGATCTACTGAAATATACTGCTGAGGGGAGCAGTGGGCTATGGGTTCCCTCCCTGGCTGGGGATTGAACTCCTGGCTACCAAAAGCTTGATAGTGCTGAGACTTAACCCCTTGCACACCAGGGAGGCCAGCATTTCTTTTTCTTTCTTAGGGTTTCTTCCTCTCTGCTTACAATGCCCTCCTGTTCTTGCATGCAGTCTATTTTATCCATTAAAGTCTAATATATATTAATCATAGTTTTAAATTTCCAGTTTGATAATTATAACGTATGTGCTGTGTCTGGTTCTGATGCATGCCTCTTGTAATTTTTTATTAATGGATCAGGTAAAAGTAACTACTGTAAATAGACTGTCAGCTATGTGGTGGCATGACTTGTGGAGGGCTTTATAGTTCTATTCTCACTCTTTTAGTGAGCCTGTGCCCCTGGACTGTGACCATCACAAGTGTTTCTTTTTTTTTTTTTTTTAAAGATTTTTATTTATTTATTTATACAAGCACTGGGTACAGTCAGAAGCGCAGGAGGATGAGAGAACTCACCAGAGCCAGAGCAGGGAACAGAACAGGCAGAGTGATGAAATACACTGCTGAGGGGAGCAGCGGGCACAGCAGGAGAGGTCTGTCGTGCCATGTGGGACCCTTGCAATCGGCCGGCCGGGGATTGAACTGGCGCTGCAGAGGCTGTGGGCAGCTTCGCAGCCCCCAGCGCTCAACCGCTGCGCCACCAGGGGAGGCCCACAAGTGTTTCTTAAGTTTTTTTCCTCTTCCCTTTGCTAAGAAAGGATGGCTAGAGTGGACTAAAGTTAGGTAGTTCCTTTTTCAGATGTAAAAGGGGAGAAGTGACTGGAGTTGGATATTTTTCTTCCCCTAAAACAGTTTTTTTCTGATAATATCCCAGCACATTAGTTTGCTAACTAGATTCTTCTGAGGACAGGCCTTGTTAGGAAGAAAAGAGTGCTCTATTGTAATTCAAAATGGCCCCTTTTCCTCTCTTCCTGCTGAAAGAATGAGAGGATTTTGTTCTCTCGACATTTACTGTGGGTATCTGAATTCATGGAGGTTGATTTCGCAGTATTTTAGAGTTCCCCCCATGACTTTGTTCCCCTAGAGTTTAAACTTCCAGAGTTGTTCTTTGCAGAACCACAGCAATTTGTCAGTTACAGTTAGGCTTTCCTATCCTGGCACTGAATTCCAATGAGATTTCCACTCCTGTCTCTGCTTTGTTAAGTCATGAATTCCTGTATTTGCCTGTCTGTGTGTCTAATTTTGGGGATAGTAGTTTGCCCTGAGTCCTGCCATCTCTAACTCATCCAACAAGAGTTGGATTTTCAGTTTCTTCATCTTTTTACATGTTAGGATGGAAAAGTGTGTTACAAGAGCCTTACATGCAGAACCTCAAAGTGCCACCCAAGAATCAGAAAATACTTTTTTTCCTGTCACATGCTTTGGTGAATTGTTATATTCTCTTCTATGTTTGTATTTGCTTCCAACTCATCCTTTGTGCTTTTAATATTATTAAATATACTTGAAATTCCTGTAATGTGAAATTTTTTTGCCTTCAGCATTCATCTGGGGTATCTCCACCCTTTTAATCATGTGCTCACTTTCTTCATCTAAGTCATTGTTGGCCCTCATCCTCTTACTGCATACCTAGAGTCTCTGAAATGACATTTCAAAGTTAGATAGTTCTACAACTCCATTTACATTTGGTTAGAATTTCACTCCCAGCACTATCATTTTGTTTCTTTGCTGCACTTTCATCTTTGTTGGCTAATACCTCTTTTGATTATATGTTTTTTAAACAATAATCAGTCACTGACAAACTTTGAGGGAAGTGATGTGATTGGTTAGTGATATGGTATGTCACCTGTTGTTTGCAGTAATTCGTGGACCAAAGAGCTATAGTTACTCATGTTTAATATACCTTGGTAACTGAAATTCAAGCTGTGTGGAGGGAGTTATAATTTAAGTAAATTGTAGTAATTGAAATTTATGCATATTTATACCATGCAAAGTGAGAACTGCCTATAAACTTTGGATTTATTTTTCTAGCTTTATTTTACTATCAGTGGATGTGATGGTCCTTTTTTGGTCCCTGGCCTCAAAGGAGGACCTTTGATGTTACATCATTAAGTATGGTGCTTGCTGTAGATTTTTATATATCAAGTTATGGTATTCCCTTCTCTTCTGAGTTTGGTAAGAATTTTTATCATGAGTGGTTAGATGTTGGATTTTAATTATTTGCTTTGTTTTATCTGTTGGGAAGGTTATATTTTCTTTCACTTTAATTTGTGGCAAATAGCATTGTTGATTGTTCTTGTGCTAAACCTAGTTTACATTCTTAGAATAAAACTCACTTGGTTTTGATATTTTATCTTTTTATATATGGTTTTATTTCATTTGTTAAAATTTGTGAGTGAAATTTAGCTCTAATTCCCCTTTTCATACTTATTGAATATTGATATCAAAACTTCATAAAAAGAGTTGGAGTGTGTTCCCCTCTTTTTCCTTTTTAAAGAATTTCTCTAAGATTGGAATTATTTCTTCCTTGTTAGGAAGTTCCTTTTGGTGAAACTCTGGGGCCTGGAGTTTTCTTTGTGGAAAGATTTTATATTATTTATTTTCTTAAATAGTAGTATGAATGATGAGTCTCTTTTTCTCATGTAAATTTTGGTAAAATAATACTTTTTCCTAGTGATTTGTTTGTTTTGTTTGGTATTCAAGTTTTTGGCTATAATGTTATATAGCTTTGTATTTTCCCTTAATTAATTATTTATTTTTTTAAAGATTTATTTTTATTTATTTATATAAGCACTGGGTACAGTCAGAAGAGCGGGAGGGTGAGAGAATTCACCAGAGCCAGAGCAGGGAGCAGAGCAGGCAGACTGATGAAATACACTACTGAGGGGAGCTTCGGACGCAGCAAGAGAGGTCTGTGCACCATGTGAGAGAGCAGCTGGGGATCAAACCAGTGCTGCAGAGGCTGCGGGCAGCTTCGCAGCCCAGCGCTCAACCGCTGCGCCACTGGGGAGGCCCCTATTTTCCTTTAATTATACACAGATTCTGTAATTTCTTTTTTGTTCCTAATGTTGTTTACTTGTGCCTCAGTTTCTTTTTTGTGAACAGTCACATTAGGGTTTGCTAAAATCTTTTCAAGGAATTAACTTTTGGCTTTGTTGATTTTGTCTGTTGTATGTTTTCTGTTGACTCATTTGTGATTTTATGTTTTATTTTCTGTCTCCTGTTTTATTTGAGATTATTTAACTCTTCATTTTCTCACTTCTTGGAGGAGAGGAAGAGTGCTTATATCGTTGATTTTCTTACTTTCTTTTTTGCAAATGGAGGTATTTAAGAACGTGTTTCTATATATTGCATTGATGGCATTCCTTTAAGTCTTATTATGTAGTGTTTACTTGTTCATTTTGAAGATATTTTCTGATTTCCACTGTGATTTCTCCTTGAGCCAATGGTTTATTTTAGAAGTGTGTTTCCTTTTTTAAAATAATTTTTCATTTGTCAGCCACATCCCAGATGAAAAACTAGAACATTTTAGCACCATAGTAGCCTCCTTTGTGCCCATTCCTATCAATAGCAATTACCTCCTAAAAATAATTATTGGCTTGATTTCTATTATAGTTTGAAATAGTTTTTGCCTGTTGTTAAAACTTATAAATATAATCATACAGTAAATACTCTTTGGTCTGGCTTCTTTTGGTCAACATATTTATGAGATTAATATGTGCAGTATAATCGAATTTCATTTATTCTCATTGTTGAACAGTATTCCATTATATAAATTGCCATAATTTATTTAACTGTTCAATTGGTAGACACATGGTTCGTTTCCAGTTTTTGAAAATAATGGACAGTGTCGCTTTGAACATTGCATGGATGAGGTTTGTGTATAAAATTGGTTATATATTTAGCTAGGAGAGGAATTACTCGGTCATAGGTTATCATCTTTTAGATGTGCTCAAACAGTTTTCCAAAGCTGTTTGATTTATACTCCTAGCAGCAGCATACAGTAGTTCCAGCTATTCTATAGCATTTCCACTTCTTTATATGTTAATTCTTTTTAGTTTAGCAATTCAGGTTATTAATGTTTGTGCAAACTGGGGGTAGGAGGCATTTATATTGTTTTTATTGTTTTCCTTTATGTAGGCATCTGGTTGCTGTATAGCCTATTGGTTTATTTAATGCTACTTCTCTAACTAGCCTATGTTAGTTTGAATTTTATGTTCCTAATCTGATCCTAATATATTGTACTGATACCAAGAAAGATCTTCATTCATTTGAGCTGTATTTATTAGGCAACCCCTGTATCCTGTAATGCCAGTGTCAACAGTACAACACTCAAGTTAGGACTGTAAGTCTGACAGAATAATAGATTAGATCTAGGTTCTCAGTAATCAAGGGAAATGGTTTCCAAAGTTTTTAAATGAACTACCCCATACTAATACATTACGCACATTAGAAACATACACAAAATTGAAAGTAAACAGATAAGAGAAATAAAATTTTAAAATATCTTGCTAATTGTTATAGCTTTAAAATTATATAGAACATATAATATATGCCTTTGACAGAAATCTGTGGTGGCACACAAGCTTGAAGTCTCAGTGGCTTATAAAATGAGTGTTTGTACTTTCCTTATTTTATAAATCTATGGTGGCTTGATGATGGCTAACTCCCACATTGTGATCACATCGCCATTCTGGTGAAATATCCTCTATTTGAAATATTTGTAAATGATAAAATGTGTATGACAAATCATGTTCTAATTCCTAAAGCTTCTGCTTGGAAGATGTGTGATGCATCATTTATGCTCATATTTCATAGCAAAGCAAGTTACATGATCAATATGATGTCATTGGGATAGAGAATTATGCTTTCTAAGAGATGGGAGAAACATATATGTTAGCAGCTTTATTGAGATAAATTTACACACTATACAATTCACTGTTTTAAAGTGTACAATTCAGTTCAGTAGTGTTTGGTACATTCACAGAGCTGTACAATCATCACCACCATCAACTGCGGACATTTTTGTGACCCTCAAAAGAAATACTATACTCATTAGCAACACTCCCTATTCCACTTTAATATCCCTGGCCCTGAACAATCATCAGTTTACTTTATGTCTTCATGGATTTGCCTATTTCAGACATTTCATATATATGGGATCATATATTGTGATCTTTTGTAACTGACTTATTTTTGCCTAGCACATGGTTTTCAAGGTCATCTATCAGTACTTGATCCCTTTTTATTGATGAATAACATCCTATTGAGTGGATATACTCTGTTTTAAGGATCTAATAACTAATTGTAGACATTGAGGGATTTTCTTCATTTTGGGGTGATTCTGAATAATGCTGCTGTGAACATTTTAAGTGGACATGTTTTCAGTTCTTTTAACTATAAATTTTGGAGTAGTTGTTGGGCTGTTCATTTGATCACTCTGTGCTTAACATTTTTAGGAACTGCCACACTGTTTTCCAAAGTTAATGTACCATTTTAATTTATATTTCACCAGCAACAAATGAGGCTTCCAATTTCTCCATATTCTCACTAGCATTTAGTATTATTGACCCTTTTTCTTCAGCTATAGCCATCCTGGGGTGGTAGGAATATTTTTGAGCACTAAATACAGCCTACTATATATATACTCAACTTGTAATTGTCTACTCTGAGCCTATAACAATGTATTGAAAACATTTTTTAAAAATCATTTATACCTTTCAATAAGGCATTAGGTTTACTTGTCTGCTTGAATTTAGGGTCAATGACTGAATAAACTTAAATAAGGAAATAAGAGACATAAGCAGAGTTACTTTGTGAGGATTTATCAGAAGGAACAGACATTGCAAAGCTGAGCTAAATCATTTGTAAAAATTTTCAATGTTTATTTGTTTCATGGACAGTGTTTATATTAATTAAATGTATAAGTAATGCTATTGAGGTTTAAGAAGTTACCTATTTATGGTTTATATATGTAAAGATTTCTGTTGCATCTTTTTTAAAAAAGATTTATTTATGCATAGGGGAGCAGGCCAGAGATGGGGGGGTGAGAGGATTCACCAGAGTGGGGAGCAGAACAGGCAGACCTACTGAAATGAAATACACTGCTGAGAGGAGCATGGGGCGAGACAGGAGAGGTCTGCTATGCCATGTCGGTCAGCTCCCTAGCTGATTTAAAAATACCATATTTGACGTCAATGAAGAATAGCATAATTTATTTATAAACATTTGAGCAAAATCCTTCCTTAAATAAATTTTGGCTAAAAGAACTCTGACATTTTCTAATACAACGTATAAGTAGGAACTGTTGAGTTCCATGTAGATGGGTAAAGGCATTTTATGCTTTCTGCTGAGGAAAGCAGGTAATGTCCCTTTGTCTTACAAAGAAGGGAATTGAGGGGTGATAGAACAAGAGAGACAAGAAAAAAATAATGGTTTTTAAGTCCTGTGGTATAAAATAATCCCACAGTAATAATATTTGAAATAACTTTAATTCCAGAGAGAATTATAAAATTGAATAGTAGAGCAGATCACCTCAAAACTACCATTAAGGAACCTGAACTACCATCAAAAACCAAAACCAAAAAACTCTGTTAGCATTAGCTAATAAATTCTAGGGGTCAGTGTTCCCTTGTCAGTAATTTTATCTGTAGCCTGTTTCATTGTGCTTCTGGATGAAAAAGAAAAATACATAGGGAATAAAAATACTTCTTATCCCAGCTCTGCCAAAGAATATTTATCTTGTATTTATAAGATACAGTGGACAAAATCATTAAATCTGTATATATCTTAATGTCAAGGGGACCATATAACTAACAGAGGTGGCTTAGTATTGGTAAGAAGAAGGTGGAGTTGCTTAGCAAGGAGAGCTTGAGAAATAGGATACAGTAAGTTGTGAATAGTATTTGAGAAATACACTCATACACACACACTCACACATACTGATATCTCCTGATATCTTCCCTGGGCCCTGTGATAACTCCCTGCCCACCTCTTCACACATATACATGTCATACATAGAGTTTGAAACTTTTTCAGATTGGCTTCTTTCACTAGGTAATATTCATTTAAGGCTTCTTAAGCTTTTCATAATGTGTGTTGTTATATGTATGTTTATATATCTTACACATATTGTAGTAGTGCCCTTAATGAAAACACTCTGCCTCCAGCAAAAAAAAAAAAAAAAAAAAAAGAAAAAAGAAAAAAAAACTGCTTGTTTTTCCACATGACTGCAGAACAATTATAGCTTCTACCAGGAGCCCTTCTCCTGTTCCTGGGAAAATAGCTGGGTTGGCTGGCATTTGCATAATCGTCTTTAGGGCTATTGTGGGTGGGTTTGGACTGCTGACACAGAGCTGCAGACTGGCCACCTGTCCAGAACAAATGAACTCAGCCTTTGTGCAACATTGTCTGGTCCTTCATGGTGTTATTTCTGAGTAATGAATAACTTGATTAAAATATTATGAAAATACAATTTAGGAAATATTTGGATTGAATGTACACCTTCCATTTTGAGAAGAGAGAAATTTCCTGCCACTTCCACTGGCACAACCTTGTATTTCCATGCCCCCTCTGGCATAGTTTTGTGATTGCTTTTGTGAAATTATCCTCATGAATATTAATTAGGGATGTGAGAGTCTA
The DNA here is from genome assembly GCF_964194135.1 of Talpa europaea. NCBI lineage: Eukaryota > Metazoa > Chordata > Mammalia > Eulipotyphla > Talpidae > Talpa > Talpa europaea. The sequence goes on along the minus strand of NC_140073.1, from coordinate 45,523,893 downwards.
AAAAGAAACTTCAAAATAATTTGTATCCATCCTTCTATAAATTATAAATTGTTGTCTGTGTTTTATAGGAGTCTGTTTCACTTCAGTGAGATAATTAATAAACATTAAAAGTCAGCAAAGGAAGAAGTAATATCTAAGGTATTGAAATAGTAACCAGCCCTACTTCTTTCATTTTCCCTGAATATTGAGCCTGTGACTTATTTAGGAAGTTTTTGTTCAAATAATGCATACATCACAATGTTAACTAATTTTGTTAATCATCTGCATTCAGTCTATGATTACAAGTTTTTAAAATTTTTTTAAAAGACATGATATAATGATATTTCTTGTACATATGATCAACTGTATCAAATTTTCATGTTAGAATGAACTTGTAATTAATAGACCCTGTAATCATTCTATATAACAAAATTATCAGTATCAAATAATTGGTCAGTGAATAGGTAAACATTTTTAAAAATTACTTGCCAGAGCTATTTTGGGGCAGAATTTATATGGCTTATGTGATAATAATCATTTCTGTTAATTCTCATTAAAAGTTTAATGAATGAATGAAAGCCTGAATACTGTTTAGAGACATTGAATCCCTAAATATATATACATATACAGGTATGTGTGTGTGTATATATATATTAGTTACTCTATATATTATTCCACTTGATTATTGCAACAATCAAGCTTTTGAGATTGATGGTATTATTTTTTGGTAGACTTTAATTTTTAGCAGTTTTAGGCTCACAGTCGTTATATTTTTAAAGTTTTTTTAAAAAGGTTTAATTATTTATTCATACAAGAACTGGGGTATAAGCCAGAGGTATGGGGGGTGAAAGGATTCATCAGAGACAGAGTGGGGAACAGAACAGGCAGATTGACTTAACTATACCTCTGAGGAGAGCAGCAGGCAAGACAGGAGAGTTCTGCTGCGCCATGTGGGTCAATTCCCTGGCCAGGGATTGAACTCATGTTGCAGTGGCTGCAGGTAGCTTCATAGTGCTGACATTTAACAGGTTGCGCCACTAGGGAGACCCCACAGTCATTTTAAGTACAAATTACAGTGTTCCCATATACTCATGCCCCCAGGTTCTTTCTGGTGAGCTGGTCTTGAACTAGACTTTCAGGAAGAGACAAGATTTGAAGTAGGCAGCAATCCCACCGCTTACCTGTGACTATGCAGGTGCCTCTTTTCACCAACTGTCTCCTCTGCAGGGCAGCAGCCTTTTGCCTGCCCATGACCTGTCAAGGCTACCCACCTGCAACCATGCAGGCCTCTATTAGCAAACCTGTCCCTTCTGGGGCAGCTCTTCCTCCCCGCTTGTGTCTGTGCAAGTGCACTTTACTTTTCTAACCCTTTTCCTAATAAACCTGCTTTTTAAATATTAAAAAAAGATTTGAAGTAGAAGGTTATTACCACTTGAAAGTGGTTGCAGATAAAAATAAACTGTATTTATGGAATTATGTGGCCACTTGGGGATATATAGGCAATGTGCTTGGGCTATGCTAAGTTGATACCACTTGATAGAAGGTCATAAATATTAGACCAGAGGTCATTAGAGAAGCCAAGCCAAAAAATATGTACTGGAAAAAGAACACTGAAGTGAGTGTCACAACATGATTTATATCCAGTATTGGCCTTGTTACTCAGTGAGAGATCTTCAATAAGTATCAAGTCTTGATCTGAGAGAGTTCACCTGGATAAATTTAATATCCTTTTTAGAATCAGTCATCACAAAGAAGAGTATATACTGGAGAAAGAAATGGTCTTCAACAAATGGTGTTGGGAAAAGTGGACAGCCACATGTAAAAGAATGAAACTGGACTACTCTCAAACACAGTACACAAAAATGAACTCAAAATGGATTAAAGACCTGGCACATTGAAGAAAACATGAGCAAAACACTGAGATACTGGCTTCAGATACATCTTTGGAAACTTGACTCCAGTTGCAAGAGAAACAAAAGCAAAAATAAACAAATGCAACTGTTCTAAATGAAAAAGTTTCTGCACAGTGAAAGTAATTATCATTAAAGAAAAAGGCACCTTACTGAATGGGAGAAAACTTTTCCGCATCATGCATCTAATAAAGGACTAATTTCCAATATCTTCTGAGCTCATACAACTCAACAATGAGAAAACAATGAACCCAATTAAAAAAAAAATGGGCAGAAGAGTTAAGTAGACACTTCTCCAAAGAAGACAAAGAGATGATTAACAGACACACGAAAACATACTCATCATCACTTCTCAGATAAATGCATTCAAAACACGATGAGATACCACCTCACTCCTCTAGACTGGCCTATGTTTAAACAAGGAATAACAACACACGTTGGAGAGGGTGTGAAAGAAACGGAACCCCTGTATGTAGTTGATGAAAATGTAAACTGGTCCAGCCTTATGGAAACAGTATGGAGGTTTCTTAAAATATTATAATTATTGGGTTGTCAGAAAAGTCATGATGTATTGTTTTATGGTTTTCAAGCAAAAATGCATCATGACTTTTCAGACAACCCAATATATCTACCATAGCATCCCCCAATTCTGTTCCTAGGCATCTGCCCAAAACAGTTATTCAAAGGGGGGGGCCTCCCCGGTGGCGCAGCGGTTGAGCGCTGGGTTGCGAAGCTGCCCGCGGCCTCAGTGGCGCCGGTTCGATCCCCGGCTGCTCCCCGGCCACCAGAGGAGGGTCTCACATGGCACGCAGACCTCTCCTGCCGCCCGCTGCTCCCCTCAGCAGTGTACTTCGGTCCTTCTGCCTGCTCTGCTCCCCGCTCTGGCTCTGGTGAATTCTCTCACCCTCCCGCGCTTCTGACTGTACCCAGTGCATGTATAAACAAAACAAACAAACAAATAAATAAATAAAACATGCCTCTATTAAAAAAAAAAACAGTTATTCAAAGGGATATATACCTTCCTTTTCATTGTAATACTGATAGTAAATTTATGAAAATAACCTAAGTAAATGACAGATGAATGGATTAAGAAGATGCAATATATAGAAATATACACATCCAACAGAATACTATTCAGCTATAAAAAGAAAATCTTGCCATTTTTGACATTATGGATGGAATGAGAAGGGATTATATGGTACGTGATAAAAGTCAGAAGAAGAAAGACAAATATGAATGGTTTTGCTCATGTGGAATATGAACAAACAAAACAGGGCAAAAATAAGCCTAAACAAACTATAGAAATTTGACTGTAGGATAAAGTTTACAAGAGTGGGAGGGCGATTAGAGAAGACCCAATGGTGGTGGATGTGGGTGGGGTAATCTATATCCCTTACTCATATACAGTGTTGCATACCAGTGTTACTTCAGTAAAAAAATAATACAATTAGAATTAGTTATCAACATTTCTAAGTGAGAGATGATGTTATACTTAATATTAGAGAACTATTTTTACATCTATCAGAAGACTGGAAAAACTTTTAGTTATAGTAATCTCTCTTTTTTTTTGCATGACTATTTCTTCTAGAAATAACATAAATTAAGTTTCTCACTCTGCAAAGTAGAATTTGGCATTTGGTCAAGGATTAGATACAGAAGAATGCACTCTGGATATCCTAAAGAATTGAAAGAATTGCCTTATTTTTTTTAATCATCGCGTTTGAGGGGATGCTTTATGCGTAACAAGTTTGTAAACTTGTAGAGTTACAAGGAAATTGTGTCTCCTATATTCGGAACTTAAAATATAATTGACATAGCAAGAAAGACATATGCAAAAAAGTTAAAAATTGTATGTATGCTAATCATTAGAATGCTCATTTATATGATTAACTGTCATGCATAGTTATATAATTATAATAAATTCACATTTGTATGGACAGCTAATTTATGAAAAAGAAGCCAAGAGTATAAAATGGTGAAAAGAAATTCTGTGTGACAAATGATGTTGTAAAACTGGACAACCACATGCAAAAGAATGAAACCAGACAATGATCTCACATCATATACAAAAAATTAACTCAAATGAATTAAGGACTGAAACCATAAAATAGATAAATTAGGCAAAATGCTCCACAACACTGGCTTCAGTGATTTCTTTGGGGACTTTAACAGCAACAGAAACAAAAGCAAACGCAAACAAATGAAAGTACTCCAAAATAAAGTTTCTGCACAGTGAAAGAAACTATCATAAAAACAAAGGACACCCTACTGAGTGGCAGAAAATATTTGCAAATCATACCTCCAGCACCTGGCTAGTGTCCAAGATCTACAATGAACTCATTCAGCTCAACAACAGGAAAACAACCCAATTAAAAAATGGGCAGAGAAGTTAAATAGACACTTCTCCAAAGAAGACATACAGATGGCCAACAGGCAAATGAGAAAATATTCAACATCATTTATCTTCAGGAAATGTAAATCAAAACCACAATGAGATACCACCTCACTCCTGTGAGAATGATCCATGTCAAAAATAGCAATAACAACAAATGTTGGAGAGAGTGTGGAGGAAAGGGGATCCTTGCACACTGTTGGTGGGAATTGTAGACTGGTTTAGCCCTTAAAACACTATGGAGGTTTTTTAAAACATTAAAAATAGGTCTACCTTGGGGCCTCCTCTGTGGCGCAGCAGTTGAGTGCTCGGTTGTGCAGCTGCCTGCAGCCTCTGCAGTGCTGGTTCGATCCCCGGCTGCCGGGCTAGGGTCCCACATGGCTCGCAGACCTCTCCTGCCGCCCGCTGCTCCCCTCAGCAGTGTATTCCTCGGTCTGCCTGTTCTGTTCCCCGCTCTGGCTCTGGTGAATTCTCTCACCCTCCGACGCTTCTGACTGTACCCAGTGCTTATATAAATAAATAAATAAATCTTTAAAAAAAAAAAAAAAGATCTACCTTATGACCTAGCAATCCCACTCCTAGGTATCTACTCTAAGGGTGCAAAACCCACCAATTTGAAGGGATATATGCACCACCATGTTCACTGCAGAGCTACTGAGAATAGCCAAGTTAAGTGCCTGATGACAGAGAAGCAAATTAAGAAAATGTAGTGTGTATATACGCAATGGAATACTACCCAGTTATTTTTTTAAAAAAAAGTGAAATCTTGCCATTTGTGACAACCATGGATGGAACTGGAGAAGGAGAAGGACAAATACCGGATGATTTCACTTATATGTGTGATATAGAGAAACTAAACAAAGGAAGAGAAAATCAAAATAAAGCCTAAATTTTCTGACTGTAGAATTGAAACTACCAAAGGGGAAGGTGGGGTAGGGGCGGAATGGTGGGAGGCAACTCCATAGATGGATCATGGTGAGGGATTATGGATGTTTTGGTGGTAAGGGGGTATTGTAACCCCCAAATTATATATATACTGTTACATCAATTGATAGTATTACCCCTCTCTCTCTCTCTCTCTCTCTCTCTCTATATATATATATATATATGTCAATTGATATATATAGTTATATATGTATATATACACGTGTATATATAGTTACATCAATACCAGTAAAACAGTTTAAAAAATTAATGATCACTTCCTGTTTTCTCTATGTAGTCCAAATTTATAACTCATTGTGTAATTTGGCATTTATTTATTCTGTCTCACCTTTAAGCCATTCTCTCCTTAACAATGTCTGTACTAGCCATATCAAATTCTTTTATTTCTCTGAAGGTGATATGTTCACACCATTTCTTTCTTCATAAGCTATTTTGTAGATTTCAATTTTCATTTCTTTTGGGAAACCTTCTGTGACTCTCACTAAGTAGATCTTTATGTTTTATATTGCCAATTTTCTCCTGTAATGTTACACCAAATAAGTTTTTGAGTTTCCTTTCATGTTTTTTTTTTTCAGTTATAAAAGTAATGAACTTAAAAGTAAATTTCTTTGAAAATATTGGACAGTTCAGTGATACAGAGAATAGTGACTAAAAGCTCTGAATTCCATTTCCAGTGTCATATGTATCTGGGCCATATGTACTTACATATATTCTTTTCTCAACAAAAATAAAACAGTCATTTTTCTGTAGCTTGCATTTTCATTAAGTATATTTGAGATCATTCATAGAGAACTTTTTTTTTGGTAATTGTATAGCATTCAGAATGTTGATGACCATAATTTAATTAACCAATTCCTCTTGGTGAATTTTAATTCATTTAATTTATCCCTAGGATAACATAATCAGCATAAGGGTATTGGCGACATCTGTAACATTTACTGATATTTCCCTAGAATGTAAGTGATGAATGTGCTTATCTGGCAGAATAGGCTACTGTGCCTGCTATGTGTTAGTTACCTATGCTGCATTAGTTCTCATAATAAATTAGTACAAAATAGAATAAAGAGAGTGAGGACTAGTCTTCTTTGTTACTCCTTAACATTTTGTACATTAATGTAACAAGCACTTATATTGATAAAGGGCCATTCTAAAATAGGCAATAACGTTTTACTTTGTAACAGATTTATTAAATTGAATTGATGAAAATTGCTTTTTCCTGCTTTGTTGGAAGTATTAGGAATGAAAAATTATTATGTAGCAATGATATCATTACAGTTTATCCATGTTTTAAGAGGACATGATTGAAATTTAAAACAGCTAAATTATGAAACAATATTTTGCAAAGGTAATTCTTATTTTAAGAAGAGTTTAACTTGGAGTACTTCATTATTCATAAAATTTATATTATGTAATTTTCCATAATTTGTCTACTGCATTATAGTAAAATACATGTTTGCATAGTTTCATAAGTAATCTATTGTCAGAACTAATCTTGAAGTCTTAATTTTTTTCTTTTTCCGTAATCTGATTCCTAGTGATGAAAGAATTCTAAACCTTAGTTAATGAGGACTCAGTTTAATTTAAAAATTCAAAATTTAAAAATTCAGTTTAATTTAAATTCAACTTGAATTTAAGTTTAAAACTTAATTTTTAAGTTTTAAACTTAAATTTTAAACTTAAATTTAAATTTTTAAACTTAATTTTTATTTTAAAAATATGTGAGTTCCGCTCTGCCATGAAATACTAATTAGAGAATGAAAAGAGAAGTAAGGGACTGGGAAAAAATATTAGTAAATCATGTATATGATAAAGGACTTGTATCCCAAATATATAAGAATTGTTTACGTAGCTAAAAGTAAACAAGCAGTAAATTACAAATAGGCCGAAGACCTGAACAGGCATCTCAGCAAAGAAGATACGCAGATACGTGGAGAAATGTTCAACACCATATGTTATTAGGGAATTATCAATGAGATATCATCACACACCTGTTTGAATAGTTAAAATCCAAAGCACTGACAACACTAAAATGCTGACTAGGATGTGGCACAACAAGTAGTCTCATTCATTGCTAATGAGAGTGAAAAATGGTAGGCCACTTTTGGAGTGAAACACAGTAATATCATACAAACAATTGCATACCTTGGTATTTGCCTAAAGGTCTTCAAACTTAAGTTTACATTAAAAACCCATGCACAGGTGTTTATTGTAGCTTGACTCATAATAATTGCTAAAAAATAGAAACAATCAATAGGTGAATTAATAAACAAGCTCAGGTACATCCAGACAATGGAGTATTTTTCAGTGATAAAAGGAACTGGGCTATCAAGTTACTGAAACATAAATGCTTATTGTTAGGAGTAAGAAGATGTTAATGATTAGAGGATCTAAGGGGGCAGAGGAATATATGGGAACCCTGTACTTTATGCTCAATTTCTCTGTATACCTAAAACTACTGTTAAAATGAAGCTTATTAATTTTAAAATATGTAATTGTTAACCAAATTGGTTGAGGTCAGCAGTTACTGAGTAACAACTACAAACTGCGATAGGTTTTTATAGCCCTATTCTTTAAAAAACTTATAGACTGCCCCTAACCAAACTATGTTGTGGCTTGAGATAGTCTGTGATTTTATTGGAATGAAGTGGTCAGAAAGTATTGTAGACTTTGAAAGAAGACCTGAATTTTAACCCAAGCCTAAGTAGGTTAAGATTACTTGCTTAACCTTTTAATTAACCTTTTAAAACTTCTTTTGCAACTACTTGCATATGGTGGTGGTTTTGAAAATAAGAGTTGTGAAGCATCTGACACATAGTAAGTCCTCAAAAATTAGCTGTAATGACTAGTAACATGCTTTCCATCTACTAAGGGAAATGGAGAAAGGCTCTTATTTGTTTGAATCTTCAGTCACAATTTGATATTTCAAATTACTTTTGGATATTCCTCCTCTATTTCAAGCACATGAAATTATTATTTTCTTGGTGATTGGATACATTCCAGTTTCTGCTCTGAAGAACTGCTTTTACAGCTGTCTTTGAGATCGTCAACAGTTCAGTCATGCTGTCTAATATAGTGCATTTCTTCTTGTTTAAAAACAATAGCAACTAGCTTATTTCCTTCTCCCCCCAATAAAAACCTTTATATCATAGGGGCTTCCAAATAGGTATTAACTAATCTAGGTCTTGAAATATAATTTCAATAAGAAATTGAAAAAACCTACAGTTTTAATGATGCTAAATGACTTTTTAATGTTGTAAATAAGCCAAAGTTATATACATTTTGCTCTAAATATCTAAGCCATAATTTGTATTTTCCAATCAATAATGTTTTAAATGTTATAAAGCAAACTCCCCTAAATTCAGCTTTTCCCCAAAATACTAATCTTTATTGGAAGATGACTGTAGCACATGGTAAAGAATGTTGCTTTTCTTATAGCTTCCAGCAGTTTGGAAAGAAAAATTTACAGAATGTCAGGAAGGACAAAGTATTCATGAAAGTGTAACCATCATTTCTTGATTAAACAGTCTACTGAAAGATGGAAACAAATTTAAAAATAGTGAAATAGTAGAAGTAGACTAAATATGTGTCTTTTAGTCTTTAGGGTTTTCTCTGGACTGGATTAAGTCTTGCATATGAATTGCTCTGGGAATAAATGGAGGAACTCTAGGAGAAAACAAGATTTTCTAGAGGGGGGAAATGGTTGGATTTGGCTTTGTGCCTCCTAAGGAGGAAGATATATACTCTCTATATTAGAGTATATAATCTAAGTTATATACTCATCTTAGCATTATGTAAACTGGACATACAACACATCCTCTCTTTTTAAGTCTTATAGGATGGCTATACATGCTTCTTCTGATAGAAGTATTCAGTGGTGGACAACTAAGAATATTTCAGGCAGATGACTTTTATGTCTCTTATGTATCTTAAAGACACATTATGAGGGCCTCTCCGGTGGCGCAGCGGTTGAGCGCTGGGTTGTGAAGCTCCCTGCGGCCTCTGCTGCGCCGGTTCGATCCCCAGCTGCTCCCCGGCCCCCGGAGGAGGGTCCCACATGGCGCGCAGACCTCTCCTGCCGCCCGCTGCTCCCCTCAGCAGTGTACTTCGGTCCCTCTGCCTGCAAACAAACAAACAAACAAATAAATAAATAAAATACGTGCCTCTTTAAAAAAAAAAAAAGACACATTATGAGTTTTGTGTAAGCATAGTAAATTAGCTTAAGATGATAAATTCCAGTTATTAGAACAGTAACCCCAAGGAAATTTCTTTATATATGGTATGTGTAATGTATGCTTCTGTTTTAAACACTGTGGTAGCAGTGGTATAAACTGAATAAAGAAAGATATTCGAGGCTCTTTGGTAAAGAAAGAAAAACTTCATGGAAAACTATTTTGAGAGTAGCTATCTCCTGGGCAGTAAAGAAGTACTCAGTATGTAAGTGTAATAGTGAGCTTGGAAGAATAAGCAAACATTTATTCCATTAAACCATTTCCCACATTTCCCCTATTTTTTTACATCACCTTTTTTTTCACCTAAATTATGCGAGGTCCTGGAATGCCCTTCTTTCTTTGTCAGTGGATCAAATTTCTGTTTGCTCTTTTAGATCCCGTTTCAGTGTACTTAATTCTCCATAGATTTTCCTGACATCTCTCACTTTAGGAAAGACAGTGACTTCTCTTCTTTACTTATACTTCTGCTAAAATTATAGTATTGTTATTATAATCCAACAGATCTTTTTGTGATTAAATAGCCAACTGTGTATTCATCCCTGGGAGAGATACTGTCATTCATCTAGTGGCATAGGGCCAAAATCCAAGAGTCATTTTTGTTGTCTCCTTCCTTGTCTTTTCCATAGGTATATCATTGCCAATCATGTCATTTTTCCATGCTCTGTAATATCTTTATATCCAATCTGGGTCTCTGTCTCTAGTATGTCTACCACAGCTCAACGTTCCTCATCTCTGCTAGAATACTGCATGATCTTTGTTAGATCTGAAAAGTCTCTTGTTGACAGTGTATTTGGTTCTTTTTTTTTTTTTAACCCCCTTGCTTCAGGTTTGTTACAAATAGTACAGTAAGACAACAGTGCCCAGCAGACAGCAGCTTGGGGTCTCACCAGTCCTTCTGTCCTTACACAGGCAGACAGGGTTCCCTATAATGGAGCCTGTGTGGGGACCTGGGCATCATTGGAAACCTGTGCTGTAGCCACATCCTTGGCCTGAAGGGCCTGAGACTCTTGGACATGTGGGCATGTGCTTGTTTTCCAAGCTTGGGGTGAGCAATGCAGGCAAGTTGACTGAGCTTGCAGCTGCTGCAAGCAGCTTTGGGATGTTAGCCCTGACTTGGGCTTTTAAGGGCTTTGACAGCCTCAGCACCTGCACTCATGGCTTTGGAATTGTTGGCATACATCTTCTTCAGTCCTTTCTTGTGCTTCTTGGCACAGCATATGCTCCTTAGGATCTTGGGGTCCACCCTCCTAAGAGATTCATATTTTTGTGATTGGGATTTCTTGTTTACATTTCTGTGCTATTTGGGGGATTAGTTTCGTGTAGTGTGGTTTTTAGAATCTGCCATGTCTACACCGAAGCCTACAGCTGCACAGGTGCCTTAAGCTGAAAGAGCAGATCTTGTTTTTAAATCTATTCTGCCAATATGTATATTTTGATTGATGAGTTTAAGCAATGTACAATTAAGAGTAATTACTGGTAAGTAGGTACCTACTTAAATCATTTTGCCTTACTGTCTATTTGTGTTTAGTTGAGTTTTTGTAGTGAAACATATTCATTCCCTTCTGTATATATTCTATGGCTGTGAGCTTTGTGGTTATATTTAACCTGCTAAAGTTATAACAAATTCAAATTTGTAATATTTTAATTTCAGAAACATACAAAAATTCCTTTTATAGCTCCATCTTTACTTTTCATTTATTAATGTCACGATATATCTTTGTACATTGTTTCCAAAACCATAAACTAAAAATTGTTTTAATGCACTAGTCTTTTAAATTATGCCCCCAAAAACTGGGGTTACAAACCAGAATTACAGTACTAACTAGTTTTTAGACTAACATTTAAAAAAATGTGTTAGCCCCTGAAATCACATGGAAAACAAAATGCACTTACAAGCCATTTTTACAATAATACTAGCTTTTATAATTGCCCTAGTATTTACCTTTGTTGAAGTATTTATTTCTTTCAGAGTTTTCTTCATACATCTTACAGTTACTGTCTAGGTCCTTTCATTTCACCCTGCAAGACTCTCTTGAGTATTTTCTGCAGGGCAGGTCTGTTGGTCATGGGCTCCTTGGCTACTATTTATCTAGGAATGTCTTAATTTCTCCTACACTTGTGAAGCACAGTCTGCCAGATAGAGATTCCTGGTTGGTAGTTTTTGTTTCTTCTAGCTTTCTGGCTGTAGCAGCCACTGTCTTCTGGCCTTCCGAGTTTCTGTTGGGAAATTTGCTGATAATCTTAGAGATCCCTTGTATGTGGTGATTTGCGTCTCTCTTGCCTCTTTCAAAATTCTCTCTAGCTTTTGACAGTTTAATTATAATATGTCTCAGTGCAGGTCTGTTTGAGTTTATCCTACTTGGAATGTGTTGAGCTTCTTGACTGTTTATATTCATGTCTTAACAAATTTGAGAAGTCTTTGACCATTATTACCTCATATAATCTCTCTGTCTCACTTCTCCTTCTGGGGCTCCCACTTGATGGTGTGTCACACTTTTTGTAATTTTGTGTTTTTAATTTAGGTCTATGAACCATCTTGAGTTAATTTTTTTGTGTAAGTTACAAGGTATATGTTAATGCTTGTTTTTTGCATGTAGTCATCCATTTGTCCCAACACCACCTGTGGATACAGACCATCCTCTTCCTCCACCTGATTACCTTTGTGGCTTAATGAAAATTAATTTACTGTATTTGTGTGCATCTATTTTTGGACTCTGTTCTATTCCAGTGATCCCTGTGTCCATTCTTTTGCCACTACCACACTGTCTTGATTATTGTAGTTTGACAGCATAGTACAGTAGTCTTGACCTCAGTAAGGTGAATCCTCTGACTTTAACTTTATTTTTCAAAATTAGTTTGGCTATTCTAGTACCTTTACCTTTCATATGTATTAAAATTAATCTGTTGGTATTTGTAAAATATGTTTCTGGGATTTGGGTTGCAATGAATATATAGATCAAATTGGGAGCAGTTGACATCATCAGGACATTAATCTTCTAGTACATTAATGTGGCATATATCTGCATTAGAGGTATGTAAGCAAGCAATCAAGTATTACATATTAACTTTGTAGCTTACAACTTTGTTAAACTCTTTTATTGGTTCTAGGGGAGTTTATTTATTTATTATAGATCCTTTGGAGGTTTCTTTATAGATGATCCTGTCATCTGTGAATAAAAATAGTTTTATTTCTTCCTTTTCAGTATGTATACCTTTGATTTCTTTTTCTTGCCTTATTGGACTGAATGGGACTATGAGTACAATGTTGAAAAGAGGTGAGAAAAGTCATCCTTGCCCTATTCCTGATCTTAGAGGGGAAGTATTCACTTTCCTTTAGAAGTATGTTAGCTGTAGGTTTTACATATACACTTTTTATTAGGTTTAAGGTGGTTTTCTTCTACTTTTAGTTTCTTGAAAGTTTTTATCATGAATGAGTCTTAAATTTCATGTAGTTTTTTATTCTATTTCATCCTGAAGTCAAGTAGGATAAATCATTTAAAGTGTCATGTGGGGCCTCCCCGGTGGCGCAGCGGTTGAGTGCTGGGTTGCGAAGCTGCCCGCGGCCTCTGCGGCGCCGGTTCGATCCCCGGCTGCTCCCCGGCCACCGGAGGAGGATCCCACATGGCGCGCAGACCTCTCCTGCCACCCGCTGCTCCCCTCAGCAGTGTACTTCAGTCCTTCTGCCTGCTCTGCTCCCCACTCTGGCTCTGGTGAATTCTCTCACCCTCCTGCGCTTCTGACTGTACCCAGTGCATGTATAAACAAAACAAACAAACAAATATAATAAATAAATAAATAAAAGCATGCCTCTATAAAAAAAAAAAAAAGATTAAAAAAAAAAGAATATAAAGTGTCAATTGTCCTTATTTCTTCTTAAGTAATTAATTTAAACTAATCTTTTTGATAAAAGGGAAAAAGTTAAAAATGTTACATTTAACATATTAGCTTTAATATTTTATTTCATCATGAAATTAATAGAAAAGTCAGTAAAGACAATTATTATGTAACTTAAAATGCTGTACTGATTTATTTATTTTATTTTATTTTTTTTAAAGATTTATTTATGCATGTAGCAGCTGGGGTGCAGGTCAGAGATGCGGAGGTGAGAGGATTCACCAGAAACAGTGGGAAGCAGAACAGGTGGATCTACTGAAATACACTGTTGAGGGGAGCAGCCAGTGAGACAGGAGTGGTCTGCTGCACCATGTGATTCAGCTCCCTGGCTGGGGATCAAACTAGTGTTTCAGTGGCTATGGAGAACTTCATAGTGCTGTAACTTGCGCCACCAGGGAGGCACTAATTTTTTTTATTTTAACTACTATTTTATTTTATTTTTTAGATTTATTTATTTATACAAGCACTGGGTACAGTCAGAAGTGTGGGAGGGTGAGAGAATTCACCAGAGCCAGAGCCGGGAGTAGAACAGGCAGACTGATGAAGTACACTGCTGAGGAGAGCAGCGGGCACGGCAGGAGAGGTCTGCGCGCCATGTGGGACCTTTGAGGGTTCCCGGGGAATCGAACCAGCGCTGCAGAGGCTGTGGGCAGCTTTGCAGCCCAGCGATCAACTGCTGTGCTACCTGGGAGGCCCTATTTTAACTACAATTTTATACCAAATAAAGCAATGGAAAATATTTCAAATTTTTCTTTTAGGATGGGGGTGAAGTTCTCAATTACTATTGAAATAATTTAAGAATAGTAAATCATTTATAATTTACATCAGTTTGAAAAGTATCCAACTTCTGCAGTGGACTTGTTATTGCTTAAAAGTAATTTACATAATGTTGAATTTCATGGCAGAAAGGTATAGTATATAAAAATGTGGTTTCCTATAATTTTGAAGAGCCATCTGATGGCATATACCTTTAGTAAAATTGAAACATTAATTTCTCTGTGTATTGGAGGAGGAAATGGATACAAAATAATCGGTGTCAGAGCCATGGTGCTTACTCTGGCTCAGTTTGCTGTGGTAAATGGGCTAAAGGTTAAGCCATCAGTCCATTTCCCAGTGTCCACTGAACAGTGGCTTCCTTTGTGTCACTTCATCTGTTAGATCAATATAGCAAGTGTTATTGAGAGGTAAAACAAGCAAGTCTTACAGTAGACACTGATGGCGTTTTGGAATGGGACGTTATTGGATGTTCCAAAGAGTATATTGATAGTACATTTTTATGGAAACCACTATTCCAGAATAAACTCTGTGGGAAATCAAGTCAAAACATTATACATCAATGATACTCAGGTAAATATAAATAGGTATTATATGTCTAGTATACCAGTGTTGAGTAATTAAAAAAAAAAAAAACAACTTTAAAGAAATTGACAGCAGTAAGTTTATTTTCCTTAGCCACTTAATTGGAATCAGTTTTATTTTCTGTATAAATAATCCTTTTATTCATAGGATGTACATTTAGGCATAAAATAAAAGGGAAACCAGTTAATTTGAGTATAGAATGCTTTCAGAGACGTGAAACATTATTTAGGACCTTCCCTATAATGAACACAGAGTATTTCTTCAGCATCCATGCAGATTAGTTCTTGAACAGCTGCATAGAGCACACAGAAGTCATGACTCCTGCCTCTGTGAACTAACTTGAATAAAGTCTTTCATCTAAAGATCTGTTTGTCTATTTATGAATCCCTCATCACATCTCTGAAGGGCTCATTCAGTTTAGTACAGTTCAACTTTGTAGTTTAGAGCTCCAGAGATTGCTATTGTAACTTATAATGCACAAAAATAGATATGTAAAAGTGATTTAAGAATTTTTTAAAGAATTAGACAAAATCCACTCTAAAATGATGGGGTGTTCTTTTTTTTTTGGGGCAAAGATGTAGAAAAATAACGGGATTTTAATTCAGACTTAACTAGTTGTATGTCATCTAGTTGTCTTAGGTAAATTATATGTCATCTCTGTGTCCAATTTCTCTGTGGCTTTAACAATGCCCAATAAAGAGAAATAAATTTGTGAAAGTGCCTGTAAAGTTTGTTATTTGTACATGTAGAATGCTCTTATTTTATCATCTTAATTCTACTCATGTGAGGCTCATATCATATTCTGTGTTCTATAGGAAATGACAGGTAACCACTGTAGCAAGTGATCGAATTGAAAAAGTCACTCATCATATGGATGTAATTTGTTTTAAAAAATTGGATGGTCTTTTCCTCATCTAGGTACTTACCACATATTACCATTTGTCTAGCAGCTACCCACATGTTGCTTCCTCTTTTATGTTGCATACTTATTATTCCTATGTGTATATTATGAGTTCTTTGAATTCAGGGTTCTTGATATAATTTAACCTTTGGAGAAATTAATGTGTTGTGACTTCTAAGTATGAAATTAACATCTCTTTTTTTTTTCCATTACTTTAGAGTATCCACAGATGCATTTTCTCCAGTAGTGGAGATAGTCAAATTTGACTAATTTTACTGAAGAACTTAATTCTTGTATTAAAACCACCTGGTCATAATCTTAAAAATCTGATACAGTTTTTTTTTTTCCTCTGAGCATATGCAAATAAAGAACCACAGAAATTTTGATCCAAACATTTCTAGCTTCTGGTAAAATCACAAAAGGAGATTAGATATAATACATTAGAACTAAGATAATTAGGTGGTGTTTATTCATATAATCAGTGACTATTGTTGGCAACAACCAAATGCTTGACTCTTTGCTATAGACTGGAGACTTAGTTATTAAAGAAAAAATAAAACACAGTCAAGATCCTTACCTGATGGAATTTATCGTCAGTAAATAGACAAATATTTAAGCCATATTAAGTGACCGTGTAATAGCGTTATAAATGAGTAGGATGGTGTGAGAGAGTAACTGGGTTGAGGATGAGTTACTTTGTATACAGTGAATAGAAAAGGCCTCTTAGAGAAAGACTTGAAGACCTGAAGGATAAGAAAATACTTAGATTGTAGTCTCTAAAAATATGGTTTCTCTCAAAAAGGAATCAGAATTCCTTGGAAAACTAGTGTACTGCATATCTAGAATAGGAACTGTAAAAGAAAACAAAGAAACTGTCTAAGTCTATCTGGGTCTTGACATGAGAGCCAACTTGGAAGAACCCCCCACTGACCTCAGATGTAGCAATTGGAGCATCAAAAGAATAGTGACTGCAATAAATTGGAACACATCTGTTATTCAAAAATGTATGAGTTTATAGTGTTACTTAAAATACTCTTTGTTCATCTTTGCACCAAAACTGAACAGTCAAGTTTTTATCTTGTCTTAAGTCTAAGAATTGTTCCTTAGGATAACCAAATAGTTTATGAGGGATTGCTTCCCCCCCTCCCCTTATTTATTTATTTACTTACTTACTTATTTTTCCCCCTTAATTTTTAAATTTATTTTTCCCTTTATTTTTCCCTTTATTTTATTTAAATATTTTATTTTATATAATTCTTACATCTTTTTTCATCTTTGCACAGTGTATGCATTTTCATTTTGGTTATATTCCCCATACAATTGCACCTCCCTCCCCCCCCCCCATTTTGACTCTAATCCTTCCTTCCCCGCCCCTCCCCCGGTAGTGTGTCTCTGGTTTATAGTTACTTGTTGATTTTGATTTTTACTTTGTATTGATTAGTCTTTTTCCTGGTCTCTTATTTAGGTTTTCTAAATTCCTGCTATGAGTGAAACCATCCGGTATTTTTCTTTTTCTTTCTGACTTATTTCGCTGAGCATGATCCCTTCTAGCTATGAGGGATTGCTTTTTGTAAAAGAATTCCAAGTAGTATATGCAGAAAGAAGGATAAATCATCCTATTCTAATGAAATGAAATTAAATACCTGGCAATAAAACGTTTCACATTTTCATCTGTCATCTGTCTACCTATGTTTAAATATTTTGTATTCGGAGATCTGAATATCAATCTAAGGGAGGGGAGAATTCAACAGTCAGGAATTCCTCAATTTTCATGCAAATAGGAACATTAAGAATTAGGGCCAGAAGTGAAGAAATATTGTGCACTTTCTGGGAGAGACTTAGTGATTGGGTCCCCCAAAGTACAAGGTGTGTAAGTGGGAAGTCTTGTGGATATGCAGTTTTGTATGTGAGTTCCCAGAACACACAATGCCTGGAAACAGAGAGCCATACTATTGCCAAGCTCAGTAAGAACTTAAGATTCAAAGAAATTCTGCAGTTTCTGCTACCCTTTCTGTTCATTCAAATAAGGTAAACAAAGCATATAATAATGAGTTTATTTGACAGTAGATCTTCATAGACAAGTACCATATATACTATGCAGCTTTTATTTTACTCAGGCAACATATGCTTAAAGTAGAAAATCTATTTATAAATGTGATTGTTCTTCAGCTCAGCTGCTTATTCTTTTTAAGGTAGCATGTATTTAGATGAGTATCCCAAGGTTCATGCTATTTAAATCCATTACATTGGGTTCTATTGTAGTGTTAGGAGAACACATATGTGCTCATCTAAAAGTTATGTTCTATGGCCAGAATGACTAGTTTAACACCATTTCCCAATAAAAGTCTTCTCTGTTCAAATCCCGACACCAGTATTACCTAATTTAAGTAATAGATCTAGATAATGGTTTTTCTAGATTCATGTTGTATAGATACCAAGTAGGCAGGTTTCTTTATAAAACTGTCTTTTTCACTTTAAGTGATTTAGGCAGTCATTATTTTAAAAGAAAGACCCTTAAAGTCTGTCTTGAAAATTACTTGTATGAAATAGGATTTCATATAAAGTTTGTTCATTAATTTTATAAACCAGTGTGTATGTGTCTTCTCCAAATTAGATGTGTTATTGCCTTTCTTGGTATATGAGAATTTGGCTGATGGAATTAGAAATGCAATTCATGCTACAGCAGAGGAATGGTGGGAAATTAAGATATTGAGAAGTATAATCAGAGCTTTAGAGGTTGATAGCTATGTTCCTTGTGATATACCAGAGGTAGTTTATTGTTATGATTGGTCAAATAATTTTTGAAGTGAGAAGCAATTAAGTTTCAATTTTCTCATCCTTATATCACGCATTCCCTAAAATGGAGAAAACAGAAGACTATGACAATAATGTAACAAGGTCATAGTGTTCTGCCATTTATCTTTATTTCTGAATTAAATCTACATTTGGAAAGATGGATTTGTTAAGTAATATATTTTAAGGGAAAGACCTTACTTGGTTGCATAATACTTAACTCATAAACTATGTTTTTTTTAAAACAGGGTATCCAGAAGTTGGCTAGTCAGTATCTGAAGAGAGATTGGCCGGGAATAAAAGTTGATGATCGAAATGATTACAGGTAACTTATAAGTAGTTCTTTTTTTTTTTTTGGGGGGGGGGGTTTATACATGCACTGGGTACAGTCAGAAGCGCGGGAGGGTGAGAGAATTCACCAGAGCCAGAGCGGGGAGCAGAGCAGGCAGAAGGACCAAAATACACTGCTGAGGGGAGCAGCGGGCGGCAGGAGAGGTCTGCGCGCCATGCGGGACCCTCCTCCGGTGGCTGGGGAGCAGCCAGGGATTGAACTGGCGCCACAGAGGCCGTGGGCAGCTTCGCAACCCAGCGCTCAACCGCTGCGCCACCGGGGAGGCCCACTTATAAGTAGTTATTAAACATTTTCTTTAAAAGTTTTCACTGAGAACCATGTCATAAGATAATGTAGGCGCCAATTTAAAAAAAAAAAAAAAAAAAAACTTCTTTCCTCTGTTTTTTTTTTTTTCTTTTTTAAAAAGACTTATTTATTTATTTATTTATTTATTTATTCATACATACAAGCACTAGGTACAGTCAGAAGCACGGGAGGGTGAGAGAATTCACCAGAGCCAGAGCGGGGAGCAGAGCAGGCAGAAGGACCTAAGCACACTGCTGAGGGGAGCAGCGGGCGGCAGGAGAGGTCTGCGCGCCATGTGGGACCCTCCTCCAGTGGCCGGGGAGCAGCCGGGGATCGAACCAGCACTGCAGAGGCTGCGGGCAGCTTCGCAACCCAGCGCTCAACCGCTGCGCCACCGGGGAGGCCCCCTCTGTTGTTTTTGCCATCATTTCAAAATTATCAAGAAATGTTAATATTTCACATGTGTAATCTGTGTGAAATAGATCATTCTATATGTCCTAAACCAAGATAATACTGTGTTAAACTAATTAATACACACATATAGAATTTAAATGATGTAGATAACAAAGGAAAAAACAATGTTTCTTCTGTGATCTAGAAATGAAGCACATTATTGTAAAAATAATGATGTAGTGAGTGTTCTACCATGATCATTAAGTCTTACTAATGTAACAAATTCTAAGTTTAGAAGCAGGGGATTGTGTGAGTCTAGTGAAAGGTGCATACACACATGTATCTAGAATTTGGCTGTTCAGTATTTTGTGTGCATAATTTAAAGAACATAGATGGCAATGGAATATAAATTGTGTCCTAGGTGACCTGCAAATATCTTTAAACCATCTGTAATTTTGCTTATAATTTGATATCATTTTTGAAATTAACTTGAAAGTATTATTGGCTTTTTTGCTCAGGACTAGTCCTTAGTGCCTGAAATCAAAGATCAGATAGCCAAGATCAGACAACAGATAGTCTCATTGGAGTTAAGGCTAACATCCATGAAATAATACAGAATCCTGGGAGGTTAAAACTTAGTGTTTTAGAGTACAGTTCTGAGTCTGAATATGAAATGAAGTTGCTGGATTGTCAGTGAAGACCAGCATCATCAGATAAGTTCTTGATGGGACTAGGAAACTGAAGGATGTACAAGAAACCCTAATAGTTCTTCACAGTGCAGGACTGACTGATAGCTTAGAAGAGGGCATGATAGCTAGAAATAATAGACCAGTATGATTGTTATTATAGAATAATAGAGCAAAATAGGAAAATGAATAAAAATAGATTTTCTTGTGGGCTTTCCATTATTCACAATGTTCAGCTGAGGGGAAATGAGAGAAGAGATGAAATCCTGGGCATAACAGACAAGTAGAGCAAAACCTGGAAGTGAGAATGGTATGATCAGTATTGTTGGCATGAGAAAATCAGCCTGATCAAGGAAGAGATTGTCACTGTCGACTGAAAGTGTGGTCATAATAGAGATTGAGATAAGAGGAAAATATGAGGTGTGATTAGTTAGAGGAGTGAGAAAATGAATGGATTATGGGGATATAATAGGACTGCCTGGTAGCTCTTAGCTCTAACTGGTTACTAGAAGTTATTTGACATCAGCTTAAAGTGAGACCAGGGTTATGGTTATGGTATTCTATTTGAATTTAACCTGGGTTGGAATGTGTAGTTTATAATGATGGAAAGAGAAGCAGGCACGCATAGCAAAGATACTCATAAGGGAGTAATTATAGTGATGAACTAGGAGACCTAGGTTGGGTAAGGAGCTAGGAATGGAGACTGTGAGAGGACTGAGAGACAGTAGGAAGAGGGTAGTGTCAAAAGGATTGTGGATTCTATTAGGGTTAAATAATTGAGTCAGAACTATAAAGGAGTGGAAATAGGAGATGTTGGTCAGAGATTAGGATGATTAAATTGGGTTTTGAGCAGAAAGGTAATTGTTGGTAATGATAGGAGTTTGGGTTGTGACCAAGGGAACTATATATAGTTCCTGATCAGTAATCTTAGATAAAAATCATAACCCCTTTGAGCCTCACTTTTCTCCTCTGCAAGTGGGGGTAATACCTATTTTATGAAGTTGTCATGAGCATTAAGTGATATGTCAAATATAAAATACACAACTTAGTGTCTATCATGTAATGGGCTCTTGAAAGAATCCCTTTTCTTTCTTTTATATCCTTGAGCCTCATTTCCTTGTCTGCAAAATATTGTAATGTCAGTGAAGACCAGCATCCTCAGATAAGTTCTTGATGGGACTAGGAAACTGAAGTATGTTCAAGAAACCCATATAGTTCTTCACAGTGCAGGATTGACTGATAGCTTAGAAGAGGGCATGCTAGCTAGAAATAAGAGATGCCTTTCTTTATGTTTCAAATTACCTCATATGAAACCTAGTAAAACAAAGAAAAATTAAAAATCATTGTATAACCCATTATCATTTTTTCCTCAATCAGAATGAAAAACACCACTGCTATTGGAACTACCATATTATAAGACTTACCCTACTACAACTAGTTGTAGCGTTCAAAAGAATCTGTGTGCCAATAGTTTTCACATCATTTGCATTTAATTGTTAGTACAGTCCTCTAAGGTAGACCATGCAGGTATTTGGGTTTTTTTACTTCTTCATTTGCTGGTTGAGGAAATCAAAGTATGGGATGTGCTACATATGATGATATTGGTTAAACTAGAACTTGAACCCAGGTCTTCTGACTGGGTAACTAAATTCCATGCTTTCATGGTATATTGTTGTTGAGGGAGTGTTTGCCAGCTATAGTTCTGTTAATCGCTAAAGATTTTCTAAAACGCTATAATGACAGGATTTTTCTGTTTGTACAGTTCTCACAGTTTATACATTCATCCGCCCATTCTTTGTTCTGTATTCACCATAACCTTTTTAAATAGTAGACCATGTGCTAGGCCCCAGGAATACAGTAGTGTGAAAGACACAATTCACATCCTTCATGAAATTGTCACTATAGTGAGAGGGACAGACAATAACTAAATAGTTACATAACATACTTAGGATTGAGGGAACCATGCTAGAGCCATGTAGACAAATGACAGAGAAGGACTTGATTAATTCTGTGGATTGACTTAGTGTAATTGGTAAATATTTCCTAAAGAAGTTAAATTGAGATTTGAAGGATGAACAGTAGTCACGTGGTGAGTGGATTAAAGGGAAGACAGATGCTTGCTACCTAAGGCAGGAATTATTTTTCTTTCCTTCCTTCTTCTCCTTTCTTTCCCTTCCATTCTTTTCCTTCCCCCTCCACCTCCTTCCCCTCTTCTACCCATCACAGTTCATAATGTTTTTTTCTCATTATGTTCTAAAATATATTTTATGTATAAATCAATAGCTACAAAACAGTATCAAATTTTTGTCTCAGTGCATTCTCTGAGAAAAACAATTGTTTGTCCTGCTTAGGAGGACCGTGGTAAGCTTACATCCCAGGTTCCATCGATTGTCGATTGTGCAGTAAGAATAGAGTACATTAACTTGCTGTCCTTTATTTAGTCCATTAGTGCTTTTGTGCTGAAAGTTTTTGCAGGCACAACACACTGAATCTTTTTTTCCAAAGGGAAGATGATATACCTCTGATTAAATAAATGATTATTTCCATCTAAATTGTTTCATTTGATATATTACACAAACTAATCCATTGCATAAACTAATCATTTCCTTGGTAGAAAAATAGTTTTTGGGTTATTTTTTGTTGTTCTAGTAAGATAGATAGGGACTCGTACATATTTTTCCTTGTTTTCACTTGTCTTCATTGACCCACGGTTAGCATTTTATGTAGCACATGGTCTCACACATTGCTGTACCAAAAACCCAAGTGACAGCAGAATGGAAATCTCAGGAGATGAATATTGTAATCTACTAGTGCAAGGATCTTATTTCTTAAAACAAAGTGCTACCCACTGTTATGATAAGTTATAAAATATGTGTATAACTAGTGTAGGAGCATACTTGAACCGACTAAAAAGCATTTAGCAAAGTAGACAAGAAGGTTTGGAAAGGAAGTTGGCTATAGAAAGCAAAGGATGAATAATTCCTTGACTTTACCAAGAGATTGCTGAGCACAAGGCAAAAGTGATGGGACTTGCTTGGAATGATTCCAAGTCACAATGCGATGCTGCCTAAGCATTATTACAGCAGAAAAACAGCTGTAGAGCAATCTTAGCATAGATTTCTTTTGTCAGGCAAGTTAGATTTGCCAAGTACATAAACAATTATTCATGATATTATTTTCCAGCCCCATCAATTTATATGAGAGTAATATAATAGTAGCTGGAAGGAGAATATACTTTGGAGATACCCAGCCTAAACCTGTCTCAGTATTGCTGTGTTCTTCCTCCTTCCCCCTTCCTCTTTTTTCCCTTTTCTGTCCCTCCTCCCTCCCTTCCCATCACAATTCATAATGTTTTTTTCTGCTACAGTCTTGTATGATCTAGAATGATTGTCTGAATCTCTCAAAACTTTGGTTTTCTCTTATGTAAAATTAGGAAGTTACTTTAATGAAATAACAAAATTTCATATTCATAATGATGACCTGAGACCGTGAGAAGCCTGGATAGTGTGAATTGCTCAGTAATTTTTATAGTTTTAGCTTTGTATAGAATTGTAATGCTTATATCACTTTATTCCACTGTCAAGAATAACTAATGAATCAAAACAGTCCATTGCTAAACTATAGTGGAGGAACAGAGTATATGCAGTGTTTCTACATATAAATACACTCACAACTGGGAAAAAAGCGTTCATTTTATATGTCAGGACTAGCCAGTGAGCAAAAGCTTAACCTCTTTCTGCCTTTTCCCAGCCTAATGCTTTGCTGTCTCTTCTTGAACTTAGGAGCATGTATCCTGTTTGGAAATCTTTTCTCGAGGGAACAATGCAAGTTGCCCAGTCCCGGATCAATATGTGTGAAAACTATAAAAATTTTATTTCTGAGCCTGCAAGGACAGTGCGAAGCTTAAAAGAACAGCAACTTAAAAGGGTATTGTTTATATTTGTTCTTTTCTTATGTACATTTTAATATCTCAGTACAGCACTTAACATCTGCACGCTTGTGTTAAATTGCTTTTAACAATTTCAGCTTTTTTGTGTGGTAACCAGTGTTTCTGATTTCAACATGTTCCTTCTATGTAGTTTTTTTAATTGACAAAGGTGAGTGTAATTTGAATCTGTAGACCTTGTGAAAGCTTAGTAAATACTTCTTACATTACTTTCGGCTTAACTCAAGTAATTGGAGCTATTTGGTTTCACAGTATTATTAGAGTTTTATGTATATTGAAATAGTTACAAAGTTGTTCATCTCACTAAGTCTTGAAAGAAAGTTCATCTTCATTTCAGCTTGAGTATTTTGCATAATAATTTAAAGAACATTGAGCAAATGTGGCAAATTATTACCAAAAACAGTACCTCTAAAGTTTAATTATATAGGCTGCTTAAATCTAGAAATTTTCAAATAGATCTACTTCTTTCATTATATAGGAATTTAAAATTGATAGAAAAATCACTATTAAATGTGATTTTTATGAAAAACTTGCTATGAAAATTAATTGATTAAATTGTGTCCTTTTGGAATAGTTACATAAATAGAGATTCTTATAATACCTCATAAGTAGCTAAATATGTTTTATAGACATAATAGTGTTATAGAGAGTATTAAAGTAATTATTTAAGGAAATTATTTTTCAGAAGCCATCTAGTGTTTTGATTCTTACTGTCATTTGAGTTTTAGGAACCATCTTACCAACAAAAACTGGAAAAAAAAAAAACAGCCTTCCTTGTTTGCCAAAGATAATTTCGGTAGTATGAAGTCAGTATGTTAAATGTATATTGTGTGTTTGTAAAATTTTAATCTTTTTCAAGCACTCATATATTGCCAGTTGGTTTTAACATTTGTGTGAGAATTTGTCTTACCTTTGCTCAAAACTGCCTTTTATAAGACCACTGACTGACCAGACAATGCTTTCTACATTGGAAGAAAATATATTTTCTGTGTGTGTATGTATATACCTTTGTGTATGCTGAGAAAGGGTAGGAGTTAGGAATGGGGAATTATTATTAGTTTAGCTTCCTAATTGGGAGGAAATAACTTAAATAGCCAATGTGTTCATTATTTCATCTACCACCTCCACCCCTGCCTCTGGCAACCACCAATCTGTTTTCTGTATCTCTCAGTTTGTTTTTTTAATTGAGATTCCACATGTAAGTGTGATCATACAGTTTTTGTCTTTCTTTGTCTGACTTACTGCATTTAGCATACTGCCTTTAAGAGCTATCCATATTGTCACAAATGGCAAGATTTCATTCTTTTTTATGCCTAAATAATGTCCCATTGTATATCTATACCACATTGTCTTTATCCATTCCTCTATAGGCAGACACTTAAGTAGATTTCTTAGCTATTGTAAATAATGCTGCAGTGAACACAGGAGTACACATCTTTTCAAATCAGTATTTTCATTTCCTTAAGATCAATCCCTAAGAACTGGAATTGCTGGATCACATGGTAGTTCTAGCTTTAATTTTTTTTTGATTTCTTTTTATTTTTTTTATTTTAAAGATTATTTATTTATGCAAGCACTGGGTACAGTCAGAAGCACAGGAGGGTGAGAGAATTCACCAGAGCCAGAGCGGGGAGCAGAGCAAGCAGACTAACGAAGTACACTGCTGAGGGGAGCGGTGGGTGGCAGGAGAGGTCTGCACGCCATGTGGGACCCACTCCAGGGTGGGAATCAAATTGGCACTGCAGAGGCTGTGAGCAGCTTCGCAACCCAGCGCTCAACTGCTGCACCACCAGGGGAGGCCCTCTAGTTTTAATTTTTTGAGGAATCTCCTATACTGCTTTTCCATAGTGACGGTACCAGTTTACATTCCCACAACAGTACACAAGTGTTCTTTTTCTTCATATCCTCTCCAACATCTGCAATTTCTTACCTTTTTGATAATACAGATTCTAATGGGTTTGAAATACTGTGGTTTTGATGTGCATTTCCCTGATGATTAGTGATGATGTTGAGCATCTTTTCATGTACCTGTCGTCCCTCTGTCTGTCTTCTTTGGAAAGTGTCTATTCAGTGTGCCCATGTTAATTTTGGGGGCTTTGTTTTTCTAGAGCTATATGAGTTCTTTATATATTTTTTTTTAAGTTTTTTTTTTCTTTTTTTATAGAGGCATTTTTTTTTTTTTAAATTTATTTGTTTGTTTGTTTTTGTTTATACATGCACTGGGTACAGTCAGAAGCGCGGGAGGGTGAGAGAATTCACCAGAGCCAGAGCGGGGAGCAGAGCAGGCAGAAGGACCGAAGTACACTGCTGAGGGGAGCAGCGGGAGGCAGGAGAGGCCTGCGCGCCATGCGGGACCCTCCTCCGGTGGCCGGGGAGCAGCCGGGGATCGAACTGGCGCCGCAGAGGCCGTGGGCAGCTTCGCAACCCAGCGCTCAACCGCTGCACCACCGGGGAGGCCCTCTTTATATATTTTGAATATAACTCTGTATCAAAAAAAATGCAAATATTTTCTCCCAAATGGTAATTACATTTTTATTTTTTGATGTCCTTTTTTTAAGCAGAAGCCTTTTAGTTTGATGTAGTCCCACTTGTTTATTTTTGCTTGTGTTGCCTTTGCTTTTAGAGTCAAATGTCAAGAAGATTACTACCTGTTTTTTTTTCCCTATAAGCTGGTTTATAGTTTCAGATTTTTTTTTTAAAGATTTATTTATTTATTTATACAAGCACTGGGTATGGTCAGAAGCCCTGGAGGGTGAGAGAATTCACCAGAGCCAGAGAGGGGAACAGAACAGGCAGACTAATGAAATACACTGCTGAGAGAGGAGCAGTGGGCGCAGCACGAGAGGTCTGTGCGCCATGTGGGACCCTTACCGGTGTCTGGTGATCGAACCGGCGCTGCAGAGGCCTCTGGGCAGCTTCACAGCCCAGTGCTCAACCACTGCGCCACCAGGAGAGGCCCTCTAGTTTTAGATCTTAAATGCAAATGTTTAATCTATTTTAAGTTTATTTTTCTGTGTAGTTTAAGGTCTTTTGCTTTTTTGATAATAATCATAAAAGCTCGTGGTTTTGATTTGTAAACTGCTACCGTATCTGGTATAGTCTGATTTGATTTTTATAACAATCTATTAGGTATGAAAGTATTATTATTTTACAAATAATGAAACAGCCTCAAAAGATATTTAAATAAGTAGTAAATACAGATTTAAATAAGCAGTAAATAATAGAGCAGGAACTTGAATATTTACTTCCTAATTCCAAATCCTGTGCAATTTTTTAAAAAAACACTTGAAGTTTAATATTTAAACCTGTTCACCTTGGTAAACTACTTCCTCTTTCACCTTAGCACAACTCTTTTATTTTAGTAGATGACTTAATTCCCTTACTCCTTTTATCTTCTTAGTTTTTAAAATAGTTTTAATACGTGGCTAATTTGTTTTAGGATATCCTCATTTCCCCCATTCTCCCCACTTCCTAATTAATTGTTTATGATTCTCTATAACCTTTATGTTCATTATTTTTAATTCTTGAATGAATTATTAAGTAAAGTTGAATGCTTTACTTAATAACATGTCTGTTTAAGTCTGCAGTAAAAGTTTTTTCTTTGAAGTTATTTTCTTAGGATAATTTCCGGGACTTGACTACTAGGTCAGAGAACCTACTAGTTTGTAGTAATTTAAGTATAATGACCCAACTTACTTTTTATTTTTATTCCTGTCTTCAAGCTATTAACAAGTCTGTTTATCCTAACACCTGTGTCAACTCTAAGGATCATATTTTTGATTTCTTCAACAGAATCTTATAATATCCAAGTTTGTCATCACTTTTAATGATCTCTTAATCTTAGTGTAAACTTAACATATTTTGGTGCCTGCTTATTGCTAATAACTTTTGGGAAAGAACTGGGCATATCAAACCAAGGTTTTTTGTAACGTAGGCATTTTTAAGCTTCCTTTTAAATGTGTAACTCAGGCCACCCCAGAAAACTGGATTTCTATAGTAGAAATTTATAGTTGGAAAGGGGATTTCAGGTCATTTTTTCCTTTACAAATTAAGTTTCATGACTTTTATTTAATAAATGTTTTTTGGTATTTTGCTATGTGCCAGAGCATGTACCTTTGAAGAAGAAATCAAATTACTCTGACTTGAAACAGTTCACTTGGGTTATGGAAAACATTTGGCTGTGAATTTACTGAATTCTGAAGAAGAAAGGCTTATGGGAGCTATTTAGTGTGTGCACAGGCTATCTCCAATATTGTTTGATAAGCAGTATCTTAAAAACTTATATAAAGAGAATAAAGCAAGTATGAATAGAATCAACCACAGTATTCTTTTTTTTTTACTTTTTTAGATTTAATTTAATTTTTTTTAATTTTATTTTTATTTTTATTTTTAATTAATTTTTTTTTAATTTTATTGTTATATTCCCCATACAATTGCAGCCCCCCCATTCTGACCCCAATCCCTCCCCTCCCACCCCCGCCCCCCTAAAAGTGTCTCTGGTTCATAGTTTTTTGTTGATTTTGATTTTCACTTTCTTATAGTTATTCATTTTCCTGGTCCCTTATTTAAGTTTTCTAGATTCCTGCTATGAGTGAGACCATCCGGTATTTTTCTTTTTCTTTTTGGCTTATTTCGCTGAGCATGATCCCTTCCAGCGCCATCCATGTTGCAGCAAATTGCATGTGTTTATCTTTTTTGAATGCTGAGTAATATTCCATGGTATATATGTACCACATCTTCTTGATCCAGTCATCTATTTTTGGGCATTTGGGTTGTTTCCAAAGCTTAGCTATTGTAAACAGTGCTGCTATAAACATAGGGGTGCAGGTGTTCTTTGGAATTGATGTTTCTGTGTCCTTTGGGTAAATTCCTAGGAGTGGAATTGCTGGATCATATGGAAGCTCTATGTTTAGTAGGTCCAGAAATCTCCATACAGCTTTCCACAGTGGTTGGACCAGTTTGCACTCCCACCAACAGTGCAGAAGAGTTCCTTTTTCTCCACACCCTCGCCAACATTTGTTGTTGCTAGCTTTTTTAATATGTGCCATTCTCACTGGTGTAAGATGGTATCTCATGGTAGTTTTGATTTGCATTTCCCTGATGACAAGTGATGTTGAACATTTTTTCATATGCCTGTTGGCCATTTGTATTTCCTCTTCAGAGAAGTTTCTTTTAAGCTCTTCTGCCCATTTTTTGACTGGATTATTTTCTTTGTTGTTGTTGAGTCTCATCAGCTCTTTGCAGATTTTTGTGATCAGTCCTTTATCATTAGTGTTGGGTGCAAAAATGTTCTCCCAGTTGGTGGGGTTTCTCTTTGTTTTTGTTATTGTCTCTTTTGCTGTGCAAAAGCTCTTTAATTTGATGTAGTCCCAGCTGTTTATCTTTGCCTTCACTATCACTGCTTTGGGTGATGTGTCTGTAAAGATGTCTTTGATGTGCAAATCACGTAGTGTTTCGCCTATATTTCCTTCTATATATTTTATGGTTTCAGGTCTTATGTCTAGTTCTTTAATCCATTTTGAGTTGATTTTTGTGTATGGTGTGAGGTGGTGGTCAAGCTTCATTCTTTTGCATGTAGCGACCCAGTTTTCCCAGCACCATTTATTGAACAAACTTTCTTTGCTCCAATGCATAGTCTTTGCTCCTTTGTCAAAGATTAGTTGACCATAAATCTGTGGGTTTATTTCTGGATTTTCTATTCGATTCCATTGGTCTGTATGTCTGTTCTTGTTCCAATACCATGCAGTTTTGATGATTATGGCTTTGTAGTATAGTTTGAAGTCTGGGAGTGTGATGCCTCCATTCCCTTCTTTTTTTTTTTCAGGAGAGCTTTGGCTATTCGGGGTTTTTTGTGATTCCATATGAATTTCATCAATAATTGTTCTATTTCTTTGAAGAATGACATTGAAATTTTGATTGGAATAGCATTGAATCTGTATATTGCTTTTGGAAGGATGGCCATTTTAATAATGTTTATTCTTCCAATCCATGAGCAGGGGATGTCTCTCCATTTCTTTGTGTCTTCTTCTATTTCTTTTAACAGTGTTTTATAGTTTTCTTTGTATAGGTCCTTTACCTCTTTTGTTAGATTTATTCCCAAATATTTGATTTTTTTTGTTTCAATAACAAAAGGGATGGTCTTTTTGATTTCTTCTTCTTCAGATTTATTGTTTGTGTATAGGAAGGCTACTGACTTTTGCGTGTTGATTTTTTTTTTGTTTTTTTTTTTTTTATAAATTTTAATGTTATATTCCCCATACAATTGCAGCCCCCCCATTCTGACCCCAATCCCTCCCCTCCCACCCCCGCCCCCCTAAAAGTGTCTCTGGTTCATAGTTTTTTGTTGATTTTGATTTTCACTTTCTTATAGTTATTCATTTTCCTGGTCCCTTATTTAAGTTTTCTAGATTCCTGCTATGAGTGAGACCATCCGGTATTTTTCTTTTTCTTTTTGGCTTATTTCGCTGAGCATGATCCCTTCCAGCGCCATCCATGTTGCAGCAAATTGCATGTGTTTATCTTTTTTGAATGCTGAGTAATATTCCATGGTATATATGTACCACATCTTCTTGATCCAGTCATCTATTTTTGGGCATTTGGGTTGTTTCCAAAGTTTAGCTATTGTAAACAGTGCTGCTATAAACATAGGGGTGCAGGTGTTCTTTGGAATTGATGTTTCTGTGTCCTTTGGGTAAATACCTAGGAGTGGAATTGCTGGATCATATGGAAGCTCTATGTTTAGTAGGTCCAGAAATCTCCACACAGCTTTCCACAGTGGTTGGACCAGTTTGCACTCCCACCAACAGTGCAGAAGAGTTCCTTTTTCTCCACACCCTCGCCAACATTTGTTGTTGCTAGTTTTTTTAATATGTGCCATTCTCACTGGTGTAAGATGGTATCTCAGGGTAGTTTTGATTTGCATTTCCCTGATGACAAGTGATGTTGAACATTTTTTCATATGCCTGTTGGCCATTTGCATTTCCTCTTCAGAGAAGTTTCTTTTAAGCTCTTCTGCCCATTTTTTGACTGGATTATTTTCTTTGTTGTTGTTGAGTCTCATCAGCTCTTTGCAGATTTTTGTGATCAGTCCTTTATCATTAGTGTTGGGTGCAAAAATGTTCTCCCAGTTGGTGGGGTTTCTCTTTGTTTTTGTTATTGTCTCTTTTGCTGTGCAAAAGCTCTTTAATTTGATGTAGTCCCAGCTGTTTATCTTTGCCTTCACTATCACTGCTTTGGGTGATGTGTCTGTAAAGATGTCTTTGATGTGCAAATCACGTAGTGTTTCGCCTATATTTCCTTCTATATATTTTATGGTTTCAGGTCTTATGTCTAGTTCTTTAATCCATTTTGAGTTGATTTTTGTGTATGGTGTGAGGTGGTGGTCAAGCTTCATTCTTTTGCATGTAGCGACCCAGTTTTCCCAGCACCATTTATTGAACAAACTTTCTTTGCTCCAATGCATAGTCTTTGCTCCTTTGTCAAAGATTAGTTGACCATAAATCTGTGGGTTTATTTCTGGATTTTCTATTCGATTCCATTGGTCTGTATGTCTGTTCTTGTTCCAATACCATGCAGTTTTGATGATTATGGCTTTGTAGTATAGTTTGAAGTCTGGGAGTGTGATGCCTCCATTCCCTTCTTTTTTTTTTCAGGAGAGCTTTGGCTATTCGGGGTTTTTTGTGATTCCATATGAATTTCATCAATAATTGTTCTATTTCTTTGAAGAATGACATTGAAATTTTGATTGGAATAGCATTGAATCTGTATATTGCT
The DNA here is from genome assembly GCF_964194135.1 of Talpa europaea. Classification (NCBI taxonomy): domain Eukaryota; kingdom Metazoa; phylum Chordata; class Mammalia; order Eulipotyphla; family Talpidae; genus Talpa; species Talpa europaea. The sequence goes on along the minus strand of NC_140073.1, from coordinate 45,492,056 downwards.
TTTGGAAGGATGGCCATTTTAATAATGTTTATTCTTCCAATCCATGAGCAGGGGATGTCTCTCCATTTCTTTGTGTCTTCTTCTATTTCTTTTAACAGTGTTTTATAGTTTTCTTTGTATAGGTCCTTTACCTCTTTTGTTAGATTTATTCCCAAATATTTGATTTTTTTTGTTTCAATAACAAAAGGGATGGTCTTTTTGATTTCTTCTTCTTCAGATTTATTGTTTGCGTATAGGAAGGCTACTGACTTTTGCATGTTGATTTTGTATCCTGCCACTTTACTGAACTGATTGATGAGTTGAATTAGCTTTTCTGTGGAGTTTTTGGGGTTCTCTATGTATAATATCATATCGTCTGCAAATAGTGATAGTTTGACTTCTTCTTTTCCTATTTGGATTCCTTGGATGTCTTTCTCTTGTCTTATTGCCCTGGCTAGGACTTCCAGTATTATATTGAAAAGCAATGGTGAGAGTGGACATCCTTGTCTTGTTCCAGATCTTAATGGAATTGCTTTCAGCTTTTCACCATTGAGAATGATACTGGCTGTTGGCTTGTCATAGATGGCCTTTATGATGTTGAGGTATGTTCCTTGTATCCCAAGAATTTCAAGGGCTTTTATCATGAATGGATGTTGCACTTTGTCGAAAGCTTTCTCTGCATCTATTGATATTATCATATGGTTTTTATATTTCTTTTTGTTGATGTGTTGGATAACGTTGATTGATTTTCGGATGTTAAACCATCCTTGTGCCCCTGGAATGAATCCAACTTGGTCGTGGTGAATTATCTTATGGATACATTGTTGGATTCTGATAGCTAAAATTTTATTGAGGATTTTTGCATCAGTGTTCATTAGGGAGATTGGCCTGTACTTTTCCTTTTTTGTGTTGTCCTTGTTCGGTTTTGGTATTAGTGTAATGTTGGCTTCAGAGAACGTGTTTGGTATTGTCCCTTCCTTCTCAATTTTTTGGAAGAGTTTGTGAAGGATAGGCACTAATTCGTCTCTGAATGTTTGGTAGAATTCATTTGTAAATCCATCAGGTCCTGGGCTTTTGTTTTTGGGGAGGTTTTTGATTACCATTTCAATTTCGCTAATTGTAATTGGTCTGTTTAGAAGTTCTATTTCTTCTTTATCTAGCTTTGGGTGATTGTAGAGTTGTAGGAATTTGTCCATCTCCTCTAGATTGTTAAACTTGTTTCCATATAACTGTTCATAGTAGTTACTGATTATTCTTTTGATTTCTGCTGTGTCCGTTGTGATTTCTCCTCTTTCATTGATGATCCTGTTTATTTGTGCTTTCTCCCTTTTTTCCTTTGTGAGCCTGGCTAGGGGTTTGTCTATTTTATTGATTTTTTCAAAGAACCAGCTCTTGGTTTCATTGATCTTTTGGATTGTTTTTTTAGTTTCAATTTCATTTATTTCTGCTTTGGTTTTTATTATTTCTTTTCTTCTACTGGTTTTGGGGTTTTTTTGTTGTTCTTTTTCTAGATCTTTGAGCTTCGAGATTAGGTTGTTTCTTTGCGTTCTTTCTTGTTTCTTGATGTGAGCTTCTATTGCTATATATTTTCCTCTTATTACTGCTTTTGCTGCATCCCATACATTTAGGATATTGGTGTCCTCCTTGTCGTTCAATTCAAAAAATTTTTTAATTTCTTCTTTGATCTCCTCATTAGTCCAATGGTCTTCCAGTAGTGTGGTTTTTAATCTCCATGAGGTAGGAAAGTTCCTTGCCTTCTTTTTATGGTTTATTTCTAGTTTGATGCCTTCATGGTCAGAAAAGATGGTTGATATGATTTCAATCTTGGTGTATCTGTTGATGTTTGTCTTGTGCCCCAGTATGTGATCGATCCTGGAGAATGATCCGTGTGCGCTTGAGAAAAATGTGTACTCCGTTTTTTGGGGGTTTAGTGTTCTATAGATGTCTGTTAAGCCCAATTGCTCTAGGTCTTTATTTAGAGCTTTGGTTTCTTTACTTATTTTTTGTCTTGTTGATCTATCCATTGTTGATAGTGGTGTGTTGAAGTCTCCCACTACGTATGTGTTTTCTCTGATGTCTGTTTTCAGAGAGGACAACAGTTGTCTGATATATTTTGGTGCTCCTTCGTTTGGTGAGTATATGTTATTGAGTGTTATTTCTTCTTGAAGTATTGTCCCCTTGATCATAATATAGTGACCATTGGGGTCTCTTTTTATCTTTTTGAGTTTGAAATCTGTTTTATCTGATATAAGTATAGCTGTTCCTGCTTTCTTTTTTGGTCCATTTGCTTGTAGGATTGTTTTCCATCCTTTAACTTTGAGCCTATTTTTATCTTTTGTAGCTAAATGTGTTTCCTGGAGACAGCAAAAGGTTGGGTTTTGTTTCTTAATCCAGGCTGCAACTCTGTGTCTTTTTATTGAAGAGTTTAGTCCATTTACATTTAGAGTTAATATTGATATGTTAACATCTGTATTTGCCATTGTGTTTGTCTTTCCTTTGATTTTATTTATTTATTCTTTTAATAACTTTTTTTTTTTGGCCTTCTTTCATTGTTATTCGTCCCTCTGAGGTTCTGGCTTTAGGACTCCTTGTAGTATTTTTTGGAGTGGGGGTTTAGTTGCAATGAAATTCCGGAGTTTCTGTTTGTCTGGGAAGGTCCATATTCTTTCTTCAAAGAGGAAGGAGAGCTTTGCGGGATAGAGTATTCTTGGTTGGCATCTGTTTTCTTGGAGTCTGTTGACTATGTCCCTCCACTCTCTCCTTGCCCGTAGTGTTTCTTCGGAGAAGTCTGATGTCAGCCTGATTGGTTTTCCTTTGAATGTTATCTGTTTCTTCCCTCTTGCCAGCTTCATTATTTTTTCCTTGTCCTGGATTCTTGGGAGCTTTACTATTATGTGTCTTGCTGTATTTTTCCTTTCGTCGTGGAAGTTTGGTGTTCTTCTTGCTTCTTGTATATCAATTTTCAGCTCCTTCTTCACATTTGGGAAGTTCTCTTCAATTATCTCTTTGAATATTTTCTCTGTTCCTACATCTCTCTCCTCTCCTTCTGGTATTCCTATAACTCTTATATTTCCTTTCCTCATGGAGTCAGATAGTTCCCGAAGTCTTTCTTCGTTCTTTTTCCTTCGTACTTCTCTTTCCTTTTCTGTTTTGGTTCTTTTTATTTCTGTGTCTTCAAGATTACTTATTCGTTCTTCCATTTCATCTATTCTGCTTTCATTGCTTTTCCCAGAATTCTTTAGTTCTTCCATTAATTCTTTGATCTCCTGCATTTCTTTTACTTCCCTCTTTAGGGACTCAATTTCTTTCTTCTGACCATTGTTTTCCCTCTCTAGGGACTCAATTGCATTCTTCTGATCGTTGATTATTTTTCCCTTATCATTGTTTTCCTTTATGACTTCTGTCAGTTTTTTAATCACGGCAATTTTAAATTCTCTTTCTGGAAGGCTCAGAAATTCTTCCAAGTTATTGTCGTTGCAATCTGGGGGCTGGCTTTCTTTTTGTGGTGTGCTTTTTCTCTGGAGAGTTGCTAGGTTGTGTGTGGTTCTTCTCCTCCCTACTGTCTGTTTTCTAATTTGCCGTATGCGTTGGGACACTGTGTTGTTGGGACTGGCCGGCATCTTGGGTGGGCTTCTCTGTTCCCCTCTGGTTCTTCCAGGAGTCATCTGTCAGTTTCAAGCAGCCTTTACTGGAGAAGGGTCCCTGTTCTAAAATGCCGATGTGGGGACACACTCCCCTGTGCGCCTGGTCTGCCCCGGCGGTGGGTTCCTGCTCCCCTCTGGGCTTGGACTGCAGGCCAGAGGGGGTCTGGCGTGGGCGAACTTCCCCCGCTCACCTCTGGCTCCTGAGGAAGCCTTCTGCAGTTAGTCTTTACTGAAGAAATGTCCCTGTTCTAAAATGGTGATGTGGGACACACTCCCTGCGCGTCTGGTCTCAGGCACACTCTTTTGCGCGCCTGGTCTGCCCCGGCTGTGGGTGCTAGCTCTCCCTGTGGGCTCAGACTACTTGTTCGGAAGGGTCCCAGTGTGGGCTAACTCCCCAGCTGGCCACTAGCTCCTTCAGTAGCCTGTGCTGGGGTCAAGTCGCTAGGTGGCGCCAGAGATCTCTCCTAGAGCCCTTGGGGAGCTGATTTTCCACCCCGTGGGACAGGGAGCAGAGCGGGGATGGTAGGGTACACCTCAACGGCTTTGGGGTGCTGTGTCTGCCTTGTGCCCCACCGTCGTGGGGAACCCACGCCCCTAATTTCGTGCCCCGGGTCTCAGTTCCAAAGCCCTCAGTTCCAGGACGCGGGCTGTAGCCCAGATCAGTGGCGCGGGAATGGCGCCTTTTGAATCCCGCTCCCCTGCCTGGGCGCCTTGTTCCTGCTCACTCAGGGAGGGCCTCCGCCGTCTCCCCGCAAGCCTAGGTCGCAGGCGCGGGGACCTGGGCAGCTGCGATCCGGTCCGGATCCGCGCCACTTTCCGAGCAAGCTTACCGGGCGGCCGGTGCTGTGTGCTGGTGCTGGTCTCCTGGAGCTCACCTCCGCGGCGGATCCTACAGGGTTCGCCTCAGCTCCCGTTCACAGGGTGTGGTGGCTGAAATAGTTCCTTTCCACTCACAGTCCCACTTGCTGCGTCCGTTTTTCTTGTTGGCCGTTTTGGTTTGTTGTTTCCCTCCTCTCTGCCGGTCGGAGAGTGCAGCCTCTGTGGGCGGGGGAGGGGAGCAGGGTTCTGCGCTTCCCTCCCTTCTGGTCCTCTTTTATGGCCACTTTCTTCTTCGGGCAGTTTGCTGGAGTTGTCCGTTTATCTTCCGTGTCCCAGTTCTCACTGGGACCTGCCGCTTTTCCTCCCTATTAACTTTTTTTAATGGGAGATCTTACTCGCAGCGTCTCCTCGCCGCCATGTTGCTCCGCCCCTTCTCCTAAATTTTATTTTTATATTCCCCATACAATTGCAACCCCCTTATCTTGACCCCAACCCCTCCCCTCCCCCCCCCCCATATTGTGTCTCTGGTTCATAGTTGTTTGTTGATTTTGATTTTTTCTTTTTTATAGTTGTTCTTTTTCCTGGTCCCTTATTTAGGTTTTCTAGATTCCTGCTATGAGTGAGACCATCCAATATTTTTCTTTTTCTTTTTGGCTTATTTCGCTGAGCATGATCCCTTCCAGCGCCATCCATGTTGCTGCAAATTGCATATGCTTATCTTTTTTGAATGCTGAGTAATATTCCATGGTATATATGTACCACATCTTCTTGATCCAGTTATCTATTTTTGGGCATTTGTCAACACAGTATTCTGATGATATTTTTGAAAAATCCTTTTAAAGATATGAGCTATAACAAAATCTACTTTGATATTGTGACACATATAGAAATTTAATTAATAGCCTTTTATAGATAAAAATGAGTCATAATCTCCATAAGATGGCAGGTTACCTGGGACTGAGGAGAGAGCTTATTCTTCCAAGGGTGAGGCTGTAAGGAGTGAGTGGCTGTGTGTATATGTGAGAGCCATATATGTATTTATATATAGGTTCCAGTGGGTGTCCTGACTATCCACATAGTTTGCAATCCCAGGGAAAACCTTTGACCTATTGTGTTTAATTTCAAAGGAAACCTTCCAGATCTCTCACTTCCTGTAGTCTCTTTTTTAATACTTAACAATTTCTAGCCTCTATGTCACTTATCTAACTTTTTTCATGTTTTATCCTTGTTCTTCTGATGACCTAGTGCCATACCACAATGTTCACGATTATCTCCTTTTGCTTTGCTGAGCTTTTATCAGTCTCCACCAAACACTGATAGTGTTATTTAGTCTCAGAAATTTTTCAATAAGGCTGTCCTGCACGGACCTCAGGCTAGTGAAACTTCTCAGTGGTATGTTTCAAACTGGGAAAATGATTCCCCTTTGGATAGCCACAAGGGTTCCAAAGTAGCATGACTTTGGCTCCAAAGTGTTCTAAGAGTTTATTGATAGAATATTTTTGAGTTATTTCTATCCTTTCTCCTAGAATGTACATGTGCATGAAAGAGTCTGCTTGGGGATTGTTTTGCGTAATAATTGTTAGTGGTGCCTAAGTGTCTTGCATCTCTCCTTCCTATTGGTGTCATCCAGTTCTCAGATTTTACTCCTTTCCCACTGTTAAATCCTTTCGGGTATCCTTTGTGTTGTTGGTTCCCTAAACATGTAGAGAGATTTTAATAAGATTAATAAGAGATGCAGAATTGCTTTGTGTTTTTTTTTTTTTTTTTTTTTTTGCCTTTATTGCCATTGTATCTCCTACAGTTAGAGCGGTTTCATTGTTGCTTTGTATGCCTTATCTTGATATTAGTCATTGACAGCACTCAGAGGTTACTTCTCAAAACAGAATTGTTTAAGCAAACTGACATTATTCTACATGTTACTTGATATGGGAGCACCAGCTGTTTCCGGGATCTCAATTTGCAATTTGAAGGACACTAAAAGTGCTGATTCTTATCCTAGGTTTCCATCCTGAGGGCATGGTTTATAGTCCTTAGGACAAGTTCATTTTCTATAAGCTTGAAAATTAAAGTCATAATAATTGTACTTTGTATTTTACAGTGTGTGGACCAGTTGACAAAGATTCAAACTGAATTACAAGAGACAGTGAAAGATTTAGCTAAAGGCAAAAAGAAGTACTTTGAGACTGAACAGATGGCTCATGCAATACGAGAAAAAGCTGACATCGAGGCAAAGTATGTCTTTTAGCATTTCTGAAAGTGATTATGCAAATATTATCTTTGCCAGTACTTTGTTTTCTTTTTTCTCCTTTTTTCTCATGTTTTTTCAGGTAATTTTGATCTATAACACTGTATGTTTTAGGGGTATAGGTTCCGACCTCTACAAATATGCTATCTTATCATGCCAAGTGCCAAAGCACTAATCACTACTTTGTTTTCTGTTAATACAGTGCATAGACTCATTCTTAAGATATATTGGCTTCATTTGACCTGTAAATGTTAGGTACTTTAGATCAAATTTTTCTTTTATATTTGCTGATTTTGTTTAAATTGAGATAGCCAATGAAAATATTTGATCAGTTAGTTTTCAATTAAATTGAATTTTGCAAAGGAAAGAAGACAAATGAACATTATATGAGGTTAGCAGAAGTCGAATTATGAAGTGCTATGGTTTCTGAATATCAGGGTTAAAGAGCTTCATTTTTCTTATACTGGACTCTAAATTAATTGAAGTTAGAATTCTCTCAGCATGCCATTGAAGGAATATGGACATATCAAGTGAAAAAGAGCAATGAATCTCAGTATAAAAATCCTTCCTGCCCTAGGCATAGTTTTTTCACTATGTGAAATTATGATATACATACTTTTTTATGTATGGTTTAGCAACTAGGAATTTCACTTTCAAATATATGAATTGCAAATCCCATGTTTTGAGAATAATTATGAAAAGAAGGAACTAACAGTCGGTACTAGAAAGAAATATAAAGCAAGCAGTAGAGATTTTGCATGACAACTTGAAGAGAGATAAGGTTTTGAGAAAAAAGCAAACTGCTGTTAAACAGTGGAACTCTGAAGAGGTTGATGAGGAGCTAAGACTTCATTCTGTAGCTTAATGATGTGGAATCTAGAGACTAAATTCATAGTCATAGAATCAGAGAGGATTTGAATGCTGACACAGACCTACTAGCAAGGATGGGTATGTATATTTGTAATGTTTTTTTGTCTACAAGAAATTAAGCATCTCAAGCATTTTATGAAAATTCAGGTGCTCCTGGAAAGTTTATTTAGTAACAAGTTACAGTAAGTGAATGCTCTTAAGGTACTTAACATTACTGAAATGCATGTATTTAATATTTTCCTAATTTGCTTTCTTTGTTATTTTTGGGAGCATGCAAATGTTGCCTATACTTTCATAGAGTCAGTGAACTGATCTTCCCAATAATACCTGAAGTTTTTAGATGAGGTGATCACCATTAGGAAGTTCCTGTCATGGTAGTTTTTAGGAACTTGTTTTCTAAAACTCTCAGATATTGTAGAACAGAGATTTGACAGATTTGTAGAACATGTATAAATACCTACTTTAGCCAAGGCTCATAGGGTGACAGTGAGGAAAGTTAAGGAAATGTTCCTGGGAAGTATGACTTTGACAGGATCTAATTTATAGATGCTAACCGGAAGGAATTCCATTCTCATAAGTCCCAAATTCAAAGGGGGTACAGAAAATTAGACATTTTAGTTCAGTGTGTAACTTTTCTGGAAAACTAATTCAACTACTGGACCTCCCTGGTGGCACAGGGGTTAAAGTCTCAGTGCTATCAAGCTATTGCCAACCAGTGCAGCTTGAGTTTGATCCCCAGTCAGGGAGCTAATGCACATGGCGCAGCAGACCTCTCCTGCCTCACTATTGTTCCCCTCAGCAGTGTATTTCAGTAGATCCGCCTGTTCTGCTCCCCGCTCTGTCCCTGGTGAATCCTCTCACCCCCCCCTACTTCTGGCCTAGACCCCAGTTCTTATATGCATAACTAAAATTAAAAAAAATAATAAAACTAATTCAACTAGAGTAAAAAATGATCTTTATATTTATTCACTCAGTAAATCTTTATTGAATAATTTATACTGGATACTGAAAATAGAGAGATGAGTAAGATAAGCTTTGTGCCCTCAAGGAGTTTAAAGCCTGGACTTAGAGACAGATCTGTTTAAAAAGGAACTTTATGATTTGTTTATTCAGAGTAGACTCAAAAAATTATCCTAAAGTCATTCACCTGGTAGCTAATTTATTTACAGTAGTTGTATGAAAATACTGTTGTATAGGCATAGAAAATAGATTAATTTTGCCTAATGAAAAAGGAAATCTTATAGGAGAAATGAAATTTGGGCATTCTTAAAGAGTAAATATGAGTTTTCTCAGTAGAAATGAAAAAGAAAATAAGGAAGGGGAAGTAAAAACTGAAGTGCAGAGTGTTTTGATATGTGATTTGATAAATGATGAGATGGGCACATTAGCAGAGCGCATCAAATGGAGAAAGTTGCCATTTGAAGGGAAGAAGGATGAATTCCACTTTGAATATGTAGATTTTGAAAAACCTTTGGACATTAGGGTGTCAAATATACTTGGCAGAGAGTTAAATATCTGACTTTCAAATGAGAATTTGGGCCTGAAGACCTTGCTTTGGGGGTCAGTTGTCTATCAGATGATAATTGTGTGGATGAAATATATAAAATGAGATGAGAAGTTAAGTTTGGAACCTCACAGAACATTAATATTTGGAAGTAAATGAAGCATAGGAGTGTGCAATATAGTTCATTAATTGTATATATCCTGTTCTTGATTATAATTTTTGAGAATGGGAACTGCATTCTTAATATTATTAATACCTAATTTAGTAACACTCAAGAAATATATGAAAATTAGGAAATGAAGCCAAAGCCAGAAGCTTGATTGGAAAATCCAAGTGCAACTCAGACTATTTAGAAAATGACTACAGAAAAAACAAAATGTGGGAATGCCCCAAATATATCCTTTCTTAACCCTGAACAGTCTCAAGTTTTAAAGTTTGTGGCCTTTGCTTCTTTTCTAAATTGTTGTTCATCCTTTTTGAATCTGATTAATAAAAACAAAAACTCCATGAAATATTAGGGCAAGGTTAAAGATAACAGGGATATCTAAGACTCAATTTTTTTTTTTTAACAGTAGGCAAGTAGTTGGGATACTTATGTGCATATCCCTTGAATGTTTCTCTCATTCAGGAGAGGCTATCCTCTTCACATTTGTTCTACAGAGAATCGCTGCTCAGTCTTCCAATCCCAAGTGGTCTGCAGCTTTACCTCATATTACAGCATAGCTGCCAGCACATGCATTGAATTCTCCCATGGCAATCACCATGACTCTGCAGTCAAGACAAACATTGCAGCCTCAACAATCCCCTGTTGTGAGAGTATTGGTTGTTCCCTAGCATTTGTCTGTTGATTTCCTCCTTATGGTTATCTCAAGTCGTTTGAGTAAAAACCAATTATTTTTACTACTGATAGTGAGAACATGGTTCCTTGCCCAAAATGAAAGTTTTTAAGGAAAAGAAGGATACCAGAATGGGAGAAGATTAAATAGAGCAAAATCAAAGAACAGAGTCCAAGCACTTTCTCACTGTATTCGGAGTGGAGGGGGCACACAGGCAGGCACTCAAACAAGAACTCTCAATTGAAGAAATAATGGAATTAAGGGCTTTCTTGGACATGGTCAATATCATATTATGGAATGCTTTACTGGTGTTACATGTGACCCTGAAAGCCTGCTTATGTTGGTTATCCTGGACTTCTCTAACCTTTCTTGCAGGAACTAAAGTGTATAAAATTGTTTGATACTGGGAATAACCTATAATGACTCTTATTTTTAGGCAATACCAGTTATTTACTGGATTTGTCAAATTGTGTTTTTGCCATTCATGATATTTTTAAAATTTATAGACCCTAATTTTCTCTTTCACCATAATATTAAATTCTTCCTGTAGTAAAATAAAGAAAAATCATTGCTTTTGATTTTCCACTTTTCAGTTCTCTTTTAACATAGTGTTGTGGTAAGTGGTCACTTTAAAAAAATAGTAATTATAATATTTGGTCCTTTTATTGTAATGTGGTCATTTTATTATTAAACTTACTTTTCTATTTTTGTTATAGATCTAAACTTAGTCTTTTCCAATCAAGAATCAGTTTACAGAAGGCAAGTGTAAAGGTGAGTTTATGAAAATTATTTCATACCTGAAATAACTTTAAAAAAAAAAAAGAGTTGGGTCTTTTGAGAATAGAGGTCAGTCATTTCCACTTTATTTCAAGAAGCACTTGAAAGTCATTAACTCAGAGAAGAACTCTCCCTCCCCATTCATGGGGACTTTTCACCCAGGTATGGTACTTTGGGCACCACTTGCTTCTCAAGAGTGCTTCAGAGATAGATTTCTGTATTTTCCAGCTTAATTAGTCTATTGTCTATAACTGTCAGCCAAGAGACTTAGTGCATAAGTTTTTGAAAGCACTATAAATTCCATTTTACTCAGATTTAGACCTCTGAACAGATATCCTGGGTCAGATTCAAGTCACTTTTTTTACTGTGAGACTCTCGAGCTGTAGAATATCTGATGAATAAGCTGCATGATTGCCCATGGCTACCAGGTTCCTAGCTAGCAACCTAAAGTTCTTGAACACATTAGGAATGTTGATTTTTTTCAGAACTATTTTCTAACTCCAACAGACTTATGTTTTTTGAAGATAAAAGCACTTAATTTTCCCATCTGAATTAAGTGAGCAAAATTCTTAATAAATAGCTTAAATGTAAGTAACAAATACTTAAAAACACTATTATCATGTGTAACAGTTCTGGTTACTGTTTATTTAATTCCTCAATAGTGTAATTTTTTAAAAAAGATTTTATTTATTTATGCATACAAGAACTGGGGTATAGGCCAGAGGTGTAGGGGGTGAGAGGATTCACCAGAGACAGGGTAGGGAACAGAACAGGCAGATTGACTGATGTACACTGCTGAAGGGAGCAGTGGGCGAGTCAGGAGGTCTGCTGCACCATGTGGGTAGCTCCCTGGCTGGCCAGGGATCAAACTGGTGCCGCAATGGCTGTAGCTAGCTTCATAGGTTGCGTCTTAACCCCTTGCACCACCAGGGAGGCCCTCACTAGTGTAATTTTTATATGCAGGTAAATGTTTCTCTGCAAGGTTACCTTTATTCTTGTTGGAGAGTAATTACCATCTAAGAGTAGTATCCTCATATGTTTTGCAGTGCAGTGTTAATATACACTTACTTTTTTCTTCCATTACATTTTAGTTAAAAGCCCGGCGATCTGAGTGTAATTCCAAAGCTACCCACGCAAGGAATGATTATCTTCTTACATTAGCTGCAGCAAATGCTCACCAGGATCGCTACTATCAAACAGATTTAGTTAACATCATGAAGGTAATACACTCTTAATATCTATAGTAATTTTGTTGCCTTAAAGACAAAAGCATGTCAGGAATTGAGTATTGGATGTATAAGATTAAGTCTGTAGAAGAGCAGCCAGGCTACCTTACATTTCATTGGTACATACTTGATATTGTTTGGGGTCCTTTGTTTCAGGTAATTCTGAATTGATTTTTAGTATAAGAAGACATTTAAAACTAATCAATCAGTTTAGGAAAGTAGCAGGATACAAAATCAACACACAAAAATCAGTAGCCTTCCTATATACAAACAATAAATCTGAAGAAGAAGAAATGAAGAAAACTATCCCTTTTATTTTTTAATTTTGTTTCTTTTTATTTATTTATACATACAAGAGCTGGGGCACAGGCCAGAGATGTGGGGGTGAGAGGATTCACCAGAGACAGAGTGGGGAACAGAACAGGCAGATTGACTGAAATACACAGCTGAGGGGAGCAGCGGGCGAGACTTGTGGGTTTCTCCCTGACTGGCTAGGGATCGAACTCATGCTGCAGAGGCTGCGGATTGCTTCATAGTGCGGTGCTTAACCCCTTGCACCACCAGGGAGGCCCCTTGATAGGTAATCTTGTACATTTTATTTTGAGGTATTTGTGAGACAAATGAGAGAGAATGTCTAGTAGTTATATGGAAATGTCTCTACCGGGATTACTCTGAAATGTAGTTAGATTGGATTCACCTTGGCCTTTCCCCATATAGATAATATATATCTTTTTAACTTTCGCTAAAGTAAAAGGCATAGAGGTAAAGAAAATCTTGACTTCTTGCCAGATTTTCCCTTGCCGCTTGCAGACACACTGCCTTGGATTGTATCTCATGCTGTCCTGTTTTCTCAAGGAACCAAACATCTTTCTTTCTCTTACATTTTCTTTCTTTTGTATTTTCAGCCATCCCTCTCAACTGATTCAGTGTCTAATGATTATGAAACAAATTGTTTTCATTGAATTGCTTGCTTTACAAACCAAAGGTGTTGAGAATGTGGATGCAACCAGAGCTGGTGTTCTTTTTTCTGTAGTGTCTCTTGGAAAGACATAAACTGCCCAGAAAGTGTATGTACTTTATTTGAGAGTAGAGACATGACATTTCCTGGGAAAAATGGGAGTGATGGAGAGTCAAACTGGACTAAGAAGTATCTTACTGTTCTTTAAGTTTTTCTTTACTACCTAAAATCCCCTTTACCTGTCTTCTATCCTGTTCTGATTTCCACTGGTTAGAATACAGGTGGTGAGAGCAATGAGGGATTGTTTTGGCATTCCAGATAAGAACTCATGGAAACATTTTCCCATAAAATGTTGGACCTAGAGGTTTAGCCATTTTAATACCTTATTAGGTATAACTTAGTGCTTCAAACTGGAGACTTGGTGTCCCATGATGACATGTTTTCTCTGGGGAAATATATGTACTTTCAAACAACCCATGTATTAAAGAAGTTTTTTAGCATTGCTTCCACTTAAGGCTGTGATTGCGTATGTAGTCTACTGTTAAATCAGAGCTTCTAACTACAAATTTCTCTTTGAATACTCTAAAATGAACATTTTGTTAGCTTAAACAGTAACAAAAAAAGTTTTATTTTAAAAATTATACCCACAAATATAACAAACTCTTAAAACTCCATAGCTCTAAGAAACTAAGAAAAATGCATTATTATTTTGGGATCTGCCAGTTGCCAAAAACAAAGAGGAAGTTTATATGCCTGGACAAATCTCAGATTATGTGTCCTTGAAGAATTTACTTTGAAGTCCTCACTCATGTATGTGTTAAGAATAGGGTAGGTGATGCTTCAGATTACTCATTTCATGAAACATTTAGGGTACTAAAAAGATAAAAAAAATAGAGGCAGGAACCCTTAAAAAATAGGAAAATATTCTCAGTTTTCATGTTTTATGTGTCAATTCATTTTCTTCTTTAGTCTAATTCTACATTTTACAGTATTAGATAATTCATCAGTCTGCTTGTAAGGGTAGGACCTGGGCACAGTGCAAGTTTTCTGATCCCATGCAGACCGGGTAAAGAGGAGTCAGAGTCCTCAGTGGTTTTGCAGGTCTTTTATTTGGGGTTCACCAGGCATATGGCAGGCAGGGGTGGTGGCTGGGGGGCTGGGAGGTTGGCAGGCCTCCCAGCCCCCAGCAAGTCTTCACTCTATCTGGACTCTCTGGCGTTCATTCTGCTGCTTCTCGGCTTCTGCTTCAGCTTCTACTGCGGCTGCTGCTACTGGTGCTGCTGGCGTCCCCCCGTGACGCCGCCCTTAAAAGCGCAGTCTCAACTCAGCTGAATCCCATCTACCTATGCCCACACCCTATTCCAGGTGCCCACCATCAGGCATGCATTCAGGACAAGGATCCATCATCTATCCTGATGGCGGAAGGGCAGAAAAGCCTGATATTTTCTTTACCCTACAAGGAGAGAAAGAGAAGCAGAGAGAACAAGTGAAAGAGCATGAGTAGCAGTGGTGGAAGAAACGAGCAGAGAGAATGAGAGAGGCCATGAGAGAACACCAGAGAGCCCAGAAAGAGTGAAGATTTGCTGGGTACTGGGAGGCCTGCTGGCATCCTGGCCTCCTGGTACCCCTGCCTGCCGTGTACCTGGTAAACCCAATGAAAGCCTGAAAAAGACACTGAGGGCTCAAGGACTCTCCTTCACCTGTCTGCATTGAGTCATAGAGAACCTGCTCTGGCCCTTCCTGCAGCTACATTGGTAAAATCGATAAAAGACTGAAAAAGCCACAGAGGGCTCCAAGACTCTCCTCCTTTACCCGCCTGCATGGGATCGTAGAGAACCTGCAATGTGCCCTTCCCGCCTTTACAATGCCCTAGCTGGGGGGGAGGGGAGATATATATATATATATATATATATATATATATAAAATTTATGGGTAACTTGAAAGCAGGATTCATTGAATTAATAAGGATTCATTGACTTAATAAGTTATTTAAAGTATGGTAGCTTCTGGGCCTGGCTTTGAGAAGAAACACACTCTTCTTATCCTCAAAGAGCTCAATCTAGTGAAAGAGCAAGATAAATAAAAATGATACTGATTATACTCATGAAATCACTGCAGGAAGACCACGCTTAGTAATAATGACAACTATCATTTTCTTTACTTGCTATTATCCCAATCACTTTAGTCATAGTATCCTTTTTCATCTTCTTTCTCCTGTTTAGAGTTCATAGTTCATTAAAAAAAAAATCAAAAAAAAAACTCTAGCTACTAAAAATGGAGCTATCATATGATCCAGCAATTCCATTCCTAGGAATCTACCCAAAGGACACAAAAACATTAATTCAAAAGGATACCTGCACCCCTGTGTTTATTGCAGCACTGTTTACAATAGGTAATTATGGAAACAACGCAAATGCCCAAAAATAGATGACTGGATCAGGAAGATGTGGTATACATACACAATGGAATATTATTCAGTAATCAAAAAAGATAAACTCATGCCATTCACAGCAACATGGATGAAGTTAGAAGGGATCATGCTCAGTGGAATAAGTCAGAAGGAAAAAGGAAAATATCGAATGGTTTCACTTATAGGAGGAATATAGGGAAAACATATAAGGGAAGGAAAAAATAACAACAACAATAATAACAACAAAACTAGCAGGCAACCATAAATAAGAGACATTCTGTGAGAAAGAGGGAAGAAAGGGGATCGAAACGGGAGAGAAGAGCACAAGGGACTGTGGTGATAGTTCACGGGTGAACTGGTGGCGGGAATTTTATGGGGAATACACAATGATGTAAAAGATATAAATAAAAATAAATTATTTGGAAAAAAACTAGCTGTATTTGAGATATACTCTTTTGTTCTGCAAATGTAATGAAATCCCAACTCTGGATGGACCTCTTTCTCTGTACCTGCATCTTAATAGCTAAGTACTGCTGGATCATATCTTTTAACAGGGCAGATTCACTGTTAGAATTTAATGTGAATCAGTCTCAAATGAACCCTCAATACTGTTCTGGTATCCCTGTATTTCCTGGGTTAACTTGTCCTATTGTTTTAAAATTTTTTTTTTCAACTTTCCTCCTTCTCTTCAAACCTCACACTTCTTTTCTTTCATATTTAACAAGTGGTCTTTTTTCCTAATTTAGAGAGAAAATAGAAACCTTTAAAAGGGGACTCCACTATTGGAGTCCCATTACTTTTTTTTGATGATTTATTAATCTGATTTTATACTAGATATAAATAACTCAAAACTTAATGTAATGAAGTGAAATCATTAATATGATCTAAGAAGGCAGAAGTCTATAGATAAAGATAATGAAAATTAGGATGCAGTTCATTTTCCCATGTTTTTGAAGGGAATAAGTAGACAATTTTATCAATGAATGTGACATTCTCTACCAGAGTACAAGTATTAATTTAGCTTTAAAAGTGAGGATGAGGCTTCTGGAATTTAAGAAAATAACCACCTGAATAATAACCTAGATGTATATTCGAAATTGATCTCAAAGAAAATTTGTATAAAAGATAGTTGTGTGTGTGCGTGTGTGAGTGTCTGTGTATGTGTAATGACAACCATGGTCTTTATATAAGATGAATTTTTAAATGGGACCTTAATATTATTATTACCTATCAATTTTCAAATAAAAGACTGCTTGGCCTTGGTTTTTGTTTTGTTTTGCATTTTGTTTACAAATTTGTAGAAATCTTTTAACATTACTATTATAAAACCACTAGAAGAGGGCTTCCACTGGTGGCGCAGGCAGTTGAGCGCTGTGCTGTGAAGCTGTCTGCAGCCTCTGCAGCACCAGTTGGATCCAGGCTGGCCAGCGAGGGTCCCACATGGCGTGGCAGACCTCTCCTGTCGCGCCCGCTTCTCCCCTCAGCAGTGTATTTAGTCAGTCTGCCTGTTCTGCTTCCCCCTCTGTCTCTGGTGAATCCTCTCACCCTCCCACACATCTGGCCTGTACCCCGGTTCTTGTATAAAGTAGATAAATCTTTAAAAAAAAAACAACATAAGAAAAACACTTAAAAAAAAAAAAAACTAGAAGAGAAGCATTGGTCAGAGAATCAAACTCTGGTACATAGAAGCTCAGAATCGCTTGTGTGAAGATGGTTGAAACATCTTGATTTCTATATGCAAACCTTATTTATGATCTTGAAATAATTCATGGCCTCTAATCCTGCCAAGAATAGCAATAAGATTTCAGAAATTCTCTGCTCTATCATTTTGGAAACTTTGCTTAGGAAATTAAAATATATCATCTATTAGTATAGTTGGAGATAAAATAGTAAATATTCATAGAATTGAATCAAATTTAGTTTTCTTGGCAGTTAGGCAAATTGAGAATATTTGAAATATAATGACAACAATAATTCTGGACTACAGAGATACGTACTTCAATCTTTACAACACAGTGTGCAGGTAATGTGGCTAAGTTATAGGAAGAACATGAATAAATTTATGTGTGTGGCTATAAAAGATTCAGATCCATTAGGTGGACTATTTGAGCCTTTTTTTTTTTTTTAAGATTTATTTATATATACAAGAGCTGGGGTATAGGACAGAGGTGTGGGGGAGGGGTGAGAGGATTCACCTGAGACAGAGTGGGAAGCAGAACAGGCAGACTGACTGAAATACACTGCTGAGGGGACCAGCGGGCAAGTCAGGAGGTCTGCTGCGCCGTGTGGGCTAGCTCCCTGACCGGGAATCGAACTCATGCTGCAGTGGCTGCAGATTGCTTCATAGTGCCCTGGTTTGAGCCTTCGAAAGACTTTTTAATCAAGAAGTAAAATGAGGGCCTCCCCTGGTGGCGCAGGCGGTTGAGCGCAGTGCTGTGAAGTTGTCCGCAGCTTCTGCAGCACCTGTTTGATCCCTGCGGGCTGGTGAGGGTCCCACATGGCACAGCAGACCTCTCCTGTCGTGCCCGCTGCTCCCCTCAGCGGTGTATTTCGTCAATCTGCCTGTTCTGTTCCCTGCTCTGTCTCTGGTGAATCCTCTCACCCTCCCACACATCTGGCCTGTACCCCAGTTCTTGTATAAATAAATTTAAAAAAAAGAAGTAAAATGATCAAATTTACATCTTAGGAAGGTTTCTGTGACAGTTATGTGAAAGATGGGTACTACAAGCAATGCCAATAAGGTCGTTACCATGCTGACCTGTGACCATAAAGTTGTAGAGGATGAGAGAGTAAATTCAGAAGTTTTTCTGCTGCTGATGATAAAAGTTAACATTTACAGAGTGTTTACTATGTATAAGGATGTTTACTATATAAAAGGACCTGTGCTAGACTTCACATGAAAGATACTGACACAAAACTCGCCTTTTAATGAGAAAGATGGGCCTCCTCTGGTGGCGCAGCGGTTGAGCGCTGGGTTGCATAGCTGCCCGCAGCCTCTGCAGCGCCATTTCAATCCCCGGCCACCAGCGAGAGTCCCTCATGGCGCGCAGACCTCTCCTTGCCGCCCACTGCTTCCCTCAGCAGTGTGTTTCGTCAGTCTGCCTGTTTCTCTTCCCTGCTCTGGCTCTGGTGAATTCTCTCACCCTCCCGCGCTTCTGACTGTACCCAGTGCTTGTATAAATGAATAAATAAATCTTTTTAAAAAAAAAAAAAAGAATGAGAAAGATGAGTACTTTTGGTGACATGTACATGGTGATAGGAATACAGAGAGGAAGCACATCTCACCATGATACCTCCACTTTTGTTCTGAGGAGTTTTGTTACTGTTTTATAATTCCAAATAAATTTCATGATTTTTTTTTTAATACAACACATTTATTTTCACTAGTTTCTATGGGTCAGAAGTTTGGGGATCAGTTCACTGCGTGCTCTGCTTAAGGTTTCACAAAAATAAAATGAAAGTGGTTACTGGTCTGCATTTACAACTGAAGTCTTAACTAGGGATCTAGTTCCAAGTTTGCTCAGATTGTTGGCAGGATTCATTTCCTGTGGCTAGAGTTCATGTCAGCTTGTTTCTTTTAAATTTCATGATTTTTTTATTCTATTTCTCTTCAGATTTTGATAGGGATTGCATCGAATCTCTATAGTGGTTTAGGTAATAAAGATATTTTAATGAGAGATTTTTACAGTTTATGAAAAGGCATAACCATTTGTTTGTGTCTTTCAACAGTGTCTTGCAGTTTTCTGTGTACAGATCTTTCACTTCTTTGGTGATGGGATTGTTTTGTAGCTCTCTCTATATATGAGTTCATTATTTGCCTACACTAACACAACAGATATTTTAATACTGATTTTGTAGACTGCTGCTTTACTGCATTCATTATTTCTAGTAACTTTTTCCTGGGGTCTTTGGAAATTTATGTCTTTCATGTTGTCTGCCAAATATTGGTAGTTTTACTTCCACTTTGGATACCTTTTATATCCTAATCATGTCTAATTGTTCTTGTTAGCACTTCTACCACTATATTAAATAGTAGTGGTTAGAACGAACATCCTTATCTTGATCTTAGAGGAAAAGCTTTAAGATTTTTGTTGTTGAGTATGATGCTGGCTGTAGGTTTGTCATATATGGCCTTCATTATGTTGTGGTATATTCCTTTTGTATTCATTTTGCAAAGGATTTTTATCATGAAAGATTTTTTATTCTTGTCAAATGATTTTCTGTGTCTGTGAGATGAACATATACTTTTTTGTCTCTCCTTTGGTTGATGTGGTATAGCATGTTTTTTGATTTGCATAAGTTGATCCACTTTTGCTTCCCTGGAATAAATCACGTGCAAACATTTGTATGATTGTTTTAGTTTTTTGTTGAATTTGGTTTGCTACTATTTTGATGAGGATTTTCCATGTACCTTTATCAGAGATATTCACCTGTAACCTTTTTTTGTGATTTTCTTATCTGGTTTGTTAACTGATAATGTTGACTTCTTAGAATGTGTTTGAAATTTTTCCCTCCTTTGTACTTTATAAAAGCTTTTGAGAAGACTAGATAAGAATTTTTCTTCGAAAGTTTGCTAGAACTCACTAGTTAAACCATCTGGTACTGGGCTTTTGTTGTAGGGCAGACTTTTGATTATTTTTTTCCTTGGTTTTCTATTTCTTCCTGATTTAGTCTTAGAGGGTTATATGTTTTTAAGAATTTGTCACTTTGTTCTGGATTGTTTAATTTGTCACAATATAATTGTTGTAGTATTTACTTATGGTTCTTTGTATTTTCTGTAGTATCTGTTGTGACTTTCTGATTGTGTTTTCTATCTCTTTTGTCTAACAGTTTGTCTATTTTGTTAATCTTTCCAAAGAACTAGCTCTTGATTTTGATGATCTTTTGAGTTCTTTTTTTATTTCTATTTCATTAATTTCTGCTCTAATTTTTGTTATTGCCATCCATCCATTGAATTTCTCATTGTGCTTTTTTTAGTTTCTTTAGAAATAAGCTTGTATTTTTTTTTAACCAGGAAAGAATTTTTTAAAATGTATGAAATTCAGTATAAAAGAGTCATCATCAAAGACAGAGTCTGTAGGCTTCTACCCAAGAAAGAGGTGGAGGCTGTATTTAAGCAGTTTTAACCCAGCAAAAGTAAAGGGCCTGGGTACTTTCTTTTCTGTTCTTTCAATGAAGTCATTCCATCTCTTGAATTCGTGATCCCCTTGTGCCTATGACCTCTTATGTCAAGTTAAATTCCATATCATCAGCCTAGAGGGGTTGTTAGTCTAGAGGGTTAGATAGTGGTAAAACTTTATTTCATCTGTAGTGTGTATTGGGGAGGAGTTCCTTCTTAGAGATAGGGATAGTCACCATCAGAGTGTGAGTAGGTGACCTTCCTTTACTTTCAGCAGAGAAAATGCTGCTTTTTTCTTTATTATGACTTAGCCTCAGCCTGAGTTAATGTCCAACAATGTGGACCTTCCTGAGACTCACTAGACACTATCTCCTGCATAACACATTCCCCCCTTAAAACAGTGCCAATGGTGGGAGACAGGTCACTGAGTTCTCACCGTGTGCTCACAATTGCAAGACACCACTCATGCTCTGAGTACAACATTGGGGTTTATTAACAAAAGAGAGATTGGGAAAAGAAAAGAGTTTTTAAGGCCACAAATGTCTAGCTGTCCTACCCCAGATAATGCCCACAGTGTGCAGTATTCCAGAAGTAAAGCTGCTCATGCAAGTTGGCACTGTTCCTTTGACAAGAGGCTTGAGCTCATGACACACTAGTAAGCAGTGGGCCAGGTTCTAGCTAACAGTGGCAGCTAGAGGTGATCACAGGTAGAGCTACTGAGATGACAAAAAATAGCAGCCAACAATAGCACTCCAAAGGCCAGGCTGGAAAGCACTGGCTGCTGGAACAGTCAATGGTGGACACAATAGCACTAGGAGGCAGTGCCAGAGGATCAAAAGCAATGGACAACACTCAGAGGTGGCTGGATACAGGTTAGCAGTGCTGGTCATAGGTCAGCAGTGCTCGTCAGCATTGGATAGCACCAGTCAGCAGGTGGTTGCACCAGAGAACGGCACCACAACTAATAATTTCTGCCGTCAAGATCAGTTTCAATCTCCCCAGGGATTTGCCCAACTCTTTAGGGATAACATAGGACCTTATAATCCTGTATCTGGTCTTTTATGTCAACCATTGAGTGACATATAATCAGCGCTCAGTTTTTGTAATTATGCGTGCCCCTCCTTGGGCTACTGTCAGGACACTAAAGCCATTTTATGTTGGAAGACTGCCTTTTACATCTGTGCTAGCTCAGTACTTACATTTTGGCAGGAACCATTTAATGTCCATTTGGTAAAGTTATCCAGATGCAAATTGCATCTTCTGTACCTGGCCCAGTTATAATGAAGCTTATGAAATGATCATACAAATAAAACTGCTTGGGTCTATTGATGTGCTAAATAAACCAGGTTAGCTGAAGTGTGTATGCTTTTTATATCTTTTGTCTGCAGCCAACCCAAACCTACCAACCCCCCCAGGAGTAGCCAATGCTATAAGTTCTGACTGCATAGCCACTGAATTCCATTCCAGGCAGGCCAATGGTTTGTCACCCAATTAGTAATAAACCAATCAGTAGGCTGTAGGTGGATAGTAGGTGTGCATGCCTTGAGTAGTATAACCAGCCAAAACAAAATTTTGGTTTGTTCTCAGAAGAGCAGGACAGTGAGAGCACTGATCCAGTGTAGGGTCAGAGTCCTCTGACGTCCACTTAAACAGGAATTTCAGTCTTCTGTTTTTTCACAAGAATATTCAGTATTCGGTTCAGCTGCTATTTCCAGTTGTGGAAACCCTGAGCCAGAGGTTCATACAGCCAACTGTTTTGTCTTCCATGGGAATTTTTTTGTTGTTCCCTCGGGCTCACCAGTCTCTCTTCAAATTGTCCCACTTAAGGAAGAAACAAATGTCCCACCAGAGTTGCCATAACTGTGTTACTGGATTTGGGGTTCTCAAGTTTTCTGAAGGGGGAAAAAAAAAGAAAAGAAATAATGAACTCTGCCAGTACCAAACAAGAATTTATTAAAGCATATGCAGTTCAGGATAAATGAGTCAACATCAAGGACAGCGTTTGTATGGTGCTACAAGTTTAATTTTTTCTTTGTGTTTTACATTTATTGCGTTAGGCCTGTATTGTTAAAACTTTCCTCCTACTACTATTTTGCTCTATCCCATAGGTTCTGATAGTGTTTTCATTTATCTCCAGGTCCTTTTTAAAATTTTCGCCTTTAATTTCCTCATTGACCCAAAAGTTGTTCAGTAACATGTTGTTTGTACTCCACAAATTTAATCTTCCCCTTTTTCTTCTTTTGATCGATTTCTGGTTTTATACAATTATGATCTGAAAAGATGATTGATATGATTTCAGTCTTTATAAATTTACTAAGATTAGTTTTATATACTAGCATATAATCTACCCTTGAGAATGTTCTATGAACACTTAGAATGTATTCTGATATTTTGAAATGGAATGTTTTGTAAATAATCTATTAAAACCTTTTCATCCAAATTCTCATTTAAGTCTATTGTTTCCACATTTCTGTCTGGATGATTTGTCCACTACTACAAGTGGGATGTTAAAGTTCCCTACTATCGGGCCTCCTCGGTGGCCCAGTGGTTGAGTGCTGGGTTGCTAAGCTGCCCGCAGCCTCTGCAGCGCCCGTTCGATCCTCGGCTGCTCCCCAGCCACCTGAGGAGGGACCCACATGGCGCGCAGACTTCTCCTGCCGCCCACTGCTCCCCTCAGCAGTGTACTTCGTCCATCTGCCTGTTCTGCTCTCCACTCTGGCCCTGGTGGATTCTTTCACCCTCCCGCGCTTCTGACTGTACCCAGTGCTTGTATAAATAAATAAATAAATCTTTAAAAATAAATAAATAAATAAAGCTCCCTACTATCATTGTGTTGCTGTCAATATCTCCCTTTCAGTCTGTTACTATTTTCTTTATGTATTTCAGTGCTGCTATGTTAGATGCATATATATTGATAGTTATATCTTATTGTTATATTGACCCCTTTATCATTATATCAATGCACATCTTGGTCTCTTGCAGTCTTCTTTGGATGGGAGTCTGTTTTATCTGATATAAGTATAATGGTTTCTGCCTTTTAAAATTTTCTATTGACTTGAAGTACTATTTCCACTCTTTCACTTTAAGTCTATGTCTTTATAATTTGAGTGAGTCTCTGGTAAGAGGCATATAATTGAGTTTTACTTTTTAGTCCATCTAACCACTCTGTGCCATTTGACTGGTTGAGTTCAGTCCTTTCATAGTAAACATGATTATTTATATATGAGCATTTGCTAAATGAGATTTGTCTTTAGTTTTTATGAGGAGGTTTCTTAACTGAATTCTCCATTATGTAAATGTCCAATATTTGTCTTTGTCATTCTGACTTGTTTTACTATACATAATTACCTCAACTGCCCTCCATTTTGCTGTAAATAGCAGCATTTTCCTTATGGCTGAATAATGTTCTGTTGTATAACTTTTGTCACATTTTCTTTTTCCAATCTTCTGTTGATGGCTATTTAGGGTGCTTCATGTCCTAATTATTGTAAATGGTGCTGCAGTAAACATCACAGAGTATATAGTTTTTTCAGTTGCTGCTTTCATGTACTTTTGATGGATGTCCAAGAGTGAGATTGTTGGATCATAGGCTATTTCCAATTTTAATTTTTTAAGGTAAATTCAGATTGCTTTTCCATAATGACTGTACCAGTTTACATTCCTACCAACCATGTGTTGGGATTTTTTTGGGGGTACCTTCTCCAGAACTTCTTTGGGGTCTTTTTAATATGTGCCAGTCTCTTGAGTGTGAGGTAGTATCTCATTGTCGTTTTAACCATTATCTCCTTATTAGAAGCAATGATAGACATTTTTCCATGTATCTGTTAGCCTTTTGGATGACTTTTTCCTGTTCATTGTTTTTATATTAAAATGCAGTGGATTTTTGTGTGCTGATTTTATAACCTGCCACTTTGCCATATTCATTTATTGTTTCTGATAGCTTTTGATAAAGTCTTTCAGGTTGTTTATATATAATATATTGTCTACAAATAGTTAAGTTTCACTTCTTTTCCAACTTGGATTCCTTTTATTTCCTATTATTATCTGATTGCTCTAGTATAACCTCTAATACCAATTTAACCAGAAACAGGACAGTAATCATTCCTATCTTGTCCCTAATTTTAAAGGGAAAGTATTCAGTTTTTCATCATTCAGTTTTTCACTATCATATTAGCTATTGATTTATATTATATGGGCTTTATTATATTGAGATAAGTTCCTTCTATTCCCATCTTGTTCAGAGTTTATATCATTAATGGGTGTTGAATATATTATCATGATTGTGTCTTTACTTTTCTTGATATAATATACTGCATTCATCATGTATATTGAATCATGCTTGTGTCTGTGGGATAAATGCAACTTGATCATGATGTTTAACCTTGTGATTTCACCTTCCCTGATCTTCCACTCATCAACATAGCTTAATGTTTTATCTATGTTAAGCATTTTCAACACATTTTCTTATCAAAATAGTTAAAGTTGATAAACAAAAGTAGACAAAAAAATTATGTGGAATTGATTCTGCTCTAAAAATTCTGGATGCTAATATTAGATTAGTATTTCCCATACAGACCTTCTATATCTTCCTGGCAGTAAAATAGAGAAGAGAGAGTTACTCCACCTGAGTGATCAAGCAAAACTAACATATATAAAAGCACATAGGGAGTTTCCAAGCATTGAACTCATGAGTGTTCTTCTTCCGTAGTTTTATCTTCATTTGTTAAGAATTCTTTAGACATGTCATAAGGTTTAGAGATTGTTTGGTTCTTGCCCAAAATTAAAATATTCTTCAGTGTGTATGTTGAGAGTGTTGACAATGTGTGGGTCTGAAAATTATTTCTGAAGTGAAAGAAAGTCTATGTTATAATATGCTTGTCAAATAGAATTTTCTCTGCACTTTATGGGGTATAAACTTTGTGTGGTATATTGAACTTTGACTTCATTTCCTCAGCAACCATGATTAATTTCAGTTAGCTATTAAGAGCCTATAAACAAACTCAGAAATGGTAGACTTCATATTAGTGGGGATATAACAGGTTGTAAAGGTAATGATGTTGAGATTCTCTACATAAAGAAATGTTTTGATCCCTGCACCATATCAAGTTTTATAAATTTTTTTAAATAAATGTAAAAAATAGGTATTTATCTGATCCTAGTATGGGAAGATTTTCTGTATCCTAGCAAAGGCAAACACTGCATTAGAATATGGTAATAAATGTGACAATTCCAAATTTTAAAAATGTGTACTACAATAATAGTAACAATAGCTAATACTTTTTGGGCTAAGTGCTAAGCATTGTAGGAGGTACTTTACATACAAAGTGCCAAGATTGAGAAACTTTGCCCTAGACTGACAGGATCTATATAACTTTGGTCCGCTTCCCATATTATCAAGACCAGAGAGTCATCGTAGCTTTTTTTTTTTTAAGATTTATTTATTTATGCATACAAAAACGGGAGTACAGGCCAGAGGTGAGAGGGGTGAGAGGATTCACCAGAGACAAAGGGGAACAGAACTGGCAGATCGACTGAAATACACGGTGAGGGGAGCAGCAGGTGAGTCAGGAGAGGTCTGCTTTGCCATGTGGGTTGCTCCCTGGCCGGGGATCGAACTCATGCTGCAGTGGCTGCAGTAAGCTTCATAGGTTGCATCTTAACCCCTTGCGCCACCAGGGAAGCCCTCATCTTAGCTTTTGCCTTTATGTAACAATTGTTTACCAGCTTCCCAGTTTGTAGCATCTGTTTCCTCACTGCTTACTATTCTGCCACTTAACAGATTACACCTCTTAGGTTTTTTTTGTTACATCCCCATCCCACTACAAGATAATAATTTTGTGTAGTATTCTGATAATTATTCTGTATTGGTTTATAATGATCTTTAGAATCTGCTTGTTAATCTCTATTTTTATTGGGATTACATTGCATTTATAGAATATTTGCATATACTCAGTTTTTATGTTGAGTCTTCTCGAGTATGAATATGATTTTCATTCAGTATAATTAGGTTTTTTTTCTTACAGCCTTCAGTTAATGTTTATCATTTTCTCCCTAATGATGTAGAACATTTCCTTTTTTTCTCTCTCTTTTTTAATATTGTTGTTTTGGATATTTCCCCCTTATATTCTAATTTGTTTATAATGCATATAAATAATACTGATGTTAGTATATTAACTTTACTAAGATAATTTTCAGACCCTAAAATTTACCCATTATAAATGCTAGCTGAGTGATTTTTAGAAAATTTGTACTTAGGTAACCATCATCACAATTCAATTTTAGAAAACTTCCAGCACCTCTGAAAGTTCTCTTCACCTATTAGGACCTACTACTTTCTTATACTCAGCCCCCAAAAACCAACAGTCTGCTTTCTATCTGTAGATTTATCTTTTCTGGATGCTTTGTTTAAATGGAGTAATATAATACATGGTCGTTTGTATCTGGCTTCTTTCACTTCACATGATGTTTTTGAGATCCATTTACATTGTACCATGTATTTGTAGTTTATTCTTATCAGTGAGTGAGTCTCCATTATATGGCAATGTCACATTTTTTAATCAATTTACCAGTAGATAGACATTTGGATTTTTTTTGCCTGGGTTTTGGGAATTTTTCTGGTTTCTGATTAATTTTGCTAAGAATATTCATGTGTAAGTCCATGTGTAGACACACACTTTTTATTTCTCATGCATAGATGCTTAGGGCTAGAATAGTTGAGTCATATGGTAAGTTTATGTTGAACTTTTTGAGAAATTGATAAACTTTTTTCAAACCACCTGTAGCCTTTTGTATTCCTATCAGCAATGTTCCTGAACTTCAGTTACTCTACAAGCTCACCAGCACTTGCAGTTGTTTGTCTTTTTTGATAGTGACCGTTTCTTCAGAAGTATCACATTGTGGTTTTAATTTACATTCTCCTATGCCTCATGATGCTGATCTTCCCTTCATGTAATCAGGCCTTTTGTGGGAAGAAGGTTTGTCTATTTAAATACTTTATTTTTTAGTTAGATTGAGTTAATAATTTATTATTGTGTTATAACAATTTTTATATTCTGAACCCAAGTTTTTTATTGGATACATGATTTGCAAGCATTTTCTTACAGTGACTTCATTTTTTAAGTAGTACCTTTTGCACTGCAAATGTTTTAATTTTGATGTAATCCAATTTATCTGTTTTGGCGAGAAGGATTGTGCTTTTGGTGTCATACCTAAGACTTGACTTTCCCAATGTCACAAAAGTTTTCTGGATGTTTTATAGTTTCTGCCCTTACATTTTTCTCTTTGCCATTTCTTGGCTCTTTTGTCAAAAATCAGTTGACATTAATGTAAGCATTCATTTCTAAATTCTTAATTCTGTTCCTCGGTCTTGACATCATTAATATACTTGATTACTATAGCTTTATAGTAAGTTTTGAAATTGGGTATTATATCTTGCAACTCAATTCTTTTTCAAAATTGTTTGACTATGTTAGTTCCTTTGCATTCCATGTAAAGTATAAAACGATCTTTTTTAAAAGTCTAGTCAAATTTTGAATTGGAATTGCATTGAATCTCCAGGTTGATTTGGAGAGAATTGCCATCTTAACCATTTTTCTCTCTGAAATAGCTCTGCTTATTTAAATCTCCTTTAATTTCTGTTAGAATAACTTTTGAATTTCCAGTATATACATATTATAATTCTTTTATTAAATGTAATTCATGTAAGTTTTTTATGCTGTCATGAATATAGTATTTTTCTTTATTTCATCCTCAGCTGGTACTTTACTTTGCCCACTATGTAAAAATGCATTTCCCCTGAATATGGGTAATGTTTTACTATTTCTTTCATATTTCATCATTTTTTTAGTGAAAATGGAGCATTGGAGATACATTGTAGAAGATCTGGATTATATTTTCCCCCCTCTGAAGGTGGTTTTGATTCCTATTTTTGTTGAGTTAAGTGATTGACTGTTTCATTGCTTGTCCAAACTGATTTTGCAGAATTTGTCTCTTCCACAGCATGTAGCTACTGGTATTTCTGCTCAGTTTCTTTTTTAACTTATATTTTTAAGATTAAGTTCTTATGGTTGCCCTTGTCTGTGGATAGGCTGGTGGTCAGTCAGTCAATGGTCAGAAAATTGGACCAGTACCTTATACTAATAAGGCTTTCACCCTGTGCTGAAGGATCTCTGGGTTAGTTGGGGAGTGCATTCAAAGTTCAGGCAGGCTCACTTTGCTTTTACTTTTCTCTTGTGCCCTTTTAGATCTCATCTGCATGTACACATAGCCTCCCTGTCTGCTAGGGATGTGTGGAGAGTGTGATTATTTTATTTCTAGGTTTTTTATGTTAAATGTATGACTGATCAGATTCACCCCAATTAGGTCTATAGCCTCTAGCCAGTAGAGCTGTTGGATTTCTTCTTGCACTTTGCACCCAGATCACTATTTCTATCGATATTACCACTGGACATGAATTTTTTTGCCCTCTGTTCCAAATCAAGTTGTTCTCTCTGGCAATGAACCTGCTGGTTTTCACTGCCAGCCTTATCCTGGTAGAACTGAAGGGAGATGGGAATAGCCTTAGGCAAGAATGCCACAGACTGCCACTTTTTTTACCTAAAAGTCAGCAGCTTTTCAATTCCTTTTTTTTTTTTTTTTTTTTTTGGTTGATTTTCAAAGCCTATAATTGCTGATTTTTTGACAGTTTTACCCAGTTTCATATTTTGGGAGGTGGGGGGGTGGGGACTTTTGCCAATCTGTTTACTCTGTCATATCAGAAATCCTATTTCAGTAAATTGACTTTAAAACCCAGCCTTAATTGAACTCATCTAGTTCTAATAGTTTGTAAATCCTCTTCAGTTTTTCCATGTGTATAACCATTAGCTGATAATAATCACAATTTACTATTAATTAAGATCTTTAGGTATGTAAGCTAGAAAAACATGTCAGAGAGTAGATAGGACTGCTGCAAACAGAAGAATTTTTTGCATTCTTAATTTAGACCAAAAATTTTCCCATATTCATTTTTTGACTGTGTTATTTACTTGTTTTAGGAAAGTGAATTGTGGTAACCTGATAGAACTTTGAAAGTTAGAATAAAGAGTCTATCCTAATTGGAAAATTGGAGAAGGCGAAATCAATTTGACATACTGTTTCAGACTGAAACAGCATGTACCTTTTTCTCAAAGAGTTGACTATTTCATGAATATTTTCCTCTAAGTTATTTTGTCACTCAGGGAGTAAGTCAGTTCTTTTTCTTTCTTTCTTTTTTTAAATATCTTTCCCTTGATCATAGACTTTCATTAACTCCTTGAGTTTTTCAAAGTAAATTCAAAACTGTTTATACTGGCTTTCACATTCTAGTTTCACCCTACTTTTTCAAACTTACTGCCTACTACTTTCTATATCAATTGTATTTAGGCATATTGTCCTTCTTGCTTTATCTCAGACATCTTTTTATCCTCACACCAACTCTTCCCTTCTGGCCCTTTCTGCCTCACCCCTCCCTTATAACCGCAGAACCCTCACTTAATTTATTAATATCCACTAATTTTTGTACCACTAATTTTTAAAAGTATTTTACTTTGTTGAATTACCAGCTATGTAAATGTCTAGTTACTGTCTTTGTCATTCTGATTTGCTTTACTACACCTAATTCTTTCAAACATCTTTTATTTTGTTGTAAATGGCCGCATTTTGTTGTTCCTTGAGCCTGAATAAGGTTTCATAGTGTAGCTTTATCACATTTCTTTATCCAGTCATCCCCAGGTGATCATCTAGGTTGCATCATGTCTTGGTTATTGTAAATAGTTTCCACAATGACTGTACCAGTTTATATTCCCACCAACAGTGTAATAGGGCTCTTCTTTTTCTACATGCTCTCCAGCACTTTTTCAGAGGTTTTTTTTTTTTAATATAGAGGCATGTTTTTATTTTATTTATTTGTTTGTTTGTTTGTTTTGTTTATACATGCACTGGGTACAGTCAGAAGCACGGGTGGGTGAGAGAATTCACCAGAGCCAGAGCGGGGAGCAGAGCAGGCAGAAGGACTGAAGTACACTGCTGAGGGGAGCAGCGGGCGGCAGGAGAGGTCACCAGGCAGGAGAGGTCACCGGGCCCCCAGAGTTCTTTTTAATGTGTGTCATTCTCACAATTGTCAGATAATAATTGTGTTTTTTAACCTTCATCTATCTATCTTACTGGAAGTGATGATGAACAATTTTTCCATGTATTCTGGTAACTTTCTGAATATCCTCTTTGGTACAATGTTTGATCAGATCTATTGTCATTTAGTTTGTTTTTCTATTATATTTGAAATTCTGTATGCTTTTTATATGCCCTGGATAGTAACCACTGATAGGTTATATAGTGTATAAATAATTTTCCCTATTTAATCTACTTGTGTTTTGTTTGTTTTGTTTTTTTTTGTTTGGAAAAGCATTATGAGATAATCCCAAATGTCTATTTCTTGCTTTTATATCTCTTGGCTCTTATTTAAATTGCATCTTCTGTTTGTATTTTTGATGTTAAAGTATTAAAATGCTGGAAGATAGTTAGCAGAAAGAATACAAAGTTTTTGCTTTTGTTCAGGAAGCAATAATCCCGATGTCGGGCATATGAAAGTTTCTTACATTGAAATTTTAGGGAAGAGTCATTTTATATTTCTTGGATATATGGAACCAGTAATGGAAGGAAGTAGTCTGATGCTGATCAGTATTTTTTAAAGTGTACCTAAGACTAATTAATATTTTTTATTTTTTTCCTAATCAATTTTGTAAGGTTTTTAAATGGTCTTTGAGTTACTTTTTAAAGCAGATTTAAAATGTTAAATATATTTTTTTTAAAGATTTATTTATTTATTTATACAAGCACTGGGTACAGTCAGAAGCGCGGGAGGGTAAGAGAATGAGCCAGAGCCAGAGCCGGGAGCAGAGCAGGCAGAAGGACCGAAGTACACTGCTGAGGGGAGCAGCGGGCGGCAGGAGAGGTCTGCGCGCCATGCGGGACCCTCCTCTGGTGGCCAGGGAGCAGCTGGGGATCGAACTGGCGTCGCGGAGGCTTAGGGCAGCTTTGCAACCCAGCCCTCAACCGCTGCGTCACCGGGGAGGCCCTAAAATGTTAAATATTTTATTAAAAAAAAGAGTTAAAAGAATCACAGTAGTTTTGATCTTTGTACTTAATAAAAATGGCTCTGAGCTCAACATGTAAAGCAGCCTATTTTTAAATTTTAATGCACAAGTCAAATTGTACTTTTTGGGGTATATAGTTATTCAGAATATTAAAGCTATCAAGTAGAGTCCATTAAGAAAGAATTTGACTTTTCCTATTATAAACACTCACATGTCATTCTAAAGTCAATTCTAGTAACAACCTCTGCTGTGCTCAGCAGTTTTTGAATCATAGATAAAACGTTAGCTGAGAACATTCAAGGAGGAAGAAAAGAGGGTCAAGAACGACAGGATCCATTTCTCAGCAGAAATGACATTAATTCTCCTTCTTAAAAGTTATGACTAAACATTTTTCCATCCACTTAGTAAGATTGTAGTTGTAATAGATTATGTCTCAGATACCTTTCTAAGTAATGGGTTTAAAAGTACAAGGTGAAAACGAAATTTCTACTGTTTTATTCTAAAGATTAATGGTACCCACAATTACTACAGAGTTATAGATGTTTCTTCTGAATTTAAAAGCTGCCTGTTTGGTGAAAGCATTTCAGTTTTTCTGTTTAATTTTGACCTCTTAGGGAGGACTCCCTGGCTTATAGGAAACCTATGAAGATAGTGGGAGAGTCTTCCTGTAAGCAACTAGTAAAGTTCCAGGGAGCTTCTTTGACAACATCTGTGGGCTGCTTATACAGACTCCTCCACAAAAGCCTCTAGCGTTTTATGTGACAGGGCTATAGACTTCATACAGAAAGCATTAACAAAGCCAAACTGAAAAGGCAGGTATGGCCTAAAACAGATGATTCTTGGTTGTAATTTCATAGAAGCAGGACAACTAAATTTTAGCTAAGTAGGCATCAGTTTGTCATTGCTACCAAGATTCTTTGAGTAAACTAGGGCCCTCTTTATTAATGGGCAAAAATGCCTATGGATTCTTAGTTATTTTGATTTAAATATTAATTTAACTATGTACAAATAAGGCTAGATAAAAACCTATGCTTAAGAGCTTTTTGTTTCTTTGTCCAATTTATTAAAATATAAATGTATAAAGAAAAACACACAAATCATAAATATTTTGCATCTATTAATTCTTTCAATAATATTCTAAGGTAGATTTTTTTTTTTTTAGGTGAGAGCATTTTTTTCACTTGTGCTAAAATATATAGAAGATTCATCTTTTGTCCCTTAAATTTTGTCAGTCATTTGCATAACACTTTTTCCTTGTTTTTTATTTTATTTTTTAGTGAGGTTTACAACATCATATGTGATTTAGAGATACAGTATACACCCCTTCTGGTATTGTTACCACACCATACTCACCACCAAGGCACAGTTTTGGGAGTACAACTAACTATCTCCACATATGCACATGCCTCATTCAACCTGCATGCTTCACTCATCAAAACTCCATTCCTGTCCCCTTCCTTCTCCTAACCTCTCCCCTCTATTTCCTTTGGTAACCAGAGTTTCAGAATCGTTTTTCCTGCACTTTGCCAAATTTTTCCTTTTGGTTACTTATTTTCCACAAATGAGTGAAATCACGCAATAACTGCCTTTTACTTTCTCGCTTATTTCACTTGGCATACATACCTCAAGATCCATCCATTCATCTTTTTAAATTGCCAGTAGTAGTCCATTGAGTATATATTCCATAACTTCTTAATCCTGTCATCTGTTGTTGAGCATTTAGATTGGTTCCACAACTTGGTTATTATGAATAATGCCACGGTGAACAGAGGAGTGCATAAATCTTTCCATCTTAGTATTAACATATTCTTTGGTTAAATACCTAGCAGTGGTATTGCTGGATCATATCGTATTTCCACTTTTAAACAAAAAGATTTATTTTTATTTATTTATGCATACAAGAACTGGGGTATAGGCCAGAGGTGCGAGGGGTGAGAGAATTCACGAGAGACAGAGTGGGGAGCAGAACAGCAGATCCACTAAAATACACTGCTGAGGGGAGCAGTGGGCAAGACAGGAGAGGTCTGCTGCACCATCTGTGGGTTAGCTCCCAGGCCAGGGATCAAACTCATGCGGCAGTGCTGGTAATAGCTTGATAGTGCTGAGACTTTAACCCCTGTGCTACCAGTGACGCTCCCTGTATTTCCACTAATTATTTTCAGGCATTTTCATGCTGTTTTCCATTAAGGCTGTACCAAATTATATTCTTATCAAATGGATAAGTGTTCCTTTTTCTCCACATCCTCACTAAGGGAGGATGATGAAGCTGGATCCCAAAGACGTGGTCCCAGTCCTGCTGTAGAGGGTTGCTCCAGACAGAAAGGTCAGCTCTGTCTCCTCTCCTGTCTCTCCAGAGCAGACTCCTTACAATGCTTCAGGAATTCTAAATTTCCAGTCCTACCTCCTTGCTTCTCTCCCATACATCTTGGGGAATGTGCTGCCTGCCCAGGACTGCTGGGCACGGGTCATTCAGCCACCACTGTATGGTAGGTCTCTCTCAGGTATCTCAGCTGGGATTGAGGAGGAGGCTTTTCTTCCCAAGCCACTGGGCAAGTGACATGTGATCGCTCAGCACTGCAGGTCTCTCACTGGATCTCTCAGCTTGGAGGGAGGGAGGGAGGGAGAGGTTTCTATCTCCAGTGTTGCTGGCAGACACACTCTGGCCAAACCAGGTGTGCCCAGGCACGCACACCCCCATTTGCTCTATCCC
Organism: Talpa europaea; assembly: GCF_964194135.1. Lineage (NCBI taxonomy): Eukaryota > Metazoa > Chordata > Mammalia > Eulipotyphla > Talpidae > Talpa > Talpa europaea. The sequence goes on along the minus strand of NC_140073.1, from coordinate 45,457,851 downwards.
TTCACTGAAAAGTCTCATTGTAAAGATTCACCACACCCAGTGTGTGCAGCACCAGCTGTGTCAGGTCCCTGTCTCTTTCGCTAACCAAATGGCCATAGCTCTGGCCACAACTACCCTTCTCTTCCCACTTTGTCCCCACAGCAAACCACCAACCTCCGCAAAAATCTCCATGGGAATGTCCCCTTCTCTGGCAATGAACTTTTGAAATTTCTTGTGAGCAAATGTTAGTTTGTGCTTAGGGGAGGGTTTCATTCAATCCTTCCTTCCGTAATTATAGGTGAAATTCCTCTGCCTCTAGTGTTTCTTCAAGTATAAAAGTAAAACAATATTTTACAAAATTGAATTCAAATTGACAGCCTGAGTTAAATATGATAACTAATAATAAATAGTGGAATCTAAGGTTCTACTTTAAATCTGAGTTTTGGTACTGTCTCTATGCTCTTTTAAGTGTTTATACAGTTAAGTCCTCATTTATATGACTAGATCCTTAGAAACTGCAAATTTAAGTGAAACAGCAGATAACTAAACCAGTTTTAACATAGGCTGATAGATATAAACAAGCATTAAGTTTCAGTGTTTCTGTTCACTAAAACATTGCCAAACTTCTAAATGAAGACCCAAAACACTTCTGATATTAGGCAATTTATATTCATTGATTCATTCATTTTCCAGCCTGCTTATTCCTGTGCAGGGTTGTGGTTGGCTGGAGCCTGTCCCAGTAGCTCAGGGCGTAAGTCAGGAACCCACCTTGGACATGACACCACTCCATCACAGGGCGCGCCCACAGTCACTCATAGTAGGGCGACTTAGATATGAGAGTAAACCTAATATGCATGTCTTTGGGGATGTAGAACTGAATTACCCGAAGAAAACCCACACACATATACAAAGAACAGAGTCCACAGACAGTGGCTCCAGCTTGGAATCAAATTTTTCCTTCTCATCAACATTATAACAAAATGACCTTCTTCAGGACTGCTCTACTCCCATATGCCTATAGTGACTCTCCTCACTGCCCTTTTCACTTTCTTAGTGTAACTTTCACTGATGTCATTTGATCTCCACATGTTCCAATTCTGTTGTTTACATTTTAAGTTCAAGATCAATTCTCATTATCTAGGACCATTGGAGTAAGACTGCTGAGCACATTGATCATAAACACATGTATGGGTACAGTAGTCCCCTGGCAATATGTCAATAAAGAATGGTCATTCATGGGCCTCCCTGGTGGTGTAAGGGGTTAAGTCTCAGCACTGTGAAGCTATCGGCAGCCACTGCAACACAAGTTCAATCCCTGGCCAGGGAGCTAACCCACATATGGCACAGCAGACCTCTCCTGTCTCGCCCACTGCTCCCCTCAACAGTGTATTTCAGTAGATCTACTTGTTCTCCCCACTCCTCTCACCCCTCCTACCCCCACACCTTTGGCCTACACCCCAGTTCTTGTATGCATAAATAAATAAATATATCTTTAAAAAAAGAAATTACAAAATTACAAAAAAATTCTGGAGTTGAAAAGTACAGTGACTGAAATAATACTACACTAGAAGCAGAGTTGAAATGGCAGGAGAATTTGTGAATTTAAAAATCAGACAATTGAGATTATACAGTCTGAGAAATGATCATTAAAGTTTGACATAAATTAAGATGTTAATTGTAATCCCAAAGGCAACCACTACAAAAATAACTCTAAAAATATATTAAAAGGAAGAGCAAGGGAATTAAAATGGTAGAGCAAGGGAATTAAAATGGTAGACATTTTTACAGGCCTTCTGAGATGATACTATCTCTTATATGGATGAGGAAACTAAAAGTTAGAGAGGTTATACTGGTAAGTATAATAGAATCGGGACTCAAAATCAGGTTTGTTGTTAAAATCTCTTACTATAGGTCCTGTAAAGGAAATAGATACAATTCATAGTAGAACATAGAAGTGATTAAGCTTTATTATTTTAGTAATCACCTTTTACAAGTTTCATGTTGTGTTTTTTGTGTTTTGTTTCTTTTTTTTTTAAACTCCATCTGATCAGGAATTTAAAGCCCAAAGACAACCGGTTCAGTGTTTTCCCAGAGTAACTTTGCCTAGTAAGTGGTAGAACTGGGATTTGAATGCAAGTGTACACGGTTCAAGACTTTCTATTGTACCATGCTGCTTTGGGGTTGCAACCTAAATATTGAGGTGTTTATAGCATACTTGTAAATCAGTGATGCATGCTATTAACTCAAGAACAACAAAGGCTATAGAAAAGGAAGTAATATTGAAATCTTCTTTTCTGGCTTTGTAATTCATGGAAAAAACTGTTTCTTCTTTCACCAAACCTGAAATAACTCTGTGCTTTTAAATAAAACAACCAAGTATAAAATTAGGTGATATGTTTCTAATTTTATCTTATATTAAACCATGTGTTAAAATATTTGTAGTAATGTAAATGTAGCCCAGCTGTTTCTTTGATCTCTTTAAATTTGTGAGATCTACTTTCTTTTTGTATCCAGATTAAGTATTAACTACAACTTGGTGTCTTCGCACAAAGATAAATGCAAGCAGTCAGACATTGTTTTTTTCCATCAGCAAAGGAGGGCTAAAATTTAATGATCTTATTTTAAGAGTTCATATTTATCATCATCTTGATATTTATATCCTTGACTTTTACCAAAGACTATTTTAGAATGCCCATTGCCCTCAGAAAAAGGAAGCATTTGCTTTTCTAGGCTGCATTAAGGAAACTCAAGAGATTTTTAGCATAACTTTATGACTACAGGATTTATGCCCTTCCTGGATCTAAATAAGGAGGCCACTGTTCTCACTTTAGGGGAAATTGCATCAATGCTTAGAAAAATGACACATTTTGTTTCTCCCAACTCCTAATTCATCATAATTTTCCTCTTCAAACAAGTTCCAGGAAATTCACACTTTCCTATAAAATAAATGTTTGGTAGAACATCCTAGAATTCTAAGTTTCTGAATTTTTCTTTATGCCAAATTTTTTTCTATTTCAATGTATTTGCTATTAGAGTTTGGTTTCAAACTTAACTGTAAATTTTAGAGATCAGTTTCATCAAGTTAGTAAAGAGGGCAGGGGTAATATATAAAGAAGTGTGTGTTCTATAACTGAAAAGAACATGGTTGCTTAAAAATGTTCAAATTCAGTTTTTTCAAAAAATATTGCTTGGCCATTAAAACATACTCCTGGGCCTCCCCGGTGGCGCAGCGGTTGAGCGCTGGGTTGCGAAGCTGCCCGCAGCCTCTGCGGCGCTGGTTCTATCCCTGGCTGCTCTCCGGCCACCGGAGGAGGGTCCCACATGGCGCGCAGACCTCTCCTGCCGCCCGCTGCTCCCCTCAGCAGTGTGCTTCGGTCCTTCTGCCTGCTCTGCTCCCCGCTCTGGCTCTGGTGAATTCTCTCACCCTCCCGCGCTTCTGACTGTACCCAGTGCTTGTATAAACAAAACAAACAAACAAATAAATAAACATGCCTCTATTAAAAAAAAAAAAAAAACACTCCTGATCTAAGGTCTGTGGTTTCTCAATTTAGATATTACAGGCTTATTCCCCTACCAGTTACTATCAAAATTTTTTATGTTTAAATATGTTGGAAATGTACATTTGGATGATTTATCTACCAAATTTTTGCGTAGTGTAGACACCAAGGCGCTTGTACTGCTAGATTAACCGTTTTGTATAAACATCAACATTCTGCTTCTCCTGTCTTTTCTTAGCATATGCATGGATTCTGGTACGTCATTGATTATGAATTTACGACTCTTCACACAGGTCTTTACACATTGAAGTGTGTGTCATCTGTACATTTGATTTTGAATAAACAAGTGTACTTAGAGAACAACTTATGCCTTGCTCATATAAATGCTAGACAAGGCTCAGATGCATTTTCTTTGTTCATTCCCTTGTCAAACTATTATAGTTGTGACACTTTTATAATTGTAAGCTTTAAGTGGGGGCCTCCCTGGTAGCACAGGATTTCAAGTCTCACCACTAACAAGCTATCACCAGCCACTGAAGCATGAATTCAATCCCCAGCCAGGGAGCTAACCCAGATGGTGCAGTCAACCTCTCCTATCTTGCCCACTGCTCCCCACTCTGTCTCTGGTGAATCCTCTCACCCCCTGCACCTCTGACCTATACCCCATTTCTTGTATGTATAAATAAATAAAAATAAAATCTTTAAAATATATATAAGTTTTAAATAGATCTTGCTTTATTTTAAATTTATAGAACTGCATATAGTTATTTGCGAGTTGGACTTGAAATAAAGTCTTCTTCAAGCTTTTAGATCTATTTAGTCTAAGAGATCCAGGAATAATAAGACAATCTATTGAATTATTACTTGCAATTAGTTATCTATGAATCAAATTTTTTCTGTAATTTAACAAAAAATATAATTAGACAGTAGAGTTAATGTGAGCTGCAGTTATCCTTAACTCTTTAATAAGGAGTCTCTTAATTGCAAGTAACAAAGAATTCTACACAAAGTTGCTTGAGAAAAATGGGAATTATAAACAAATAACAGAAAGGACATGGTGGTACTTTCTCAGGAACCACCAATACAAGGACACTCTCTGTCCTCTCCTCCCCACATTCCCAGCTTCTCTCTGCAAAACTTCTCATCACTACTTTTCCTTGTGGGTAGTGTAAATCTTTCAGATAGATAGACATTCTGTACTTTCTTTTTAAGGTTTATTTCTTTATGCATACAAGAGCTGGAGTGCAGGCCAGAGATGCAGGGGGTGAGAGGATTCACCAGAGTTGGGAGCAGAAATGGTAGACTGACTGAAATACACTGCTGGGGGGAGCAGCAGGCAAGACAGGAGAGCTCTGCTGCATCACGTGAGTCACCTCTCTGCCCAGAAATGAAACTCATGTTGCAGTGGCTGCTGATAGCTTCATAGTACTGAGACTTAACCCCTTGCGCCACCAGGGAGGCCTTGATTTTCTGTACTTGGAGGGAAGATAGGCTTTTTGTGAGTGATTTTGTAATAATCTTTCACCCCAGGGGTGCCCTAATTTAGGTTAAAGGTCCACCTTTGCCTGGTAACTGTGGGCAGAGGGCCAGGGGTATGATGTTCTGTCTTGCATGCTAGGTTGGCCTGCAAGTTCACCCCATGGTCAAGAGAGCAGGATCTGTTACTTAAAGGAAAAGACAGCATGTAAAGCTGGTATATATGCTTAATGTCTTACAATGCCACATAAAAAGATGCCACCACTAAAAAGGTTTCAAAATGACCATATTAGACAAAGTTTGTGAAATTAGTTTCTTGTCTAGCATGTCTAAAATTTTACTGTTACATAGCATCATGAGGCTTACTTTTCAGTGATGGCACTCAATGTGGGCTTATCTTTTTAAACATGTGAATTCTGATTGCATTGTTATTTGTTTAGCACATATTTCTTAAGCCCTATAAGTATGTCAAACATTTACTCAGTGCAGAAGATACAATGGTGAACAGACTGATCCCTGCATTCATGGAACTTAATAAACCAAAAGGGTGACAAATAGGCATCACCAGTGCAAGAGTATATGTTATGTTTAGGAATTGTGAAGCAAAAAAGACAAGAGGAATATCCAGAATAAATGATGATTAAGTGAATAGCTTAAGGATGAGTAAGAGTTGACCAGACCAAGGAGGGAAGAGTAATCAAGAAAGCCTGTATGAAAGCTCAGAGTGAAAGAAGAATATTTGGGAACCTAAAGATGTACAGTGTAGAGAAAGTATAGTGGGGAAGGAGAGCAGAAAATATTAAGAAGCTGACAAGGTGACCCAAGTCCAGATCCTGCAGTCATGAGGTCATGAAGATTTTTTACTTCATTCCTAATGTAATGGGTAAACAGTGACCATTGCTGAGCAGTCAAGTAAAATGACTTGGCAAGAGTAACAGCTAGATGCAGGACTAGCAGAGATTGCTGCAACAATCTAGATGATTCCTGATGACTGGGGGGTAGTGATTGTGGAAATTAGGAGGAGGGGTTGGGTTTGATTAAATACTTAAGAAACAGAATCAAGATTTAGTAGTTAACTGGATATTGGAGAAAAGACAACGGGAAAAGTAAACCTTTTTTTTTTTTTTAAGATTTATTTATTTATGCATACAAGATCTGGGGTATAGGCCAGAGGTGTGGGGGGTAAGAGGATTCACAAGAGACAGAGTGGGGAGCAGAACAGGCAGGCTGACTGAAATACACTGCTGAGGGGAGCAGCGGGTGAGTCAGGAGAGGGTAGCCATGTGGGTAGCTCCCTGGCTGGGGATCAAACTTCTGCTGCAGTGGCTGTGGATAGCTTCATAGGTTGTGTCTTAACCCCTTGCACCACCAGGTAGGCCAGGGAAAAGTAAACCTTTACTTCCAAATGTCTGGCATAGGCAGGTGAGTGGGTGGTAGTGTCATTACACACTAAGTTAGAAATACAAAAAGAAGAGCTGTTGAAAAGAATGGTTCAGTCTAAGAGGTAGTTAGATAAAAAGTCATGAAGTCAGGAGAGAAATAATAAGTGGTCAAAATCTCAATCAGTTCTGAATAATTACTTTTTTTTTCCACCGAGCAAAACTGACCCAATTCAAATAAAGTAAATGCTTCATTTCTAATTCGCTCTCCCAGTGTTTCTTCACTGTCTTCCCTTTTGTACAGTGAGGCCTACTTATGTAGCTTCTACCCTTCTCTATTGAGTTCATTTCGTAATCATTTATGCAGACTTTCTCTGCTAAGGTTTGGGATAAAGGTTAGGAATAAAAGGAAGAAGCAAGTGTTGCTTGCTCTCAAGGAACTGTTAAGGAAATCAGGCGCGCGCGCGTGGGGGTGTGTGTGTGTGTGTGTGTACATATGTATATATAAATGGTTTCACTGTGTCATTTAGAAACATCATCTTGGCTGTAGTGTAGAAATGTGTTGGCAATAGGGACAACTGGATGCAGAGCAAGAGAGGTTTGCTGTAATAATCCAGATGTTAATAGACAGTGATAAGTACTCTATGATAAATACAGTGATGGAGAATTTGTCAAGCATTTTCAAATTCTCTTGTTGCTTCTCAGTATTTCATTCTGTTTGTGGGGACTTATTTTTTAATTATTGGCTTTTTAATCAAAGTTCATATAAATATTTCTGTAGTCTGCCTTCTAATCACAATCTGTGTTGAGACAGTACAATCCAGATGACTTTGAAGTTCATCTCTAGGCGCCATCACTGGTTCAAACAATTGCAGCTAATGTGAGACAGAGGGCTGGAGCAAATCACAGGGTAATCATCCACTTCCTGTGTTTTGAATCCCAACCATTTCTTAATTTTCATACCTCCTGCATTAACTCTCTGCACACAAGCAATAAGCTACGTAGGCTGGAAGGTTCCTACTATTATATTCTTACCTTATCACAGAAAAATTGGTACATGTACAGGTTAATGAATACTGCTATTCGATGAAAGTGATAATTAAAATTCAGGGAATTCTGAGTGTTGAATAAGGTGAAAGAAATGTTTTAGGACTAATACCTGCCGGTTGGAAGAGGCTTCTCATCATTCGGCCCACCTACCACCTAATAAAATTTCATTAAGCATTACTTGGCTGCTAAAGCCAAGAGAAGCTTTTTCTAATTTGCTACATGATGACTAATGATGCACTTTCTCTTAACTGGGATATATTGGGTGTAGCTTGCCTGCGAGCTAAAACTAAGTCAGTGCATATTTGTTGCTATATTAAACTCTGGAGTAAAGCTTTTGTTTATTTATTCTATAAATATTTTTGAGCATTTGCTATTTGCCAGGAACTTTGCCTGAATAAGACTCAATTTATGACTGGCAGTAATACTCATACAACACACTTAAGATTGTGGAATAAGGAGCACCTATTGAGTCAGTTTTGTAAAGCATTTGGAATACAGTAAATCATTAGTACATGTTAGTTGTCTGTGTTAGCCATCATTATTACTCACTGAATGGGAGAGACTAGAGGGATGAACATCCCAGGCCAAGAGAATAACCATCAGAAACATGAAAGTGAATGTCATTTTTCAAAATCAAAATGGCTAAGTGTAGTTGGGATATAGATATCAGTGCAGACAACAGTGATGAGAAGTGGTGCTACATTGTAAAGGGCTTTAGATAATAGCTTAATAATTTTTAACTTTTCAAAATTTTACTGTGGGAGCCACTGAGTTAAAAAAAAAAAACAAAAAAAAAACCTTTTATGGTTTCACTTTTTTCCCCCTAATTCAATATTCAGGATTTCTTTCTAGTTTTTTTAATGAGAATTTTCCAGCATATGCTAAAGTAAAATGAGCTGTATAATGACCCTCATATACTAATTCCCTAGCTTTAACAATTATCAATGTGTCCAATCCATTGAAAATGTTTAGGCCAGTATTCTACCACTTATATTACCTTATTTAATCTTCATCATGCCTCATGGACTGTATGGTATTCACATTCTTACTAATTACAAGTGAGAACGCCATCAAAATGATGACCTATATAAAAGCTCTGGGATTCTAACCAACATCCAACTTATTTTCAAATTCTAGCTCTTTCCTGTGATGCATGAGATGCTCCCTTTGTAATTCTGAGGTAGCATGTGATTCTCAGTTAAAAACAGCTGATGCTCTGCCTACCTGCCTACCCTCTATCAGTGGAAAGTATACTGTAGGCTAGGAGTTTTTGTTCAGACTTAACACCAGCAGTCCATCTGGGAATGTTATATAATGGCATGGAAAAGGAATCTTAAGGAATTTGCACTGCCTATATTTAAAGTGCTCGGTGGTGCCATCTAGTGGTTCAAGCTCTGTGAACTACGCAGCTTTATTTCTCAGTGCTTTGTGGGGGACAGGATTTGTGTATACTTTTAAAAGTCAGTTTCCTCATAAAAGTTTAATGGAATTACCAAAACATAGGACATATGAAGAATTTCTTTACTGTTAACCCTCCATTGGAGCCCAAAGCAGAAGCAACAAAGGAAAAAAACAGCTAAATTAGACTCCATCAAAATTTAAAACTTCATATATCAAAGAATATGATCAACAAAATGAACAGACAATCCACTAACTGGGAGAATATATTGGAAAATCATATAACTTATAATAAGGTTTATGATTTTCAAATATATAAATAAGTAAATACATAAAGAACTCTTTGAACTCAACAATAAAAAGACAAACACCCCAATTGAGAAATGAGTCAAGGATTTGAACAGACATTTTTCCAGAGAAGATATACAGAAGGTCAAGAAACACATGAAAAGTCACTCAATATTATGAGTCATTAAAGAAATGTAAATCAAAACCTCAGTGAAATACCACTGATTTGAATAATTTTAAAAAACCAAAACAGAAAATAAGTGTTGCTTAGGATGTAGAAAGTGATGCTGAGAAAATAAGTGTTGCTGATGGGAATTTAATGGTGCAGCAACTGTGGAAAACAGTTTGGAAATTCCTCAAAGAATTAGGCATAGAATTACCATAGGACCCAGCAATTCTACTATCAGGTATATACCCAAGAGAACTGGAAACAAGTTGTTCAAACAAAAACTTGTGCATAAATATTAATAGCAATGTTAGCCAAATAGTCCAAAAGTGGAAACAACCCAAATGTCCATTAACTAATGAATGGATAAATGTGGTATATTTATATAGTGTTATTTAACCATAAGCAATTAAGTACTAACTAATCTATTGATGGACCTTGAAAATACTATGCTAAGTCAAAGAAGCAGGCACAGAAGATCACATATGATTCCACTTATATGACTGTCCAGGATGGACAAATCTGCAGAAATAGACAATAAATTAGTGGTTGCCAGAGACTGGGGGGCGGAAGTGACCACTTTGTGGAAATGGGGTTTCTTCTTGGGGTGATGCAAGTATTCTAGAATTAAATAATAGTGATAGTTGCAAAACATTGTGAATATACTAAGACACTGAATTATATACTAGTTTAAAAGGTGACTTTTACGTTGTGTGAATTTGACCTCAATTTTTAAGAAAATCTCCATTCGTTAATAGGATTCCATAACCTTTTATGATTATCATTAACATTTTTCCCACCATTGTTGCTAATAAGTATCTATTTGTTCTGCTTTTTAAATCCAAAATAATTTGATGCATACTTTTCCATCTATACATTTTCCAGTTTTTATTTTGGTGACTGTATATATTTTAGTTGTAAATGTTTTAATCATACATCATTAACAGTATCTTCCCAAATGTTTGGTAGTTCTCATGTTTTTTTTTTTTTTCCTTTATTTTCAGTTTCTCAGAGTCCTGCTCTTAAATGTTTATGTAAAATAAGAATGTCTAAAACTCCTTATAGGTATCATATTGGTGTTTCTTCCCTGAAACAAGATTTCTGATTCAGGCTTTGTGGTGTTTTTGTTTTTTTTTTTAAACTCTTTCTATTGTGTTTTTTTTCCCTGATTGCTCTATAGTATTCTGTAATGTATGATCCTAGTAGCAATACTGGATGAGAAAAAAATGGAGGACAATTAGTGTTTTCCGAGTATCTACTCTGCTCAAGGCACTGTGCCTGGATCCTTTCTTATCTGTTATTTCCTAATTTCCACACCTCCTCTGTTATAAAGTGACTGCAGAAGTTGGCACTGCTAACAGCGATCAGAACCAACTATTGTCTCCAAGTTTAATTCTGTTCCCATAGCTTTACTAATACTGGATTTGATGTTTTTTTTTGGTTCCTGTTTGTTAGAGAAAGTAAATATTTCCCCAAGTGATTGATTACTGTTTGTATTTACCATTATATAAACAATCTATATCTTTTGTCTATTTATAATTAATAGTTTTTAGGCTGAATTCACCTTGTAGACAGAAGACATTATGTGTCAGAATTGTATCATAATTTGCTTGGGTTGACACTTTTACAGGCTCTTGATGGAAATGTGTATGATCACCTCAAGGAGTATTTAATAGCCTTCAGCCGGACTGAACTAGAAACATGCCAAGCTGTGCAGAACACATTCCAGTTTTTATTAGAAACCTCCAGCAAGGTAAGTTACCACTGGTGCAATATTTGATGTAATCCATTTTAAAACCTGCAGTGGTTTTGCATATAAACAAAAGAAAAGTGCCAGTAACATTAAAAGACAAATTTCCTAGAAATAGTATTCCTTCTAACAAAGTTAGAGGGTGTTCTGTTCCCATCCATAAGTTGACTTGATGGGTAAAAAGGATAGTAATGATACAGGCTAGCTCAGTGCATCAGTTCATGTGTCAGTGCAAAAAATAATAGACACACAAAGGGAGAATTATTCAATAAAGAAATAAATGCTGTTTTTGAAAAATTAGCCTTTCCTTTTATATGCTGTCATTCTTTGATGGTAGTCATTTCATTCAAAAGTCTTGAGATCCATCAGCTTTGCTGCTGACATGTCACACTGTTTACAGAGAAAATAAATGAAATTGCTTTTCTTCAGGATCTAACAGATTAAAGATTTTTGGCAGTAGAGAAACACTCATTGGAAGAGAAATTGTTCCTGTAATTAATAAATGTTATTTTCTGATAAATTAAGTGTATAGTAAATGTTTCCTGATTAACTGCATACATTTATAGAAATATATTCATTTTATAACTGCTATTTTAAAAGAGCCAGTTCAATTATCTTTTGGCAGGAAGAGTGGGAACTGGCCAGTGCATTCAGAAACTAGAAAGGAATCAGGTATTACACAAGACAGTATTCAAAAGACAGCAAAGAAAAGGGACAGACTCTTCTTGAACACCTGATGTTTTCTTGTGTCTTGTTTTCAGCTGCAATTCCATTTTTAGAAAAACATTTAAAATGTTAAGTTGATATGAATATGAAAAGATCACTGGTCTGGTGCTTTGAAATCCTGTCATGTTTCTGTTCTCTTATATTTTTACCCCTCACGATTCAGTAAAAGATAAAAAAGGATTTAATGTATAGAAAAAAGAATGGGTGGATATATGTGAAAACGATTTTAGTGAAAATTTAATTGCAGAATATAGGTGTTGTGTATATGGGTGTTTCTGTGCTATTCGTTTTAGTCTAATTGTATACATTTGAAATTTTTTATAAAACAGTGTTGGTGGGGGTAGCTATAAAAACATCTTTGTTCCTTTTATGGAATGGTGATTTTTGACTAGTGATCAAATTATTTATTGGTCATTTGTATTTTCTGGGTTTTTTTTTTTATCCATTTCATTTATCAAATTTGAAGGCGTAGGTTTGCATATATAAGTTTGCTTACCTCTATTGTTTTCTCCTTACTGATTTTTTTTTAAAGATTTATTTATTTATGCATACCAGAATGGGGTTGCAGGCCAGAGTCTGGGGGTGTGAGAGGATTCATCAGAGACAGAGTCGGGAACAGAACAGACAGATCAACTGAAATACACTGCTGAGGGGAGCAGCGGGCGAGTCAGGAGAGGTCTGCTTCGCCATGTGGGTAGCTTCCTGGCTGGGGATCCAACTGGTGCTGAAGTGGCTGCGATTAGCTTAATAGGTTGTGTCTTACCCCTTGCGCCACCAGGCTGGCCCCTGATTTCTAATATTGTTTGTGTTTTCTCAGTATTTTCGTCAGACTTAACAGTCTGCTTTATTGATTTTTTCCAAGAATTAGTTTTTATACTTCTCAGTGTTGTTTTCTGTTACCTTAATCTGCCTTTATATTCACTGTTTCATTCTACTTTATTATAATTTGTGTTCTTGTTCTTCTTTTTCTACTAGGTCCTATATTTTCAGTCTTTCCTGTTTTCAAGTAAATCCACTTAAGGCTAAAATAAATTCTCTTTTTGCTTTAACTGCATTCTGTGATGTATATAGTGCTTTTGATTGTTTCATCCCCCTTCCATTAGCCATGAATTATTTAGAAGTGAATTTTTCAGTTTCTGTACATTGGAATACACAATAGAATAACATTTTTCAAGTTTAATTTTATTAGAAATTATGTTTTTATTACATTTATTCTAATTTTATACAAGAGGTTGTCTCTGACAAAATTCTTTGAAATCTCTTTTTCCAAGAATAAGTTAGATAGGATACACTACCTTTAGTTTATAAAACAGATAAATATACATTATTTTTAAAAAAAAAAAGGAAAACATTTTACACAGCACTTAACAATTTTCTAGGAAGTTTAGCCTTTCCTGAGATTAGTATTAATTATTCTGCTCATTTTATAGAGAGCAAAGTGAACTCAGGAAGTTTTGCTTACATTAATATTATTTTCATACAAAATAATTATAACTACGTTAGTTGATTTGAACACAAAAAGAAGTAAGTCTTCATTTTCTTTTGTTTTCACTCATGAGAACCTTGCTCCTCAGTGATAAGGAATAAGTGAGATGCTTTTATGTTTAGATTGAAAGTATTAGTGATAAAAATTTAATAAGAATGATGTAGCTTGATGTAACCTTTTGTTCCAAGTAACAGAAGAGTTGACACCTCAAAGTGTTATACCATATGCTTTTTTGTTACAAAGACATTATTATGCTACTCTTGTTAAACTGCTAAAATCAGCCCAGTGATCTGGTAACCCAAAAAGAAGTTTGAAACTCTAAGTTTCAAACATTCACTTGCAGTTCACCATGATTACTTTTTCTTGGGTGGGGGTGGAAGTAAATCATCTCCCCCACCCCCCACCACACACACGCACACGCACGCACATCTCTAAATTGTAACTGTATGTATTCTCAAAGATATTTGAGGGGTAATTCATATTGACATACAGTAAATGTTATGGTGTTCTCTCGTTCTTTCATTCCCTAAAGGGAAATAAGAGCTTTTATTTCATTTTAATTATTTATAAAGCTTGCTTTTCTCCTTAATATTTTATGAAATGCTTGTATATGTAACTGAAGCAGATGTGATCATAGACATTTTTCTCTTCAATAGTAACTCCAAAGGTTGTTCTGCTGGCCTTGTAGTTCATTAATGTGTGCTTGCTTTCTGTCTGCATGAGGTTAACTCCAACCTATGAATAACATAGTTCTTTTTAACAGTTCAGAAAATAACAATGTTACTCTATAATTCCTTGGAAATTAAATTGTTATTCTCAATACCTTAAAGACTAACTAAAAAATCAGACTTAATATGATGAAGGAAGAAAGTCACATGATCATCTCAAAAGACAACAAAAAAAAAATCGACAAAATTTGGTACTATTTTATGAATTAAAACACTCCACAAATTAGTAATAAAGCACATTTATGAAAAACTTCTAGCTAATATGACTCAATGGCAAAAAAACTGTAAGCTCCCCCCCACAAATCAGAACAATTAGACAAGAAAAAGAAATAGCATCCAAATTGAAAAGGAAGAGGTAAAATTATCAGTATTTGCAGTGACATGATTATATTTAGAGAAAGACATTAACAAAACAGTGTGTCTGCATCTTTTCATTTAAAAAAAAGTACTAGTGCTAATAAACAAATTCCACAAAAGTTTCAGGAATAAAGTCAAAACACAAAAATCAGTTGTGTTTCTATACACCACTAATGAATGAGCCAAAAGAAAATTAAGAAAATAAACCCCAACAATATCATCTGAAGGATAAATTACTTGGACATAAATTTAACCAAGGGGGGGTATGGAAGACATGTATTACTAACTTGCAAAATATTACTGGAAGAAATAAAATAATGGAAATAATAAATATTACAAATTGGTACATCTAATTTCTAAACATCTGGCATAAACTAGTCAATTTAAAGCACTTAGCTTATGATCCAACAGTTCCATGCCTAGGAATATATCTTAGAGAAAGTCTTGGACATGTGTACCAATAGATTTTTGGAAGAATGGTCATAGCAACTTTCTTTATGAGTTGAAAAAGCTAGAAAAAACCTACTATCCACCCACAGTAAGTTAAGTAATGGACTCCCTACAGCAGTAAAATTAAAGATCTGTAGGCTCATGCATTAATACAGATTAGATTCACAAATTAATATTGAGCCAGAGAAAGCAAGCTGCAAAAGAATACATAAAGATGCCATTTATACAAATGTACCCATGAAAACAGTATCATTTTGAGATACATGATATGCAACAGTACTATTCAAAGAGAAAAAAGAGGGCTTCCCTGGTAGAGCAAGGGGTTAAGATGCAACCTATGAAGCTATCCACAGCCACTGCAGCATGAGTTTGATCCCCGGCCAGGGAGCTACCCACATGGCTCAGAAGACCTCTCCTGACTCGCCAGCTACTCCGCTCAGCAGTGTATTTCAGTTAGTCTGCCTGTTCTGTTCCCCACTCTGTCTCTGGTGAATTCTCTCACCCCCCCACACCTCTGGCCTATACCCCAGTTGTTGTATGCATAAATAAATAAATCTTTTAAAAAAAAGGGAAAAAGAGAAAATGATAAAATCCAATATAATGGCTACTTTTAGAGCATCATATTGCCCCAAGGGAGTAAAAATATATTGCTTGAGGGGAGGAATAAGGGGGGAAAATCTTAGCTATTATAATGGGCCATCATACACAAACATGTACAGTATGTTCATATATTAAATTTTAGTCAAAGAGGGTGATTGTGGGGGGGGGGAATGTCATAAAAGGCTCTTTGGAATAGGAAGTAGGGGTGATAATATTAAAAAAAAATTATTGAGGAACTATTAAAAGTAGAGCTACCCTATGACCCAGCAGTTCTACTTCTAGGAATATATCCAAAGGACACAAAAACATTAATTCAAAAGGAAATCTGCACTCCTGTGTTTATTGCAGCACTGTTTACAATAGCTAAGATATGAAAACAACCTAAATGCCCAAAACCAGATGACTGGGTCAAGAAGATATGACATACATACACAATGAAATACTATTCAGCAATCGGAAAGATAAACTCATGCCATTTACATGGATGGAGGTGGAAAGGATCATGCTCAATGAAATAAGTCAGAAGGAAAAAGAAAAAATTTTGGATGGCTTCCCATGTAGGAGGAATATAGGGGAACCAAACAAGGGATCAGGAAAAAAAGGCAAAACTAGCAGACAAACTATAAATCTTACACATTCAGCAGGGGAAGGGAGAGGTATTAAAACAGGCAGGCAGAGCACAAGAGATATGGTGATAATTCATGGGTGACTTGGTGGTGGGAATTTTATGGGGATTACACCTGAGATGAGACATCAAACATTGTGCAAAAGCATGATGTAAAAAATGTGTGTATATAAATATATATTTTAAAAATTAAAAACACACCAAAAATAAATAAGTAAATAGCTTGAGGAACCCTACTTGATAAAATTGCATCGACCTCTACACTCACACATACACACATAAATGAGTACATGTATAACTGGTGAAATCTACATAAGCTTTATGCTTTGTACCAGTGTTCATTTCCTGATTTTGATACTTACTACAATTATGTAAGATGCAATTTTTCATTTTGCAATTTCCTTTCAAAATAAAATGTTTGAGAGAGGGAAGACTGGTGACTAAACTGTGCCTCTAATGTCCAGATCTTGTTTTCTAAATATTTACTTCTTCTCACCTTAAAAAAAATAGAAACAGGGCCTCCCTGGTGGTGGAAGGGGTTAAGACGCAACCTGTGAAGCTCTCCGCAGCCACTGCAGCATGAGTTCAATCCCCAGCCAGGGAGCAACCCACATAGCGCAGCAGACCTCTCCAGACTTGCCCGCTGGTCCCCTCAGCAGTGTATTTCAGTCAATCTGCCTGTTCTGTTCCCCACTCTGTCTCTGATGAATTCTCTCACCGCCCCCCCCACCACTGTCCTGTGCCCCAGTTCTTGTATGTATATATAAATAGATGTTTAAAAAAAAAAGGAGACTATAAATAATGACTATACCATTAAAAACAAAAAAATAGAAACAGGGTCTCCCTGGTGGCACAGGAATTAAATCTCAGTGCTATCAAGCTATCACCAGCCACTGCGGAATGGCATGAATTACAATCCCCCACCAGGGAGCTAACCCACATGGTGCTGCAGACCTCTCCTGCCTTGCTCACTGCTCCCCTTAACAGTGTATTTCAGTAGATCTGCCTGCTCTGTTCCCCACTCTGTCTCTGGTGAATCCTTTCAACCCCCACACCTCTGGCCTACACCCCAGTTGTTGTATGCATAAATAAATAAAAATACCCTTGATCTTAGCCAGAAGGCCGAGAAGAGATAAATAAATAAAAATGAATCTTTAAAAAAACACAGAAACAGGACTGAATCTAAGTCAGAGGCATGAAACCTTAAATGTTTTGTCATAATAGAAAGCAAGAAACTATCAAAATTATCAAACACTACTAGGTCATGTCAGAAGCACTCAGGATGTGATATTGTGGGTCAAAGATAGGAATTTTAGGAAGAATAATGATAAGGACAATGAATGAAGACATTCAATATTTTTTAATCCATGACTTTATAATAATAACTTATTCAAGCTATAAATAGTCATTCTTTGGTGTAGCCAGGGAAACAACTCAATTTGAATCTAGATAATAAAAGAAAAAAATTAAGCATTTATCCTGCTTATACAATCTGCATCTCAAGCTAACTGAATGGTTGAAAAGTTTGGTTTTTAGAAGCATTCCAGCTAATAAATAAAAATAGATTGTCAGAATTCTATAGAATGATAGAAAAAAAATTGTGTGGTAGATCTATTTTTAATACTTAGAGAAAACGTCATACTGTTTTCCATTGGGACCAGACCAGTCTATTGTATATTCCTCACAACAGTATACAAGGCTTCCCTTTTTTTCACATCCTTGACTACACTTGTTGTTTCCGGACTTTTTGATATGGACCATTCTCACAGGTATAAGATGGTACCAAAAACCACCCTACTAAATGGGAGAAAATATTTGCACATCATACATCTCACAAGAGGCTGCTATCCAAGGTCTACAAAGAAGTCGCACAACTCAACAAAAAGAGAAGCAAAAACCCAATCAAAACATGGGCAGACAAGACCTCCTTGGTGGTGCAAGGGGTTAAGTGTCAGCACGATGAAGCAATCCGCAACTACTGCAGCACTGAGTTTGATCCCTGGCCAGGGAGGTGACCCACATGGCATAGCAGACCTCTCGTGTCTCGCCCTCTGCACCCCTCAGCTGTGTATTTCAATCAATCCGCCTGTTCTGCTCCCCAGTCTGTCTCTGGTGAATCCTCTCACCTCCTGTATCTCTGACCTACACCCAGTTCTTGTATGCATAAATAAATAAATCTTTAAAAAAAAAAACCAAAAACTAAAAACACGGGCAGACTCTAAGTAGACACTTTCCAAAGAAGAATCAGATGGCCAGTGGGCACATGAAAAAATGTTCATCACTTATCAGGGAAATGCCAATCATAGACATGTTTTACTAGTTCGGCTACTGTGCACACTTAAACTGTGTGGCTCAAAACCACAGACTGCCAAACTCTGAAATCAAATGTCAGCAGGGCTTTCCTCCCTCCGGAGTCTTCAGGGGAGAATCTGTTCCTTATCTCCTGGCTTCTATTGGCTCCAGGCATTTTTTGCATTGTGGTTTCATCAGTCTAATCTGTCTCTGTGGTCACACCCAGCTCCTCTTCTGTTTTCTTCTGTGTGTCTTATATAAGGATACTTAACATTGAATTTAGATCCAAGGAATTCAGAATTATCTGCTATCTCAAAATCCTTAACTTAGTTGTATCTGCAAAGGCCCTTTTTCCAAAAGAGGTAGATAACACATAGGACATGAACCACCATTCAGCCCACTGTAGTTGTTAATATCATAAAAAGAAGCAAGTCAGAGGCAAGCCTCCTCCTGAAGTGCCACCTCACCAAAAAGCAAAAACCCAAATTCAATCGGGCATTAATTTATAGGAAATACAGGAAACAGAACATTCCAAGTATTCAACCAACACAAGTCAGACTGTGGGAAAGAAATTTTACCATGCCAAAATCCAGTTTCTTTGTTTTTTTTTTTTTTAAAGATTTATTTATTTTTATTTATTTATACAAGCACTGGGTACAGTCAGAAGCGCGGGAGGGTGAGAGAATTCACCAGAGCCAGAGGAGGGAGCAGAGCAGGCAGAAGGACCGAAGTATACTGCTGAGGGGAGCAGCGGGCGGCAGGAAAGGTCTGTGCACCATGTGGGACCCTCCTCCGGTGGCCTGGGAGCAACAAGGGAACGAACCAGCACTGCAGAGGCTGCGGGCAGCTTCGCAACCCAGCACTCAACCGCTGCACCACCGGGGAGGCCCAAAATCCAGTTTCTTTTACAGATAGATTGCATGGGGGAGATAAGAGGAAGAAATCGATACATGAATGGAAACCTAAGCAACTTCATCCTGCTGCATTGTGCTGGCTTTATTTTGACCTTTTTTAGAAAACCTTAAAAATATGAAACAGGGGAGTTTTAAAATTAGTTAATTTATAAGTATTATTTTTTATTGAGTTTTTAATTTGCATTATTATTTATGTTTTAGGTCTAGGTTCCCCTTCAGGTGTTGTTACTACATCGCACCCACTACCAAGGCACCCACAGTCCATCCACTTTATTATAAATTTCAACATGAATATGTTTTTGAAAGAGCCTTTGTATTTCAGATATCATACTTTGGGAAATATTTATGGATGAAATGATATGTTTAGAACTTGTTTCAGTATATAATTGGGGGTGGAAGAGATAGTAGGTTTATAGATGAAACAAGATGGTCCATGAAGGGATGTTTTTGGAAATTGGGTGATGGGTACATGGGGCTGGGAGGGGTGCAATTGGGGGGAGAGGAGGGCAGGGGATACATGACGCTGTTGTCTCAACTTTATATGTGTTTGAAATTTTTCATAGCAGATAGTTAAAATTTTTAAATGTTTGAAAGCTCCCCCTAAAGAAAACTAAAACAAAAACAGGTTTATAATGCTTGGAAGGATAGGTCTGGCAACTGGAAGGATGATCCTTTTAGCTTTTCTGTATGGTGAGTAGTTAGGTTCTGAGGACTGTGTCCAGAGCTTTCATAGCTATTTTAGTTTAAATCCGCAATCCAGGAAAAGAACAAAACGCATTTCCCTTTGCAGATATGCTTATTCAGCCATCTTTCCTTGATCAAATTTTCCCCACCACTCCTCATTCCATCCCATTTCTTAAATGTAGATTAAATATCCTCCTTGTTTGTGCTCTTGGAATACCCTCTTTATACTTCCATAGCATTTATTAATTTGTAACCTTTTTGGTTCTCCCAGTTGCCAGTCTATCTTGAAGATACTAACCTTGGTAATTAATCTTTATTCATCTCTCTAAATATTTCCCGCATTGGGCCTCCCTGATGGTGCAAGGGGTTAAGCACTGCACTGTGAAGCAATCCACAGCCTCTACAGCATGAGTTAGATCCCCGACCGGCCAGGGAGCAGCCCACATGGTGAGGCAGACCTCTCCTGTCTTGCCCGCTGCTCCTCTCAGCAGTGTATTTCAGTCAGTCTGCCTGTTCTGTTCCCTTCTCTGTCTCTGGTGGATTCTCTCACCACCACCCCCCCCACACATCTCTGACCTGTACCCCAGCTCTTGTATGCATAAATAAATAAACCTATAAATAAATAAACCTTTTTTTATTAAAAAAAATAATAAATATTTCCCCCATCCCTCCATTGAACATTGGACCTGGTGAACTCTCTCCATAAGTCAGTTGTTGAATTATGGGCAGGGAAACAATAGAGAATTGGTATTGTGCTGGAAGATAAAATGCAAAATACACCTCCTTCTTTCTCCATTTCCTCAGTTAATCTTTTCCTAGGACTATTAAAAGATAGTTACAGAGCTGCTTAAAACTTTTTTCCCCTTATTCTGCCCATCCTCTGGCAGAGGTGCTAATGAACTGTAAATATACTGCAAAGATAAGTAAAAGTAAAAGTAAGCAGTGCAGCAAAATAAGTAAAAGCAAGCAATGCAGCAAAATAGAAAATGGATTTCTGCACTATCAAATGTTGCTGATTTCTACTTCTTCCCAGGGCGTATAATTCAATGAATTCTTTTCAGGTGGCTTTCTTTCTGTGCTACTTGTTTTGCCACTTTCTTTATATTGGAATTTACCTTTTGTATAAATTCTTTAAAATTTGGTCTTCTTATTATGCTTTAAGGTGGTAAATAGAATGTAACCTAGAAAAAGTGACAAGACATACTATAAGAATATTACTTTGTGCTATGGATTATGGATAGGTTTCTCTGGCAGTTTCCTAATAAGTAGCAGTCTTCACAGAACAGATTTCAAGAGATGCACAGACTAGGTTAGAGCTAGGAGAGCCCTATGAGCCTAATGTGCTTCATAATTGTACCTCCTCCATTAAAAAGGAATAGTATTTTGCATAATAGCTCTTTTTGCTCACTAAAAATATTACATATTGTCTAATCCCAAAATCTAGGCTAGTTTCTAAACTAGTACTTTCCAAATTTAGATTCTTGAGAAATTGCGATGCTTGAGTAACAACCTATCTAAAAGGGAAAAAATGTGTAATTATAACTTCTTTTTGACAACATAGTATTGGTTGGCTTCTTATTTTTTTGAAAACTGCAGAATAATTCACTTTAAAATATAAATATGGCACTTTTTAATCTTAGTAAAGACTTAAAGATATTTTATTTTCTCTTTAGGTGGTACGGGACTATAATCTTCAGCTGTTTTTGCAAGAGAATGCTGTATTCCACAAACCCCAGCCCTTCCAGTTCCAGCCTTGTGACAGTGATACTGTAAGGGACTTTCAGACTTTGATTTTATCTGTTTTCAAGCTTTGTGTTCAAAAAACCATTATCCTTGAAATAGACAGAAAAAGCTGTTTATCATTAATTGTATAATAAAACAGGATACAGAGAAACTGACATTTCCTCTTTCTAGAATGTTAACATATTTAGTATTTTTATGCTAACAGCTTTCTACTAAATAGGGGTGAGTTGTGACAAGTTACTGAAAATCTGAAAACTGAACTGAGAAAAGAAGAAAAAAGATTCAATAAAAATTGTTTTCAACTCAAATATAAATTATACTCTTCACTCATAAAACTCTTACCACATATTCCCTTCCAAAGAAACCAGTGATTAAATTTTAACCAAAATAGAATTATTAAATATTATAATGAAAATGTGTGTGCAAATATTTTGATTGGTTTTATAAAAATTTACAGGCCCTTTATAATTCCTTTCATATTTCTTAGAATGTTAAGGTATTGACACAGTTGGCAACTTTTAGAAAGCAGACATTATTCATACATTTTTAGCCTTAAATTTACTCTATGTAAAAATGTTTGCCATTATTTGATTTTTAAAAGCTGATATGCCAATTTGATAACATAAAAATATGTTTAATTTCTACAAGGTGAGGACGCACATTTTGGCGTATCTTAGTACATTCTCTCAGCATAGATAAGAAAGAAGGAAGTCAACTTATATTAATATAGTCTAGATAACCTAGAGTCAGAATCAGAATTTTGATACAGAGTTTAACTTTATCATTTTAATAGAAACTTTTGATGAAAATATCATTTTTTTATTATAATTACCAAATTTTAAGTAGCCCTGTTAGTGGCTGTGTTAAGAATGTAGGAAGCCAGCATTTCCCTCTAGATTATAACCCTGGTCCTTTATAGTAGTGCTTTTTTTTTTTTTTTTTTTTTTAATCAATCAGCTTTTGCTTAATGTCTCAGTGACAAGGTCCTGTAATTTGACTTCTTTGAAGCCTGGGACAAATGAAGCAGAGCAATAGAAGATCCAGGATATTGGTAAAATTGCCAAGCTTGAGTTAAAATGTGACTAATTTGAGATTGTTTTATCTTTGCTCATTTTCCTCAGAAAAGAATCAGATTGACAGTGACTCTCATCTCCTTTGTCCATAGACCAACTACAATTCTAAATCCTTCTTTGTTTCTAGACACTGTGCTAAATGTTCTTAGCTGTGTGTCCCTGTTTGCCTTAAGTTCTAACTCTATGCTATTTTCTGTCCTTGTGCAATCTTTACTGGGCAGAGTTTAAAAGCCGCCCAACTGGTGGATATTGAGCTCTCCCCTGTCAGTGCTCTGAGAATGACCATAGCTGAGGTATATGGGGGTCAAAGGTGGGAGGGATGGGATGTGTGGGTTTGCATGTTAATGACGGGTGGGACCCAGTATTGGGGGAAAAGCTGTGTGTGTGCGCGTGCGTGTGTGTACGCATGTGTATACTGGGGCTACCGAATGCTTCAGCTGGGGCTTTCCATTTTCTCTCATGAATTAGGGATTTCCTTTCCTGTTTATAATGAAAAGTTGAATCTCTTTATTTTTTTTTCCATCTTGTCTGAAATAGCTTTTACTTAATGAAAACCTTAGTTTTCCTCAACAGGACTTGCCGGAAAAAACTTTTAGCACTAATCTTACCTTTTTTAAAGGGGAAGGAAACTGAAACCTAGGAAAAGAGACTTGTCCTGAGTCATACAGTGAATTAATGACACTTAACTGTCTTGTTTCCAACAGTAATGTTCTTTCTGCATGCTATTCTGTTTTCTGAGAAGAAATGTCTAGCACTCAGGGAACAATTAATTTTTTTGTCAAGGAAAAATACGAATGCCTATACTTTCATTGAAATCATGCCAGATTGTCAACCGTTAGAAAGGTCTTTCAAATAATCATTTTGAAATATTTTAAAATATTTTTGTGTAATTGATGTTGTAGGTATTCTTACTCCCCACAAAGAATAAAGTCCCAAATAATTTTTTTTTTCTCAGTGTAGACTAGTACTGCTCTTTCATTCATCATGGAGCCATTGTCTGCTTGCTCTTTTGGTTTCCCCTTGGAGTTGGTAGTACGAAATCCATCATGGATGGAGCACCAATCAGTGCCCATTCATTCAGTCTTACTGCCATGTGGATGTATGGCATGTAGGAAAGACAAATCACCCTGTCTTCTGTTGTCTTCTGGAATTGCTGTTGTTTCTATCCCGTTTTGAAACACATTTCAATTCAGTAGACACTAAGCCCCAACAGTAGGTGCCAGTAACTCAGAAGTTGCTGAGGACAGCAACTACATGTTGAGCTTCAGACCCCATAGGACATGAACTCACTGATACATACACAAATAGGTGAAAGGCAAATACTGTACATGATAGCATGTTATTGGTGTCCAGTGCTGGATATATTTAGTGCATACTGATGTAGTGTAGTTTTGTTACAACTTTATAGCCATAAAAACCACTTATTTTCAAGTGTACTATTCATTTTTTTAAAATAAATTTACCAAGTTGTACAACCATCATCATAAAGTTTAGAATGTTTTCATTGACTCCAATAATAGGCCTCTTGTCCACTTACTATTAAGTCCTAGTCCCATCCCATCCCTGTCTATTATCTTTTTCTTTAGTTTTGCCTTTTCTGGACATTTCACATAAATTGAATCTCATAGATGTGTAGTCTATTACGTCTTGCTTCTTTCACTTACATAATGTTTTTGGGGTTCATTAATGTAATAGAATGTATCAAGTATGTTTCTCTTTATTGCTGAATAGTATTCTATTATGAATATACCACATTTTGTTTATCTGTTCATCAGTTGATTGACATTTAGGTTGTTACCCACTTTGGGCTATTACTAATGTTGCCTTTAACATTTGTGTGCAAGTCTTTGTATCAATATATTTTTATTTCTTTTGAGTTGCTGATAAATTTGTTTTTAAGAAACTGCCAACTTTTTCCAAAAGGCTGCACTATTTTGCATTTATGGTTTCTCATTTCTCCATCTTTGCCACCATTTTTTATTTATCTATTTGATTATGGCCTTTCTAATGGGTGTGAAATAATACCTCACTGTGGTTTTGATTTATGTTAACCTAATGACTAATACCATGACATTCATTGGACATTTATTTCACACTAGATATATTTCTATTTGCATTACATACATTAACTCATGCAGTTTTCACAACAACCCTATTTTGTAGGTACTATTTTTTTTTAAAGATTCTTTTATTTATTTATGCATACAAGAGCTGGGGTACAGGCCAGAAGGTGTGGGGGGGTGAGAGATCCACCAGAGACAGAGTGGGGAACAGAACAGGTAGATTGGCCAAAGTACACTACTGAGGGGAGCAGCAGGCGAGTCAGGAAAGGTCTGCTGCGCCATATGGGTTGCTCCTTGGCTGGCCAGGGATCGGGGATCAAACTCATGATGCAGTGGCTGCGGACAGCTTCATAGGTTGTGTCTTAACCCCTTGCACCACAAGGGAGGCCCTGTAGGTACTATTTTTAATCTTTATTTTACAGTTGAAAAAACTAAGGTTTAGAAATTTGCTGAAATCCAGGAGGGTATTCATTCTTCCCTTAGGGAGAGAGGAGAAAATGTAGGGTTGGGTGGTAGAGTGCAGTGGATTATGGTGGAGGACTATGGGTGTCTCGGTGGTGGGTAAACTATGGTCACCACACCTGAGTGAAGAAAACCTATATTGTGAAAAAAAAAAAAAACAAGGATGTAAAATAATGGTACATAATTAATAAAAAACAAACAAATAAATAAATGAAATTTGCTGAAGATCACTCAGCTAATACATGAGGGAGCCAGAAAAGTTTAGAAATTCTTTACTTGTATCTGAAATAGGAGTTGCAGGGGGCAAGCTAAATGATACCATCAATGTAGGTTGCAGGCAGATTTTATTTATTTGGGCTTTATATATGGTTATATATGGAGAACAATGGAATGATTTCAAGCAAGACGGTCATATGATGAGGTTCATCATATGAGGATGGAGTCCCCTGCAAGATATTCCTTAATTTTATTTTGAATTTTATAACTTAAATTAAGGATGTACTGCTTTTGGGTTTAACACATTCTTTTTTTCATTCACTTAATAGATATTTATCATATGTATTTTGTCTAGATCTTTGTATTACATAAAGGAGTACTCAATAAATATTTGATCTAGATTTAGGTAAGATATAGTTAGGAAAGCCATAGGTCTTTTTAAAGTTACTACCATGATAAAATATAGCTCTTAAAACTGTCTTAAAATTAGGGGGAAAATAATAAGTTCATTTCAAATTCTAATATTTGCCCTACAGAAATTCAAAACATTCAGTTGAAAACATATAGCCACAGTATTACCATCAGGATTTAATTAAGTTTTAAAATTATTGTACCCTTTGGGGGTTTATGGTTTTCTTTTTCATTTTTTCTTTTTGGATTTTTATTACCTGTTGATTAATACAAGTTTCTTTTCATTTTATTTCAATATATGATTACTTTGATCATGCTTTAAAATGAGACACCAAAAGGTATTGACCAAAATGTTTTTTCAAAAGCCACAGTTGTCTATTGTGTAAAATCGCCAGCCACTGTGGCTTGAGTTCTATCCCGGGCCAGGCAGCTAACCCACTTGGCACAGCAGACCTCTTCTGTCTTGCCCGCCACTCCCCTTAGCAGTGTATTTCAGTAAATCTGCCTGTTCTGTCCCCTACTCTGTCTCTGGTGAATCTTCTACCACTCGCACCTCTAGCCGACACCCCAGTTCTTGTATGCATAAGTAAATTTAAAAATAAATCTTAAAAAAAATGTATTATTGAATTTCACAGAGTATAATGGATAAAATATTTAACAGGATGCATAATATCTACCAATGAGCTGAAAAAGGAAACAAGTACAAGTCCCTTGAATGAGGGTTAATAAGATTGTTCCTAGCATATGACGTTCACCTAACAACCCTAGCATTTTTTTTTTTAATTGTAATTGGGTTGGAATGCCGGTATCTTATTATGGTTTTTATTCATCTTACATGGCCATCTCCTTTTCTGTCTTTCAAATTGTTATATTTTGGTTATAGACGTGAAAAATAATGAGTGGTTCTTATGTGAAAGTCAACTTTCCTACCCTTATTAATTTGCCCTCCTAGGCACATGCTCACGTGTCTGTGCCTTTATGTTAACAGACATTTATTAGCAGACATTTAATAACTCCATAAATTTTGAAAAGACTACATTTTAATATTTTATTCTAAGAGAACTGGAAATTTAAAAAAATCTGTTAACATTGCTAGACTCTAAAAGTCACCGTAAGCTCGCTTGTAACAGTTTGGCATTTGATTTTCTAAAAATAAAATTAAATCACAAGATACCTTACTTCTAAGTAAAAGCCTAGCCAGAATTTCACTGAAAGGTAATTTGTATTACCCAGTAATGCCTTTTTCAATATTGTTATCCTTATGTTAACAATATTAGCACTAGCTAAAAAGAACAATTAGTAAGACAATGTAATCACACAGCAAGGAATCTGAGTCAAATCTCACTGCAAGCCCTAGATCCACTGCTACGTGGCTTAGTGGCTTCCAGAAAAACATTGTTTCTGACCCTACATTTCCACACCTATAAATAGACAGTAGTCTCTCTCTTAGGATTGTTTTAAGAACTAATGAAATAGGGTCTGTGTAGGGTTAGTCTCAGCACTGTCAAGCTGTTTGTTGCCAGCCACTGCAGTATGAATTCCATTCTTGCCAGGGTGCTAACCTACATGGCACTGCAGACCTCTCCTGTCTGGCCTGCTGATCTCCTCAGCAATGTATTTCAGTAGATCCACCTGTTCTGCTCCCCAATCTGTCTCTGATGAATCCTCTCACCCCTACACCTCTGAACTGGGTGTTGACCCCACTTTTTATATGCATAAATAAATAAAAATAAATCTTTAAAAATAAAAAGAACTAATGAAATAATGTATGTAAAGCATTTAACACAGAATTTGCAAATGCAATAAATGATACCCTTTTGCAAAATTAATGTGGTTTTATAGTTTTCTAATTATAAAAAAGCATTAAGAAGTAAGATTTCACCTAAACTCTCAACTGTTTAAAAGTAACCACTGATAACATTTTGGTCAAAATCCTTCTGAACATCTCTCTACAGCTACATCCTTATATAGAGGTGGATACACAACTTTGTATACATAAATTTACAATATATAGATTAGAATTTAAACATTTTCTAATTCAGCAGTATGTCATTATTTTCTGTGATACCTAGAGTCCCTAACCATCTCAGAAATGTGACATCCTGCACTACTCACTAAATAATTTGTTTTTATATTGTCCATCTTCAGTGCTTCTTTAAATTAGTCCTTGCAAATTTAAAACCCCAGGTGCATTAAAATTATGTTGGAAGAATACTTTTTAAAAATTTACAGATGCTTCTGTCCTGGAGCCAGGCTAGGCTTTCAGATATACTAACAAGAAATGTGGAACTCACTGGGAGAACTATGGGGACTACAATGATGCAAGGAAGTAAACAAATAAATACTAAAAAATAATACTAAAGAAGAAATGTGGAACTCACAGAGGCAGTAGCAGTAGAATAGCGCAATTTCCAGGTCTGACCCAGAGAAACAGTGTACCCACTGCTTACAGCCAATGCATCAGCCTATTTGTTCTTTTAAAATTAACAGCAGCACTAATAAAAATCTGAGATTTCATCTTATCTTCAGATTTCTTGTTTTTTTTAATATAGTAAATTTTTGAGTTAACATTTTGTTTGTAATATTCACAAACTTCAGATGTGTACAGCATTATAATTTGATACTTTTATGTTACTACTACATTATGATCCCTTCTAGAAGTCTAGTTTCCATTCACTTGACTCCTTTTACCCACTTTACCCACACTTCCCAACCCTCTTTCCATCTGGTAACCACTGTATCTAAGAGTTTGTTTTGTTTTATTTGTTCATTTGTTGTTTTTTTTTCTTTATATTCTACCTGAAAAAAATTATACAATATTTGTCTTTCTCTGTCTGACTTGTTTCACTTAGCCTAGTACCCTCTAGGTCTATCCATTCTGTTGCAAATTGCAAGTTTTTTTTCTTGGTGAATAGTATGCCACTGAGTGTGTCCCCAGCACCTCTTTGCCCATTCATCCATCATTAGACAGATTTTGTCTGTAGTTTGCCTATTGTAAATGCTACTGTAATTGAATATAGGGATAGATGTCTTGATTTCAAGTGAAAAAAAAAAAAGGAAGTCCAGAAAGAAAGTTAAGTTTCTCAGCTAGGATGACATGACTAGGACTCTCTAAAGAGCAAATTTATGACTGTAAATGTATTTGAGGAGTAAATGTACTTTAGATTTCAATGGCTACTTTTTAAGGAGCAAATAAATTTCTTAAGATAAAAGTCATAAAAATTCCTTAATTTGGAGATTGAAAAAATTTCCTTCCTCGGTCATCTATTTTAAATGAATTTTTAGTGGTAATTTAAACATGGAGAAAGAAGTCTCTTATTGTACAACTAGAAGAGGAATCTCAATCCTAAATTGAGTTTTGAGAACTTGTATTAAAATTTATAGCACTCAATAAATTAGTTCCTTTTCTCTTCTGTTTATTCTGTTCTTCCCCACACAGAATAATCTTTTCTTCATCTGTTGGAAACTGATTCTCCACGATATATTTATTCTCTTGTCACTCTGAAAGCACCATTCTAGTAATCTGGTGACCTGGCCCTCGCTTTGGAATCAGGACAGTGGGCTGTAGTTGTTTAATCAACCTACTCTGAGGGCATTCTGTGTATTCCTAGGCATGGCGCTAGCTGCCAGGAATGCAGAGATTAAGTACTGCTTGGGCCCTCAAATTGTCTAAAGGCAAACAGGAAATATTCATACAGTAGTCACAGTATTATGTGATAGTTGCTTGACATTAACCTTTCAACAAGTGAATAAATTAATATAATGGAGATATGTCAAAAGTAAAGCCACTACTGAATCTGTCTGAAAAGGTCAAGGAAGATTTTACAGAGACTATAGTATGTGAAATGAGATTGAATAATGAGTAGTAGTTTGTAAGTGGACAAAAAAAGATAAGGAAATTATTCTAATCGGAGGAAACAGTACTGAAAAGCACAGGCTTGTGTTTCAGTTAACACTTATTTTCCAGGAAAAGATCCTTCTGCTTCTGAAAAGACCAAAAAGAAATCCGTAGTGATCATTTAATCTAACACCCCCTATCTTTCATAAGATATTAAAACCCAGAGGAAGGACAAACGCTAGTTTGAGATTTGGTGGTAAGTTGATGATGAACCTATAACTAAATTAAACCCAGTATCTCCAGGGCCAGAGAGATTTGTATTACTATGGTAGGATTATTTTGTGTTTTTTCTTTTCACTTATATCCAATGATTCTCTAATTCCACTGAAAGCATTAATTTGCTTTTCATCTTTTAGCTGTGCAACAACTTTATGTGTCACAGTGGGTTGATGTGAATATTTTTTTCTTTGCTAAACTAGCTTCCTTCACACCCAAAATGGATTTTCCAAGTACGAAAGATGAAGCTTTAATGTTCAGCGATGTAAGACAAAAGACTTGTGGTCGTTTATGATTTCACACTGGATTCCTAGTCTTCTACAAATGTTCTGTGACATGAGACACTGCTTCCCGCTGTCATGTTTTGAGTGCTGATAAGTAAAGGCTCAGTGGTCCACCTGCAGAGTGGTAGTCATTTCAATAAGGAGAGCAATACTTTTCTTTCTGTTCTCTCTTGTGTTGTAGAGCCGACAGTTAGAATCAGAAACTGGGACCACAGAGGAACACAGTCTGAACAAGGAGGCTCGGAAATGGGCCACACGGGTGGCACGGGAGCACAAAAACATCATTCACCAACAACGGGTAAGTATAATAGAGAGTCTTAGACTACATTAAGCCAAATATCAAACCAATTACTTATATGGAAAATATCCTATATATGTTTTTCTTTTCTACACTTTCTCAGCACTCAACAGGATGATATCAGCTATCTCCTTAGCTTGGAAATTTCGTTAAGCTCTCTAGCAGCAACGCTGTAATTTATCTGCTTGCAAGAGAATTGCCTAAGATGGAATGAAGTACATTCTACAATATGTAGCAATATGTAAATCTTGAAACTATTATGCCAAGTGAGAAAAACCAGACACACATTGATGATTCCATTTATATAAAATATATATATATAAAATATATATAAAATATCCAGAATAGGGAATCGAGAGGCAAGAAGTAGGTTAATGGTTTCCAGGGATTAAAGAGTGAAAAATGAGGTGTGATTGGTAAGGGATACAGCAGGGTTTCTTTTTGTGGTGATGAAAGTGTTCCAGGATGAGGTAGCAGTAGTGGTTGCATAATTCTGTGAATATATGAAAAGCCACTAAACTTTATATTCACTTTATAAGAGTAAATTTTATGGTACTTGAATCATATCTCAATTTAAAAAAATAATTTTTCAAAAAGATAGTATTGTCTGAGCGGCTAGTGATAGCGTATTATACTATTTTTGGCCATGAAAGAAATATACATATGTTGAATTAGACTTTTCATCTTCAAGACAGATTTCTTGGAGACACAATTATAGGCATCAGACTCTAGCTTGAAATTCAGAATCTTGTCATCTGTGTCAGATTTGAAAGCAGATAAGGCTGCTTTGGTGCAGTTCCTCTAACACAGCTTATCTAAGTCAAAGATTTTATGAACTACAGAGACAAGGCCCATATCCCACACATCCTATAAACAGTGATGAGATTAATTACTATGCCCTTATACTTTAAAATATAAAGCACATAAAAGAGTTCCCTCCCCCCATACACACACACACACACACACAAAGGAATGCTTGACGTATTTAAAAGTAAATGTTCAGATATTAAAAATAAATCTGGTTCTTCTCTCTTTTGTCCAAACATGTTGTATCTTTCTGCTGGGAGGTAGAGACTGATTTCAACAACCTTTACAGTTCTTTATAGTATGACCTATGGTAGGCATTAATCTAGTAAGGTCTACTTAAAGTATTAAAATGAAATCATTAAAATGAAGTTTTCCCAACATTAAAACCAGTTCTGGTTTTGTCTGTGGTGAAGCAACTGGGATCACACTTTACCCTTTTAAATATAAGAACTATAAACCTGGTGTAAATATGTGAAACAAATATCTTCAGACATTGGACAACAGACAATAACAGGAATGTAGAACCTGATAGAGAAAAAAGCAATGAAGTTTCTCATGTGACCTCCCAGCCTTTCTGCCTAGAGACACTTTCCATATTGCAGTGTAAGGAGAAAACTCAAGCGGAACAACAGACTCATTGAGTGGAGGTGTTAGAGGTCACAGTTCAGAGAGGCTGATGTGATTTAAATTGTTAGGACACAGTGCCAAACAGCAGGGGATACAGAGAAAGAATTTCAAAAATCTAAATAGATCACCCCTTTAGTCTCTTGCTGAATACTGAACCACAAATGCATAGGGTGAAATTCCACCATACTAGATAAAGAATGACAATGGAGATAAAAGTGGAATAATTCCCAGAACTCACACAGGAAACTTGAACATATTCAAGTTCTGACCAACCTGAGTTAAGCTCTCTAGCAGCAACACTGCTTTCTAGCAGCAACCACATGGGATATTCAGGAGACCACAGAGGGATCGTATAGTGATAGTGGGGCCAAATTAACTCTTGAAGAAGGCTACTTTGAAATTAACCTAATAGAACTTTTAAAAACACTTTCAAAAAGATCACAAGTCACTTCTTTGCTTGCCAGAAAAATATCTACTGTTCTTCAAAATAACGAAACAAAATCCAGCTTTCAACAACATAGTATTTACAATGTCAAGAATCAAGTAAAAATTGCTAGATATTAAATGAAGCAAGAGAATATAATCCATAACCAAAAGAAAAGTCAGTTAAAGCAGAACATAATTGCTAAAGATGATGGAATTAGCAGATGTGGACTTTAGAATAATAAGCTCAGTTATTTTTTTTAATGAACATATTGAGTGGGGAAAAAAAGGAAGCTAACCAAGTGGAACCAAGTGGAACTCCTAGATCTGAAAATATAATATTTGATGTGAAAAATTAGAGTAGCTACTACCCCCAAAATAAAATAACCATGAGCTTAAAAGATAGGAATAGAAACTACCTGAACTAAACTACCCAGTGATACAGGATCTATCATACTTTAAGAGTTAAGAAGAAACTCCTTTGGGAGACATAGAAAAGGTCAGCAAAATATTTGAAAAAAATAGAGCCCATATACTGTCCAAATTTAAAAACAACAACAACACAGTAAGCCCACAAAATTAAGGAGCTATACAAACCACAGGAGGCATAAAACACAAAGAAAATCACAACAAAGCATATTGTAATCAATTTGTTAAAAAGCAACAATACTCGATGGTAAAAGATGAAGTGTTTTATCCAAGATCAAGCAAGGATGTTCCCTTTGCCACTTTTATTCAACATAGTACTGGAATTCTTAATCACAACCATGAGGCAAGAAAATGAAATAAAAGACATCTAAATTGGGAAGGAAGAAGCAAAATTCTCTCTGCCACAAATTATATGACATAAAGAAAATCCTAAAAATCACACACATAATTGAGCTAATAAATTTGGGAAAGTTGCAGAATTCAAAATTAACACACAAAAATCTATTGCATTTTTATACACTAATAACAATCCAAAGGGAAATTAAGAATGCATTTTCAGTTACACCAGCATCAAAAAATTCAGACACCGGGCCTCCCCAGTGGCACAGCGCTTGAGTGCTGGGTTGTGAAGCTGGCCTCAGCCTCTACAGCGCTGGTTCAATCCCTGGCCACCGGGTCAGGGTCCCACATGGGCACAGACCTCTCCTGCTGCCCGCTGCTCCCCTCAGCAGTGTGCTTCGGTCCTTCTGCCTGTTCTGCTCCCCGCTCTGGCTCTGGTGAGTTCTCTCGCCCTCCCGCACTTCTGACTATGCCCAGTGCTTGTATAAATAAATAAATAAATCTTTAAAAAAAAAAAAAATTCAGACACCTTGGGAAAAAAATTAACCAAGGAGGAAAAAGAATTACACACTAAGAATTATCAAATATTGATGAAAGGAATTATTTAACACAAATAAGTAGAAAGCCATCCTGTGTTTATGGAATGGAAGATAGTATTAAAAAGACAATACCGGGCCTCCCCTGGTGGTGCAGGTGGTTGAGCGCCGTGCTGTGAAGCTGTCCGCAGCCTCTGCAGTGCCGGTTCAATCCCAGCCAGCCGGCCGGCAAGGGTCCCACATGGCACCCAGACCTCTCCTGTCTCACCTGATACTCCTCTCAGCAGTGTATTTCATCAGTCTGCCTGTTCTGCTCCCCGCTCTGTTTCTGGTGAATTCTCTCACCCTCCCGCGCATCTGGCCTGTACCCCAGTTCTTGTATAAATAAATAAATCTTTTAAAAAAGAAATAAAATTAAAAAATAAAAAGACAATACCATCCAAAATGTCTTATAGTCAGAGCAATTGCTATCAAAATCCCAACAGTGTGTTTGCAGAAATGGAAAACCCCATTCTAAAATTTGTATGGCATCTCAAGGAACTCCAAATAGCCTAAGCAGTCTTGAAAATTGAAGGACTCATGCTTCGTGACTTCACTTATTACAGATCTACAGTAATTGAGACATTATAGTACTGGCTTAAGTCCATTTTGTTTAGTCATTTTTATTTTACTTAGAACAGCCAACACAACTTTGAAAAAGTAGGAGAGCTTATTCTCTCTGGTTTTAAAAAAGAAAACCTATAGTAACCAAGATATGTTGGTATAAAATAAACTTACAGATGAATGGAAGAAAATAAAAAGTCTAGAAATAAACACATAGGTAGTCATTTGATTTTTAACAAAAATGTAACAAATTTGTAAAGATGATAAACAACAGTAAGATAATAAATAGTAAAATTTCATCTAGCTATGTTTTAAATTTATGACTTACTAGTATGCAAGGATAATTCAGCATTGAAAGTTGATCAATATATTTATTAACAAGGTAGAGATGAATAATTCTATAATTATATTCATAGTTGCCCAAAAAGTATTTGATAAAATTTATTATCCCTTAATGATTAAAAAATAAAACAAAGGCCTCCCTGGTGGTGCAGGTGGTTGAGCGCAGTGCTGTGATGCTATCCACAGCCTCTGCAGCACGAGTTCAATCCCGGCCGGCCGGGGAGATAACCACATGGTACGGCAGACCTCTTCCGTCTCGCCCACTGCTCCCCTAAGCAGTGTATTTCCGTCAGTCGGCTTGTTCTGTTGCCTGCTCTGTCTCTGGTGAATCCTCTCACCCTCCCGCACATCTGGCCTGTACCCTGGTTCTTGTATGCATGAATAAATAAATCTTAAAAATAAATAAATAAATAGATAGATAGATAAATAAATAAATAAAGCAAAATTCCCAGTCAGCTGGATTGAGACTTTTAATTCTGATGAGGATATCCTCCTAAATTTACAGAAAACATTATACTTGGTGGTTGTATTCATTTTCTAAAACTTCCATAGCAAATAACCCCAAACTCAGTGGATTAAAACAATACAAATTATTATCTCATGGTTCTATAAATCAAGAAATCTAGATGGGCTTGCTGGCTGATCATCTCTGCCTCAGCTTAACAAGGTGTCAGGTGGGTGGGCCTCAGGGGCAGAATTCGCTTCCAAGCTCATTCAAAATGTCAGAATCTAGTTCCTCGGTCCTTCCTGTAGCACTGAGGTCCCTGTTTCCTTCCTGGGGGCTACCTTAAGATCTTAGAAGCCTCTGTTCTGTCCTTGTTCATGGACTCTGCATCTCAGTTCTAGCAGTAATGGTGCACTTAATCCTTCTTGTGCTTGCAATTTTTCTGACTGCCCTTTTGGTCTGTCTCTCATTTCACTCCAGTCAGAGAAAATCCTCTACCTGTAAAAGGCTATGTGCTTAATTGCACTCACTCAGGTAACCAGAATAATTTCCCTTTTTTAAGGTCCATAACTCTAATATCTCTAAATTATATCTTATATACACACAGTTTCAGGGGTGAGTGTGTGAATACCTTCAGAGACCACTCTGTCTACTACATCATCACCACTACTTTTCAGTGTGTGGAAGAACTTAGCGTATTAATGAAAGAAAACAGATGTTTAAATATTAGGGGGGCCTCCCCTGGTGGTGCAGCGGTTGAACGCTGGGCTGCGAAACTGCCCGCAGCCTCTGCAGCACCGGTTCAATTCCCGGCCACCAGTGAGGGTCCCACATGGGCGTGACAGACCTTTCCTGCCGCTTCTTCTCCCCTCAGCAGTATATTTCGTCGGTCTGCCTGTTCTGTTCCCTGCTCTGGCTCTGGTGAATTCTCTTACCCTCCCGCGCTTCTGACTATACCCAGTGCTTGCATGCATAAACAAACAAACAAACAAACAAATAAATCTTTTTTTTAATAAATAAATAAATATTAGGAAAAGGTCATTATGTTTTCATATATAAGAGCATACATGTGAATGTTTCATATGTATGAACATGTCATTCCAGTTTTTAGAGACTTACCAAAAGCATATAGGAGTGAAGTGACACTGTCTGGAATTTACTTAAAATACTTAAGCAGGGCCTCCCTGATGGCGCAAGGGGTTAAGACGCAAACTATGAAGCTATCCGCAGCCACTGCAGCACGAGTTCGATCCCCGGCCAGGGAGATCCCCACATGCACAGCAGACCTCTCTGGACTCGCCCACTACTCCCCTCCGCAATGTATTTCAGTCATTCTGCCTGTTCTGTTCCCCACTCTGTCTCTGGTAAATCCTCTCACCCCCCACCACACAAACACCTCTGGCCTGTACTCCAGTTCTTGTATGCATAAATAAATAAATCTTTAAATAAAATACGCAAAAAAAAAAAAAAAACCCACAAAATGAATTTCAGAAGAATTAAATAGCTAAGTGCTAAACACCAAATTAGAGCTGGAAAAATAGAGAATATATTTGGTATATTTAGGCTGACTTTTTAAACAATACTCAAAGCACAGAGCCCATAAAGTAAAAGAATGATACATGTACGCATTTAAAAACTTAAAACCTAAAAAAAAAAAAAAAAGTAAGACAAAAGAACTTTTAAAACTCAGGAGAAAAGGACTAGAATAAGAGGAAATGTTTGTAATATAAATAAGAGAAAAAGAACTAACAGAGAAAGAAACATACTTAAATAATAAAAAGAAAATTTAGAAAAATGGGTAAAGGATTTTTACTGCCCGTTTGTATAGGTAGAATTACAGATAGCCAGCAGCATATGAATTGATGCTCTTTCTATTAATCAGAGAAATGGAAATTGAAGTAATGAGAAAATCTTTACATACCATATTGTCAAAAGTCTCTAAGATTGACAATCCCCAATGTTGGTGAGATATAGAGAAACATGCTCTTTATTATATGCTACTCGTGAAAGTGAAGGTGCAACCTTTTGGGGGCAATTTGGCAACGTCTGTTAAAATTTAAATGTACAATTTCTACATCTGTGCTCTTATTTTAAGTATTCCCATATGTGAACAGAGCGTCATTGACAAGGTTATTTATACATTGCTATTTATAAATCAAGAAATTTTAAAATAAATAACAAGAGAATAAGAGTAAATAAAATGATGCAGTTGAACTTAATTCTGTGGATTAGAGAACAAAGTCAATCTGTATACATATGTGAAAAGATTTCTGAGACATACTAAAGCAGAGATCTCATTTCATTTTTTAAAATGACAAAATTTCTGTTTCTACAAGTATGTAGGTCATATATAAGAAATGCTTTGAAAACATAGGCATTCGATGATAGGACAGAGGCTGATGGAGGGTACATGATGGGGTCTGCAGATATAGGGGACACTGACATTTTACATATCTTGCTGTTTCGTAAAAATACTTCATAGTTGAGTAATTTTAAAAAGATAAAGAAATGCTTATCAAAATATGTGATCCAGGTTAAGGTTTACAGATTGTACCAATATAGTTTCTCGGTTTTTATATTTTACTGTAATTATGTAAGTAGGGGCCATTAGGAAAAACTTGATAGAGACTCTTCCTGTGAGTCTGTGATTATTCCAGAGGTTTTTTTAATTACAAATGAATAAATGAAAAAAATAGGTTAAAAAAGGAACTGTGGCTACTTGTCACTAAAGCTTTTTGAATTATCTGTATACTCTAGTCACTTAAGAAATAAAGAAAAGGAGGAAGCAGTTATTTTCCCTTTTTTTTTGTAGGTTCTAGATGATCTGGAATGTCATGGAGTTGCAGTATCAGAGCAAAGCCGAGCAGAGTTGGAGCAGAAAATAGATGAAGCTAGAGAAAATATTCGTAAAGCAGAGGTGAGATGACAGCTAATTGTGGTGTTTTGCACAGCTTCATCAACAGTATAACAGTTGTGGTGTGCCCTTTTAGAACTCAGTTTCTGTACACTGATTAATTTGAAAATGACTCATAGTCTTTATGTATATCCAGAGTATTCTTTTTTGGTACCTGCTTTGTTTTTTGTGTTTTTTTTTTTTAAGATTTATTTATTTATGCATACAAGAACTGGGATGTAAGCCAGAGGTGTGTGGGGATAAGAGGATTCACCAGAGAGAGTGGGGAGCAGAACAGGCAGATCTACTGAAATATACTGCTGAGGGGAGCAGCTGGCGAGTCAGGAGAGGTCTGCTGTGCCATGTGGGTTTCTCTCTGGCAGGCTGGAGATCGAACTCATGCTGCAGTGCCTGGCGATAAGCTTGATGGCGCTGTCTTTAACCCCTGCGCCACCAAGGAGGCCCTTGGTACCTGCTTTGTATAAGATAGTACACATAACAAAATGACCCTAAACCTGCTACAAAGAGTTTACAATCAGGAAACATTAAATAGAAATTGAGTCATAATGAAGATTTTAAAGTTTTCACAAAGTACGTAATAAATTGGTCAGATTAACAATATGACAATTGATAAATATATATTCAGAGCCTAGAAAAGTCTTCCCCATATGGAAGTTATTGGATCCAAGGGCATAAGCTGAACTTTTCAGAAGAAGACTTAAGTTAAGCCCTCACAAAACTTACAACAGTGGCTTTTAATCCTTTGGGGGTCATGCAATCTTTTGCAGATTATATGAAACCTTTCTACACACAGAAAGTATCCAGAAGTTCATTTATCCTAGCCTAAGAAAAATCCTTGGCCAAGAGGAGGAGAGGTTGAGATGGAAAGAAAAGTTATTTGCAAAGGATGGAAACATTGATTGTGGTTTGGTAGTTGGACTTGATTAGAGTAGAGGATTTTTTGTAAAGAAATGTAGAAGATAAGAGAGGTGGTTGTTAGGTCCAGTTCATGGAGGACCTGTGTACACTTGTATATGGTTACCTACCTAGTGCAGTATGGTAAGGGGATGTGAAAATAGACATTTTTAAAAGGCAAAGACTGTCTTGGTCCACACTAGAGAATATTACTCATAAGGAAAAATGAAATGCTCCCATTTACAGCAAAATGGAAGGAGTCTGTGGAACTTACGTCTGATAAAGCTAGTCAGAAAGACAAAGACAAGTATTGAACATTTACATAGCAGATGATTCAGCAAAGTCATATACTTACAAAAACTAGTAAACATTAGTAAATGAAGTGGGATTTCTGAGGTTAACGTGGGGTTAGAGGGTCAAGGTAATATAATGGATGGGAGCAACTTTATTTTTAATAAATAAACACAAAAAATGAGACTGTCCAGTCCTCAACGGAGAATATGTTCTTGTTATAAAGATATAAGGAATTCCAAAGATAACTAAGACCATAAAATAGAAGTGCTAGGAGGAGAAAGATACTGAATGCAGAGAAACCAAATAGGGCTAGACAAAGACAAACATTAAAACCAGCCTTTGAAAGCTGACTGTAGATCCATAAATCATAGACTTTGGACCTGAGGCATCCAAAGGGGAAAGGAAGAATGGGGAGGGGGTAAGGTGGAGGCTGTGGGTACTTTGGTAGTGGGAGAGCAATGTCTACACCTGAAGGAGGAGATCCTATTCTGTCAAAATACTAACAAGGATTTAGAACAGTGGTCCTTAATTAAAAATAAAAATTTAGGGCCTCCCTGGTAGCACAGAGGTTAAAGTCTCAGCGCTATTAAGCTATCGCCAGCCAGGTAGCTAACCCACATGGCGCAGCAGACCTCTCCTATCTTGCCTGCTGCTCCCCTCAGCAGTATATTTCAGTAGATCCACCTGTTCTGCTCCCCACTCTGTCTCTGGTGAATCCTTTCATCCTCTACACCTCTGACCTACACCCCAGTTCTTATATGCATAAATAAATAATTTTTTTTAAATCACACTATTAAAAATAAAAAACAGAAGTGCCAAGGAGTAGTCTACCCAAGTATACTTAATACTTAAGGGACCCAGAAGACACAGAGATTGCTGTGGGAGGAATGGTTAGGGTAGGTAACACAGAAGAGGTAGGACTTGTAATGAGGAGTACTATTCAGCAACAAAGGGATAGCACCAATTTATGCCATGCAGCTTCAAAAGCCAAAAGTTGAACCAAAAAATGAAAATAAGAAGGAGGCATACTTGAGCTTGGTGTTGGGAAGTATCTTCTAACAGTCAGATCTGCCCAATGACGGAATAAATGTCTTGGGATATAGTCCCACCTGTACAAGAGAATTTGGGGCAAACATCTGTCAGGGGCTACTCCATATAAGAAATTATTGCATTGGTTGAGGATCTAAACCAGTGACATTCATATACCCTCTCAGGACTCCAGAGATTTTGAGGAAGTATTTTGTTGGTTATACAGTTGAGGGAAGAGGCAAACAAAGGGAATGTGAGCGTGTTTTTGACACAACCCTGTGGGAGTGATTGGAACCAGAAAAGACTTGTTGTCTACCCGGTCTAGAGAAACACCAGTAACCCCAACTCGCCTTCATTACTGGAGTAATCTGATCAGCAGCATCTATAGCGAAGAGGGCAGGTGTACAATAAATAGCCATTTTCCTGTCAGAGTCATGGCTAAACCACTATACTCAGGTGTTGGCCAAATGGTGTTGGCAGGCCCTTGACTAGTTGGAGAAAGAAACATTGGCTTGTGTAGAAGAGTTTTTCCTATTCTCTGTTCCCCTGAACTCTGGGTAAAACCAGTTCTGGAGCCATTGTGGAACATGGCAAATCTCAGAAATTTTCTGAAGGCCTTGCTCTTGCTGGTGTTTTCCACTTCCAGACTCCATCTACAGCGTCACTGTCTGGTGCCCTGGCTCCACCAAAGTCCCAGTCATAGCAGTAGTAGGTATCAGGCACACAAAGTCCGCACTTGGGCCAAATGACCCGTTATTTCCATGAATGTGCTAAACCACCCTGTTTGTTAGCTTAAAGCTGAAATTATGAAATGAGATTCCCACTACAGCAGTGGCTGCAGATGGCTTCATAGTGCTTTTGTCTTAACCCCTTGTACCACCAGGGAGGCCCCCAAAGATAGCTTTCTTACCAAAAATATTGAATATGACAAAACCATGATTCTAGATCCATCATTTCAGTTTTGAATATATGTGAAATTTAGTTAACCCTACATCTGTCTTAGAATATCTATTTTGATTTCCATCAATACTAGTGGAAATTACTAGGTTATTTTCCAAGTTGTATGAGCGCTTCTCATTTTAATCAATTTATTGGTTTCTACAAAAAATATCTCAAACTGCTGAGATTTTGATTGGATTATACTTGACTCTTTAAGTCAATTTGAGGAGAACTTCCACCCATGCACAGAGCATTTCTCTTCATTCTTTATTTTCCTTTATAATGCTTTTCAGCGTTGGTGTAAAGGTTTTTAAATATATTTTGTTAATCTAATCCCCAAATATTTTGTTTTTATAGTATTGATTGTATATGCAATAAAAATTATTTTTATATATTAACCTTACGCATATGAGCTTGCTGAATTCATTTATTCTTGTAGGTTTTTGATAGATTCCAAAGGGCAATCTCCTTATATAATTGTGTTCACTCATAAAAGACAGGTTTATTTCTTCATTTCTAATCTTTTTTGCCTCTTATTAAATTGTTCTTGTGTTACTGCACTGGTTAATAGACTCTTGAATAAAAGTGGTAAACACCATCATCCCTGTCTTTTTCTTCAGGTGGAGGGAAACATTTAGACTTTCATCACTAGATATAATATTGCCTGTAGATGTTTGGTAAATGTTCTTCATTGGGTTAAGTTTTTTTGTTATTGTTGTTGGGGTTTTTTAATGATGAATGCAGATAATGAATTTTGTCAAATCATTTTAGACAATCATTTCATTTTCCCTTTTGTCTCATAATCCAGTAAACTACATTGGTTGGTTTCCTAATGTTAAGCCAACCTTGGATTTCTGGGGCAAATCATATTTAATCAGGATGTATTTTCCTTTGTATATATTGCAGTATCCAGTTGACTAATATTTTCTTAAGGAAATATACAGTT
This sequence comes from Talpa europaea, assembly GCF_964194135.1. Taxonomy (NCBI): domain Eukaryota; kingdom Metazoa; phylum Chordata; class Mammalia; order Eulipotyphla; family Talpidae; genus Talpa; species Talpa europaea. The sequence continues at coordinate 45,415,775 of NC_140073.1, read as the reverse complement.
TGATTTGAACATCTTTAAACTGACTCTGTTGTTACTAGCTTATGGCTTGGAACAAGAGTCAAAGAACAGGAAATCTTTCCCTATCTGGAATTTGGAGAATAAGAACTTTTTATTCCTAATATCCCCTTTTTATGACCACTACATCATAATTTAACTTAAAATCTTTACTCAATAGGGAGTCAGAAGTCATAAGAATGTTGCAGCAGGGGAGTGTCATAATGAGACCATTTGCAGACTTGCAAAAAAAGATGGTTATAAAGGAAGAAACAGTCTAGGAGATAGGTTCGAATGCTATTGAAAATGTTAGATTTCAGATATTCTGAGGCATAGCCTTATTTAGAGGAAAAGAATGCAGACTTTAAGGCACATTAATGTTTTCCTATTAGTAAGTCATATTTGGTGTGTCATCAGTACTGTGCTCTTGTCAAATGTGTACTGCTTGCCTTGTCAGCAGCCCTGGTTCCTGTTTTGTGCTCCCTCTTCCTTTTCCCCTTCCCTACTTTACTCCTCCCCTACCCCATCCTAATCTTTCTCTCCAAGTGAAAAATTGACATCTTTACTACACTAGTGACTATCAAGATTGTTCTAATTAAGGAGCAAAGAATAACTAATGGAATTAATTTGAGAGGAAAAAATGCCTGACCATTTTCTTGGTTTTCTTAGATAATTAAGTTGAAAGCTGAAGCCCGGCTGGACCTGCTTAAGCAGATTGGTGTTTCTGTGGACACATGGCTAAAGAGTGCAATGAACCAAGTAATGGAAGAATTGGAAAATGAGCGATGGGCCCGCCTTCCAGCAGTGACCAATAATGGCACTTTACACTCGGTACAGTTTCTTTTCTTCGATATGATGGACTGTCATGGAAGGATGCTATTCTTTGACTATGTCAGCAAGCAAAAAAATAACCAAATTAAACCAAAAAAATAGTGGTTTTGTTAGTTGTTTGATAGGTTTTTCTTCAGCCTGTCACTGGTTGTGTTAAATTTAGTGCATGAAAGAAGGAGGGGGAAAAATCATGAGTTATTTTTTGATGTGAAGTGAGGAATATGTTACCACTAGTTGGCTTATCAGTACTGATTTGCCAAACTCATTATTCTTTCATGAGACAGGTGTGCTTCTTGTCTGGGAGTAGCAGCATGCAAAAAGTAATCCAGTTGAAAGCAATCTTAAAGCAGGAGAAGGAACACAGCACCCTTACTCTGTTCCTTAGTCTGTTCTGTTCGCAAGGCCTGTTGTATTCTGCTCACAGTATCTTTTATCAGGGAGAAAATGCAGCTCTGGCTTTATAGACAAAGCCGGAACTTAAACTTAAGTTTTTTTACTTCAGGTCCAGAGCCTTTTCTGCTCTGTCATCCAGTTCAACCTTAGTCTTTCATGTTGGAAATCTGAGTACCAGAAAAGCTCAGTGATGTACCTGATACTCATGGGGGACATAGGATGCATGGCTGGTCAGTCTAAAGTAATTCCTGCTACCTCCCCACCAGTTAACTTCTCTCATCCTGCATATTTCTTTATGGCATTTACTAAGTCTTTGTCTTCTGTTTTCTTTAGTTTATTGTCTGTCCTTCTCTCTGGAATTAATTTCTTTGTCTTCCTGTCTCACTCCTGTCTCACTGTGCTCTGCACAGCAGAGTACCTGGTACATAGTAGGTATTCTATAAACATCTGTTAAAGGAAAAAAAGAATGGCTAGATGGAAGAATAGGAAAAATAATAGCAAATGAAAAGCTAAAACTTGACTCTCCCAACTGTCCATAATGCCTCTTCAGGGTTTGTGGCCTTTAGATAGAGAAACTGACCAAATTTTAAGAAACTGCTGGAAAAACTGACCCAATCTTAAGAAACATTCCTGGGAGTTGTATCAGTTCTTTCACATAGCATTCTGATTTCTAGTGGGAGTACATTTGCATGTTTAAAAAGGATTGTGTAGTGTTGTACATTTAAGGAAAAACAATTATTGACAGTCTTTTATTTCCCTATTAATGGTAATTCAGCTGGGGGAAATAAACACATATCACTCCTTTTGGGATTAGAAGAGTTTGTCTAGTTTTCATTGCAATAAATTTGCTCAGTGTCATGAAATATCTCTTCCTATTGCATCTGTTAAGCCACACTTTCCTTCTACTTCAGGTTATTCTGTTGTACAGAATTTATGATGACAGCAAATTCTAGGCGCATATTTGCTTTGGCTTCTTCAGCAACACTTTTAGCATTTTCCTAGCACGTTTTCAAACTAAATCCACTGAGCAGGGGCTTATTGCCTGACTTTGTGCCTACTTGTGGGCAAATCAGAGATGAACAAGTTGTAGTCTCTCTTCTCAAAGAACTTGTAAGCTGGTAAAGTCAACAGACCTTTCATAAATATTAGTGATACATGGTATTACTGTGTGGTAAACTCAAAATTACTCCTAACTCATCGGTATAAACTCATCTTGGAAAATACCACTTCTCACTGGATCTCAAAGTTAGATTAAAAGATTCTAAGACCCCCCCCCCAGCTCCATAGTCTCGTGATTTTGTGAAATGCGATTATGAAATCTCAATACCACCTAGAAAAATAGGCAAGAAGTTTGTGTCATGGAGGAAATGTAATTTGAGTTAGGCCTTGAAGAATTTTAATAGGTGCTAAAGAAGGGCTCCTGACAGAAGGAGACGTGACTATTAGTGTCTGGCCACGAATATACTGAGTGATAGCAAGTGTTGAATACATGGGATATTTGTGACATGCTCCAACAACATCAGCTCATCCAGAGACATGTAGCCACTGTGTAGTCCCACCCCCTCTGTTCGTCCCTAGAATCAGTCTTTCCAAGCCTAGTCTTCCCTCTTTTGGCTCCTTATAAATCAAGGAGAGATATAGATACGATGGCTTAGTGACATTCCAACATTTATTCAACCTGTTTTTAAATGACAACACTGAAATATTTGGGGAATTGTATTTTCTCACACTGAAAGCAAGCTGGCTGAGGAACATGAAGCAAAAATACACATTCTGGGGACCAAATTATTTCTTCCATCATAGATGCCAACCAAAGCATTAGTCATCAAGTTTAGAATTCCCTTTCATTTGGAAAACATGGTTAATATTCTTGTTAGACATTAACAGTGTAAAAAGCCTTAAGAAAATAATTTTTTTTAATATACATTCTATTTACCATATGGAATAAGGAAGGAGCTATAGCTCCTTGGCTATTCTCTGTTTTCTGTATTATTCCGTGGTACAATGTGGGGTTGGGGGAAGTAAAGGAAAAAGAATCAAAAGGAAAGCATCTACTAATATACATAGTTAGTCAACTGATGGCTAACTGGAACATACACACAACTGAATATAACTGGATTGCTTCTAGTGGCCCAGTTAGCCTTTCTGTTAATCACTCCTCCCTTCTCTCATTTTCCTGCCGTCTCTTATTCAAAAATCCATACCCTAATAGTTAATGTTAATTTTAGACTTAAATATAATATAGTTAGACTACACAAAATTTAGAAATCGAGAAGAAAACAATAACTCCATCCTTATAACATCACTGTTAGCAACATGGTGTGAGTCACTTCTCTTACTATTGTTTTTTGACATATTTATCATAAGTCATTTTGTATATTTTTCCATTTAACATTCCATATTGCTGGATGGTCTTTCTAACTATCCTTTTCATATCCATGTAGTCTTCTATCAGGAAGGTATACCTTAATTTTTTTTTGTTTGTTTAAAGATTTATTTATTTATACAAACACTGGGTACAGTCAGAGATGCGGGAGCGTGAGAGAATTCACCAGAGCCAGAGCAGAGAGTAGAACAGGCAGAGTGAGGAAGTACATTGCTGAGGGGAGCAGTGGGCGGCAGGAGAGGTCTGCGCACCATGTGGGACCCTCGCCTGGTGGCCGGGGATCGAACCGGCGCTGCAGAGACTGCAGGCAGCCTCGCAACCCAGCGCTTAACTGCTGCACCACCAGGGAGGCCCGGTATACCATAATTTGCTTAACTGTTCTCTTATAGGTTTAATATTTAGATTGCCTTCAGATATTCTAAATAATACTCTTTTTAAAAATTATATACATATAGGGCCTCCCCGGTGGCGCAGCGGTTTAGCGCTGGGTTGCGAGCTGCCCGCAGCTCTGAAACGCCGGTTCGATCCCCGGCTGCTCCCCGGCCACCGGAGGAGGGTCCCACATGGCGCTCAGACCTCTCCTGCCGCCCACTGCTCCCCTCAGCAGTGTACTTCGGTCCTTCTGCCTGCTCTGCTCCCCGCTCTGGCTCTAGTGGATTCTCTCACCCTCCCGCGCTTCTGACTGTACCCAGTGCTTGTATAAATAAAAATAAATAAATCTTTAAAAAATTTAAAAAAAAATTATATACATATATCTCTTTTTCCATACTGGGATTTTTTTTTTTTTCTGTAATATAGATTCTTACAAGTGGAATTACTAGGTCAGAAGATCAGAAAAATATAGCCCTTTGAGATTGGGTTTTTTTTTCCAAACTATGGCTGACTTTTTAGATTTTCAAATAATAGCTGACAGTGTTTACATGGCTTCCCAACTATATACTACAGGAAGACATCCTGATACCTGCTTTATTGAGCAACCTCCCTGGAAGTATGAGCATTTTATAGAGTTGCATAGAAACAAATTCTGGCTCCACTTATTAGGAAGACAGTGCTGAGTGTCTTTGAAAGACAAGGAGATTAGATATTTTTAATCTTCAGGATAGTAGTTTTGTTCCCATATGCCTCAATAACGTTTAATAGTCCTGGCAGGCCAGAGGTTGGGGGGGGGGGGGAGTGAGAAGATTCACCAGAGACAGAGCGAGGAACAGAACAGGCAGATAAACTGAAGTACACTGCTGAGGGGAGCAGTGGGTGAGTCAGGTGAGGTCTGCTGCGCCATATGGGTAGCTCCCTGGCCAGGGATCGAATTAGTGCTGCAGAGGCTGCGGACAGCCTCACAAGCTTCGTCTTAACCCCTTAAGCCACCAGGGAGGCACTCTTTCCTAATTTTTTAAGGTGGAGGCTGAGGTCACTGATTTGAGACTTCTTTTCCAATATAGACATTTAGTGCTAAACATTTTCCTCTAAGGATTACTGAAGCACCTTAACACAATTTCTGATAAATAGTGTTATCATTTTTTAGATAATTCAAAATAATTTATTTGCCTTTTGACTTCTCCATTGATTCTTGGTTTTCTTTTTTGGAATTGTTATTGAATTTCCAAGTATTTGGCAATTGCAAAGCTGTCTTTTTATTTTTTATTTTTAATTTATTTCTATTATGGTCAAATAACATTCTTGAGTTCTTTTAAATGTTTTATAACCCACTATATAAATGGTAAATGTTTCATGTATGGAAAGACATTGGAAAGAATGTCTATTCTGCTGCTGTTAGTTGTTGTGTTCCATAAATGTCAGTGAAGTCACATTGGTTTGGTATATCCTTACTTACTTTCTGAGTTCTCTACCTGATGCCTTGTTCCTTATAAGGTTTTCCATTCTGTTAGGAGGAAACAGGAAATAATCCCAGACTTATGTGATGTATGGGGACTGTTCCCTCTACTTCTTTGAGTAGTTCTATCCCTGACATCAGAGTTCTTCACACACATGTGCTGACAGTATAAACCTGAGGGCTTGTGTAGTATCCCCTCTATGTGTCTCTCTTCTTCATTATTATGAATTCTAGCTACTTTGGCCTACCTAAATTCCGTTCCATAGACTCAATTCAGGAAGACCATCATCTTCTGTGCATTCCCTCCCTCAATGTGTGAGCTTAGAAATGTTCTTCACACAGTAAATTAGGGATATTATTTCCCATCCCCCAGGAATTGCTGTCCTTTACTGCATGATATTGGCATTTTCAAAACTGCTCTTTTTTAAAAAAAATATTTATTTATTTATTTATGCATGCAAGAGCTGGGGTATAGGCCAGAGATATAGGTGGGTGAGAGGATTCACCATAGACAGAGTGGGGCACAGAACAGGCAGATTGACTGAAACACACTGCTGAGGGGAGCAGCAGGCAAGACAGGAGAGGTCTGCTGCACCAAGTGGGTCAGCTACCTAGCCAGCTCAAACTCGGGAATCAAACTGGTGCTGCAGTGGCTGCCGATAGCTTCATAATGCTGAGACTTAAATTAATGCTTTGTGTCATCAGAGAGAACCCCAAAACTGTTCTTTCATGTACTTTGAAGTTTTTTTTATTGTTTCTAGAAGGGAGATCAAATCTGATCCCTGATAACTCCTTGCCTCCGAGCAAAAATTCATTTTGATGATATTTTAAAGAGAATCTTTAATAAATCTACCTGTGTTGTATTTGGACTGATGTTGACTGTGAGCACTTCTATGTCCAGATAGAACCTAGAGATGCCACTAGTCAGTTATAGGAGATGCCACTAGTCTTCCTCTACTTTGGCTATCATCAGATTTTTAACTAGAGACTTCTTTCTTCTTTAAATCAAGAGGAAGGGGGCCTCCCTGGTGGCGCAGCGGTTGAGCTCTGGGTTGCGAAACTTCCCACAGCCTCTGCGGTGCCGATTCAATCCCCGGCTGCTCCCAGGCCACCTGAGGAGGGTCCCACATGGCGCGCAGACCTCTCCTGCCGCCCGCTGCTCTACTCCTCGCTCTGGCTGCTCCCCGGCCACCTGAGGAGGGTCCCACATGGCCTGCAGACCTCCCCTGCCGCCCGCTGCTCTACTCCGCGCTCTGGCTCTGGTGAATTCTCTCACCCTCCCGCGCTTCTGACTGTACCCAGTGCTTGTATAACTAAATAAATAAATCTTAAAAAAAAAAAAATCAAGAGGAAGGATATATTGAGTATCTTTTATGTACCAAGTGTGTGTTAAGGAGTTAAATATATTGCCTTAACAATAACCCTGTGATTAACTGTCTTCATTCAGTGAAGTTACTGAAGTAGAAACATTAAGTAATTTGCCCAGGGTCGAAAAACAAGCAGATAGTCAGCATATAAACCCAAGCCTGTGGGACCCAAGGACCCAGTGTTTCTAGTTCACAGTAGGACCATAAAGCTAATGAGGGCCTTCATAGGTTATTTGTCAGAGTACAAGAAGATAGCTACTGAAACCAACTTAGAACAGTTTTTCTTATCTGCCTTTGCAACAAGAGTAAGCATTTTACAACATCTAAGTAAAAATAATCATTTAACTAGGAAGAATAGTTTTGATTGAAGTTTGTCAAGTGACAGGAAGGAAAAGGGATAAGAGAGCAGTTGTTAAGAAACAAAGGAAGAATGTGGTTTTAGAAATGCTAGGTCAAGAAAACATTGTAACAATTAACTTACAGAGGGTGGAAGAGGAAAAAGGAAGAAATTATTCTAAAATGACATGCTTTGAAAAGCTGCTAGAGCAATGCAGAAGCACATGGCAGTGACCCCACTGCTGTCACTGCAACCTTTCATTCCCTTCTAGACAAGCAAAGAGTGAACTCAAAATAAAGGGGAAAGAAAGGAATGTTTAGTATCAACCAGCATTGCCAAGATAAAATGTTTTGGATTGATTCCCAGTGCCAAAGCACAGTAAAAATTAACATTCCTCATATATTTTTAGAATTGTGTTCCACCCGAATTGGCTTTAATTCCAGTTTTTATCAATGTATGGGTGCATAATGTCTTAGGATTTTTTTTTTAAAATATCTATTACCTTTGTTAGACTCTGAAGGCAATATCTTCTAAGTAATATAAATAAGTATGAAGTAAGTTTTATGGCAGTTTCCTCACATTTGGCTCTTATCGGTTATATGACACAATACCCTGTTGGAAAACAACAGACTCATAAACCTCAGATGGTTTTGAGAGGTCAAGATTTGAGTTTATATTGTTATTGACCTGGACTAACCATAGTTGAATTATTTGTAAGGTGAGGCACATAGTTACTCAGCAATGGAGAGTTTTTAATAATATTTATAAATGAGAATATGACAAGGGCTTTGAAATGGAGACAGTAACTGTGATAGGAAATATGTACTATTTATCCCCCTGGAAACCATCAGAATTCTATAAATTTTTATTAGGGAAAGAAATTATGAGGAGAGTTGGTTTTACAACATTAATGACAATTATGCAAGAGAAATCACTTTAATTCATTAAAAAATAGAACTTGACAATAAGGACAATCTCTACTCATTAAATCCCAGGAAATCTCTTGACTTTCCCCAGTCACCTCTTCCATATTCACAGGGCCCCTGCACATTTCCCATTTAGTTGTGGTAGTTTTCCATTCCAGCCTGTGAACTCCTGCAAAGCAGACACACTGTCCCTCCTTTCATATCTAAGAGCCAAGCAAGATGTTGAACATATAGTAGGTACTTGATTATTCTACTGTGAGGCCCACTTCTTCTTTCTTTTCTTTTTTTTTTTTTTTAAGTAACAAACACCTTTCATCTTACTTTAAATTTTTGGCCTACTACATTCTATTTTAAAGTCCTGGAAATCTGGATGTAAAGCTTAATGGGAAAACCTAAATTTCTAGATCTAATATCATTCTCTGCTCAATTTTTTAATTAAAAACTTATTTATAGATTCATAAAGCATCTATCAACTAAATTTTATTCACTCTTTCAGGAACATCTTTTGAATATCAGGGTGTGAGCCCCAACTCTTACTGTCTGTCCTTAATGTATAAGCATTGCTACCTTTGTATGTTTGAAAGTGGGAAGCATAAGTGCTTACATGTAGCTAGAAACAAAGAAAAAAATTCAACCTGTTTTTGTTTCTTTTTTATTGGACTTTTATTTTTTTTTAAGATTTATTTTTTCATGCATACAAGAACTGGGGTACAGGCCAGATGTGCGGAGGGTGAGAGTATCCACCAGAGACAGAATGGGGAATAGAACAGGTTAGACTGATTGAAACACACTGTTGAGGGGAGCAGGGGGCGAGTCAGGAGAGATCTGCTGCACCATGTGGGGATCTCCCTGGCCAGGGATCGAACTCGTGCTGCAGTGGCTGGGGATAGCTTCATAGGTTGCATCTTAACCCCTTGCGCCACGAGGGAGGCCCTGGATTTTTATTTTAAATATAAAGCATGCTTAGTCTAATAGTTCGGCTAGTACAAAGGTATATAAAAAAAGCGAGTCAGTCTTCTTTGTCATTCAGTCTTTATATTCTTATGCTGCTCCCAGTCAGATATTTATGCTCATATAAGTAGCATTTGTACTTTAATTTCATGGAGATTACCCTAGGTAAACACACTTTTTTATACTGAGTAACTTTTTTTTTTTTTCCCACTTTGCAAGGTTTATTTAGTCTTGTTTGTTGACAGGGGAGGGTGCAGTTGGAGGAGGGTTCCCAGGGATTGCTGTAGCCCTACCTTCAGCTTGACTATGTGAGGAGACCATCTCTGGTGCTGGTGGTCAAGGAAACCAGCCAGGCAAGATCAGCCAGAAGGCACTGATTTCAAGACTTTGTATTTATTTCACCCTTGGCTGCTTCTTGACTGATTTCCCAGTGTCCTTCCCCCTGGGAACATGAGGCTGATGGTTCTGCCCCTTTTGCCCAGAATCTGATTACTAGGAATGTCTCTTCTACTCTGGTATTTTGCAGTGACCTGCAGCTTTTCATTGATTTTCATCACCAGGTCCTTCTGTGTCAGCCTCTTGCTCTGCCCGCCCTGCTAGATCACCTTGCTCACCTCCAGGGTGAGCTGGTCATGGTGCAGCTTCTCAGACCCCTGGTCTAACTTGGCCTTGTTCTTGGTGACCAAGTACTATTTATTCTGGATAGTGTCCCATTTTCCCACATTTTCTCCTTGTCTCTAAAGATTTATTTATTTATGCATACAAGAACAGGGGAGTAGGCCAGAGGTACGAGAGTGAGAGGCTTCACCAGAGACAGAGTAGGGAGAAGAACAGGCAGATCTTCTGAAATATACTGCTGAGGGGAGCAGCAGGCGAGACGGGAAAGGTCTGCTGCGCCATGTGAGCTTGCTCCCTGGAGCCAGGGGTCGAACTCATGCTGCAGATAGTTTCATAGTGGTAAGACTTAACCCATTGCGCTGCCAGAGAAGCCCCTGTGCCCCCTCCCCTTTTTTTTTGTGGGGCCCTTGCCCGGTGGCCAGGGATCGAACTGGCACTGCAGAGGCTGTGGGCAGCCTCGCAACCCAGCGCTCAACCGCTGCATCACCAGGGGAAGCCCTGTGCCCCTTTTTTTATGGTAAAATACACAACGTAAAATTTACCGTTTAAACCATTTTAAAGCATACAGTTCAATGGCATTAAGTATATCCATATTGTTGTACAATAATCACCACCATCCATCTCCAGATAGATCTTCTCATGTGGCAGAGGTAAAATTCTGTACCCATTAAACAACAACTCCCCATTCCCCCAAGCCCCAGTTCCTGAGAGCTACATTCCACTTCTGTCTCCATGAATCTGACTGATTCTACAGTTAAAATCATACAGTACTTATCTTTTTGTGACCAGATTATTTCACTTAACATTAATGTTCTCAAAGTTCATCCATCATACTGGAGCATGTGTCAGAATTTCCTTCTTTTTTAAGGTTGAATAATATTCTTTTGTATGTTCATAACCACATTTTGCTCATCTAGATAATCATTTGTCAGTGAATACTTAGCTGGCTTCCACCTTTTGACTATGAACGTAGATATACAAATATCTGTTCAAGTCCCAACTTTCAATACTTTTGATGGTATACATGTAAATGAAGTTGCCGGATCATATTGTAATTGTTAAGTTTCTTGAAGACCCACCATATAATTTTCTGCACCATTTTATATTCCTATCAGCAAGTATACAAGTATTCTCCACATCCTCATCAACTCTTGTTATTTCCTCTTTTTATGTAATAGTCATTCTAATGGGTGTGAGGTGGTATCTCATTGAGGTTTTGACTTGCATTTGCCTAATGATGTTGAGCATCTTCTCATATGCTTATTGATCATTTGTATATTTTCTTTGAGAGATATCTGTTCAAGTTCTTTGCCCATTTTTTATTTTTTTAAATAAGAAATTTTGACTTGAAGGGAAAACTCTCTAGGATTCATTTCATTTAGAGTAATTTATCCTTACTTAAGGACAGATTGCCCTACATGTAACAGCTATGTATAAAAAAAATTACAAAATTATCCTTGGTTTTTACAATGACAAATGAACAACATTAAAATTCCCCAATCAAATAGGGTATGCAAAATTTTTATTTTATTATTTTTGTTGTTGTTGAATATGAAGAGTAAAATAACTTACTGGAATATAAAGTTAAGAGCTGAATGAGGGCCTCCCTGGTGGCTCAGTGGTTGAACGCTGGGCTGCGAAGCTGCCCGCAGCCTCTGCTGTGCCGGTTCCATCCCTGGCCACTGGGTGAGGGTCCCACATGGCGCTCAGACCTCTCCTGCCGCCCGCTGCTCCCCTCAGCAGCGTACTTCCTCACTCTGCCTGTTCTACTCTCCGCTCTGGCTCTGGTGAATTCTCTCGCCCTCCCACGCTTCTGACTATACCCAGTGCTTGTATGAATAAATAAATAAATCTTTAAACAAAAAAAAAAAAAGACCTGAACAAGCATGCCTCGAATGGAGAAAGGCCGTATTTTCACAGAACCAATATTTTTTCCCCATCCTATCTTCATTTGATGTCAATCAAACATACTGTTGTCCATTTAGCTTTAAAACATGCAATATGCTTTTGCACACACACCATTTATGTACAATAAAGGAATGGGGAAGGAGAAATGAAAGATTGGAGAAAACGATATTGTAGTAATCAGGGTCTGGTAGAACCAAATTGCAGTTTTTTAATTGAGAATGTCTTGTTCTGGAGAAACAGTTTTGGAGTAAAGCACCAGATTCCCTTTTTAGTGGACACTGAAACATGTATGTCTGTTTCACTGGTTGGCTTCCCATCAAATTTGAATCTAATCTGCCTCATTGACAAACCCTGTCGTTCACAATAGAGTTTCAAGTGGTATCTGCCTCTTAATTTTAAAGAGCACCGCAGAACCATCCTAACTGGCCACCTTTAAATTAACATGGTCGTTATTCTTATTGTTGACTCCTTCCTTGGGTTTTACTTTAGCCCTGGGAAGGGCCAGTCTGCTCTGCTCAGCTGACATTTCAAAAAAGTCACCAGATCTGCACTGAACAAGCACATAAGCAGGCAGCACTTGGAGGCTCTTTGCCCATTTTTGAATTGGGTGGTTTTTTTGTGAGTTTTAGGCATTCTTTATATATTCTAGATATTAATCCCTTATCAGATAAATGATTTGCAAATATTTTCTTATTCTGTGAGTTGCCTTTTCACTATGTTGTCCTCTGATGTACAAAAGTTTTTAATTCAAAGTCCAGTTTATCTATTTTTTTTCTTTTGTTGCCTTTGCTTTTTGGTGTCATGTTCAAGATATCATTGCCCATTCCAATTGTCATGAAACTTTTCTTCTAAAGTTCTAAGAGTAGGGCCTCCCCAGTGGCGCAGTGGTTGAGCACTGGGTTGCGAAGCTGCTCCCCGGCCACCGGAGGAGGGTCCCACATGGCGCGCAGACCTCTCCTGCCCCGCTGCTCCCCTCAGCAGTGTACTTCGGTCCTTCTGCCTGCTCTGCTCCCCGCTCTGACTCTGGTGAATTCTCTCACCCTCCCGTGCTTCTGACTACCCAGTGCTTGAATAAATAAATAAGTAAATAAATCTTAAAAAAAAAATAAATAAAGTTCTAAGAGTTTTGTAGTTTTAATTTTTACGTTTAGGTCTTCAATCCATTTGAATTTGTTTTTGTAAGGTGTAAGGATCTAACTTTATTCTTTCGTTTGTAGATATCGGGTTTTTCTCAGTACCATTTGTTGAAAAGGCTGTCCCATCAAATAGTCTTGGGACCTTTCTCAAAAATCATTTAACTCTGTGTGTGAGGGTTTATTTCAGACTTTCCTCATTTCCTAATTATTTCGGATTTTCTGTTTCCTATTTCATTTTTAATGGGTGTTATTTATCTAAATATATTTTTCATTTTTAATGGGTGTTATTTATCTATAATATGGATATATTATAGTTTATTCAAATATTCCTCTACTGGTGGACATATAGGTTAATTGAGGCTTTTGCTACTACAATGTTGCAGCAAACATCCTAGAATATAAGTTTTATATCTTGGTGCTCTTATTTCCACATAATGGATTCACAAAAATGGGATCATTAGGTTTTTAATTCAATAGATGGGTTTTTTTTTTAAATAGGCTTTTTTCAACATCCTTGGTAGTGTTTAGAAGTGTATTTATTGTCTCCCAGTATGATCAGTTTAAAATGAAAAAAACCTTTACAAGTCATTATTTAACAATGAAAAGTAAATGGATACTGATAAATATTTGTTATATATTTAAAAGACATTTTACTCTTAGTTTTAAAAAGAAAGAAAACTGTCCTTTCATAACTCAAAAAATGAAAGTGAGAATATTTATTTCTGTGTGCAGTTGAATAAGTAAATTAACATTTTGAAACAATCAGGTGTTAGGTATTTTTCCTGCTTTCAACCACTTTCTTGAAGTAAGCAAGCTAGCCAATGGCTTCTAATTTTTCCTAGCTTAATGCAGATACTGAAAGAGAAGAGGGAGAAGAGTTTGAAGACAACATGGATGTTTTTGATGACAGCAGTTCCAGCCCTTCTGGTACCCTAAGAAATTATCCACTCACCTGTAAAGTTGTTTATTCCTACAAGGTTTGTATTTCTCTTATATATTGCTCATATTAAATTGTGACAACTCTAAAGATACATTGACTGTGTCTGCCTAGCCTCTTATGCTACGTTTAACATAAAATTGGTATTCGGTTAATGTACTGAATTATATAATAATATAATGGTGAAGAGTCTGGGCTCTGACATCTGACTGCCTGGGTTAAAAATTTGCCACTTACAAGCTATATGATCACACTAGTCACTTAGTCTCTGTGAGTCTAATTTTTTATTTTATTTAAGACTGCCAGTAGAAAAACACTTTTTTTTTAAAGATTTATTTTATTTATTTATGCACACAAGAGCTGGGGTTTAGGCAGGAGGTGCAGGGTTGGGGGGGGTTGTGTGTGAGAGGATTCACCAGAGACAGAGTGGAAAGCAAAACAGGCAGATCTACTGAAATACACTGCTGAGGGGAGCAGCAGGTGAGACAGGAGAGGTTTACTGTGCCATGTGAGTTATCTCCCTAGCTGGGGACTGAACTCATGTTGCAATGGCCGCTGATAGCTTCATAGTGCTGAGACTTAACCTTACCTTTATAAACTTCCATCACACTGAGAAAAACAGACTCTTCTCTAGGGTCTAAAGCATGCAGATGATCTGGCCCCTGCCATTCTCCCTAGCTTCACATCAGACCATTCTCCCTACCCAACTCACTCACTACATGTTAGCCACTGAGGTTGCCTTTCAGTTTTCAAAAGCACCAGGCTCCTTACTTGAAAACTTTGCACTTGCTGCTCCCTCTGTCTTGAACTCTTTTCCCAAGTCTTGGTTGGCTGCCCACTGTACTTCATTGAGGCTCAGCTCAAATAGTGCCCCCTTTGTCACCACTCTCTCTCCCAATATCCTCTTGTACTCTTATTTACATTCTAGCACCTACAGCCTAGCCAAAGTTAATCTTACTTTTGTTTTCATGTTTGTTTGTCTGACTCCCCACTAAAGGTCTATGAAGGCAGAAACCTTGTCTGTGTCTATGTACCTCGGTACCTCAGATATTTGCCTGGCACATCATAGGTCTTCAATAAATTATTGTGGAATTATGTAAGGAAGGCATGAACAAATGAATCCTCTTCTGGCTCCCATGCTGATAGAGACCCAGTGCTTTAGTGATAACAAGAGAGAGAGGGTCTGGAGACACCTTCAGCAGTCATACCCAGCATAGTCTCATGCCTAACACTACCATCGCTGGATAGCCAGAGTTAGTAGTGTGTACTCCTCAATATGAGTGCCCACCCACACCTTTTTTAGTTTAACATCTTTTTATAATATATTTAAATTAATAATACTTCTTCTTTTTTGAGAGTGTTGTGGTTATTTTGTGTTTTTTTCCCCCAGTGTTAACTGTGTAATAATTTTGGAAATTTGAAGTCATTTTCTGGGATACTTGAAAGGTGTTATTATTAAGTTAGGGTTGGGAATGTTTTCTCATCTCATTTCCCAATAAAATATTTACTCTGAAGTTCCAGAATTAAGATCTAACATCCTTAAATGGAGAGGGTCCTCAGTGTGATTATAAACAGCTCACATTCATCCAGCTTTCCTTCTACCCCAGAAATGTGCCTATGGCAAACCAGACTACAAAATTCTGTTTGGTCAGGTAATCATTAAGCAAACATGTATTGGGTGCTCAATATGTGATTAAGTTTTAGAGGTGGAAGAACGGATGTAACAAATTCCTAGGCCCCCCAAAACAAGTGGTCGGGGGGAATACACATAAAACTGGAAAGTAGAGTATGTATGAAAGCATTTGTGAAGGAGGTAAAAACCAGTAATTAATTCCTCCTGTAATGGTTAGGAGAAAATGTATATGAGTTGGCATTTCAATTGGTCATGAGTATTATCTTTCTCAATGCAGTGAGAAGGTATAGGGGAGGGCAAGAGCCTTCTAGGCAAAGAGAACAACAAATACAGAGACACCATTTGATGAAATAATGGGGTGCTCAGTAAATGTTAAATTCAGTGGTAGTAGACCAGAACTGAGGTTTGGCTTCTATCCTGGATGTCCCTGATCAGGTGCCTTGTTGTGGTACAGCTACTAGAGAGGGCAGATTAGGATAGAGAGAGACTAACTGTAAGCCTAATAGTGATTCCTGTAGTTAAGACTAGCAAAGAAGGCCTAATGAGAACAAAAAAAAAAAAAAAATTTAAAGATTAGATTTAAAAATCTTAAAAATGCCCATGACTGTTGATCCTGCTAGCATCTGTCCTAAGGAAATGACCCAAGCATTGAAAAACATTTTGGATACAAAATGTTTTTCCTTCATAGTACTACTTTATAATAGCTCGAAGTTGGCAGTCTAGTAGAAATAGCTAAATAAATTAACCATTTGTATAATGTGACCATAACATAATATTATGAAGATAATTGAAAATTACCTAGTGAGTAGAGTTTTTTATGTAATAAGAAATGCTATGTTATATCAAAAAAAGTAAGATGCCAAATTGTATGTACTTAAGATCTCAATTTTGTGAATTTTACAACTTTTCTATCTTGAGCATATTTTACTTCATAATCGGGAAAAAGCATATTAAGAAAAATAGGAAATTTGGAGAAATTGTTGTAGGAATAAAGAGCATGGCTGCTTCTGGAGTTCTGACTCCCTGCATATTAGACTTCAGGAGGCAGTGTGAGACCATGTGTCTATTTAGTCACCATTTTGTCACCACTTGCTGTCTTTCTTTGGGGTAAGTGAGAAGAATTACATTCCCCGCCTTATGCAAGTCATTCTAATACGAAGCCCATGAGGGCAAATAGCTAACTAGAGTGCTGTGGTAGTTAATATCAGAGCCTTCTAACAACAAAAGGAAAAAGAAGCAACCAGCTCAAAGTCTTGCCATGGAATCAGGAAAAACATCTCTGTTATATAAGTGCCTTTTGCTGGTATATTTCAAGGCATAGTGCGTTTTCATTATTAGCAAAAAAAATTCCACCGGAAAGACAATCAAAATGAATGATTTTTTCATTTATATTTTGAAATCAGAGGTAATTTACTTAAAATTGTAGTCCTAGAGTATTTCTGTAAATACCATTTTTTGATCTGTAGCAGCTGTGGCAACGTCCATACTCTGGGTTTAATGAAATGTTATAGTGCACATAAAATGGGAAATGAGTCTAAGGAAGCGACCCATTTCCTTCCTTATTTTTGTTTGTGTAACTTAGATATTTTACACTTTGAGACTGTGGGATTTGAAAAACTCTGTGGTCTTAGGTGATGCTTGTAACTGATCTTGGGATGTGGGGAAAGTTTTTAAGACTATTCACTGGAGAGCTAGAAGGTGCCAGCAGGACCTTCCCTATTACATGTGTTAGGCGAGTCTCTTTAGGAAACAAAGCCACATAGTCTCTCTCTACCCCCTCTGCAGAATTCCTGAGAGTTTGCTCTTAGATTCTACTGTCTCAAGGGCAGTATCTGGGCAGCTGGAGCTAGTGGACTCCTGTCAAGGATAATAAAACCAGTTAGCGGCTTCTGCAGAAGCACCCAAGTGGATCAACCCAGTCTCCACAGTTAAGTTGGAGCATAATAAATCCAAACTCTGACTGGATCTCAATCATTTCCTTTCCCACAACCTTGTTCTCTCGGCTACTCTTTTTCAGTGATTCCAGATCAATTCTAGGTGCTGCTCAAGCCGTCATCGAATCCATGCACATAGTTCTTTGCATTTTCACAGCATGCACCTCCATAGTAGCCCATGGTGCAGTTCTAATTTAGTGCTTTCTCCTTTGCCTGTGCTTCCAAAATCATCTGGCTTATTCATCCCACATTGACTCCATCTTCCCAAGAATGGCAGGATTGTCATTTTGAAGAAATGGAGGCATCAAGAAGTTGAATACCTTAACAAATAGATACATAAGCTGGAACGGGAACCCTGGTCCTCTACTTCCAGCAGACAGCTCTGAAAATTGAGCCTGGTTGCCTCTTGAGGATTCCGTTTCTCCAGTTTTTGTTGTGGCTTTATTTTGTTTAGTTTTTTAAAGTAAAACTTCACCTCATTATGATAGTTTT
This sequence comes from Talpa europaea, assembly GCF_964194135.1. Taxonomy (NCBI): domain Eukaryota; kingdom Metazoa; phylum Chordata; class Mammalia; order Eulipotyphla; family Talpidae; genus Talpa; species Talpa europaea. The sequence goes on along the minus strand of NC_140073.1, from coordinate 45,398,101 downwards.
ACAACACTTAAATTTTTATTTTCAGTGTTTTCCAAAATCATTTCAGTATTTTGATCCCCAGTTTTTGTTATGATCAGCTCACATCTGCTCTTTATCTAACCTTTTTAATTTTGTCCATGACCATCCTACATTGCAGGCTTCTCAACCAGATGAGTTGACCATTGAGGAACATGAGGTGTTAGAAGTGATTGAAGATGGAGATATGGAAGACTGGGTAAAGGTATATTCCTTTGCTCATATCGCCCCTTCTTGTGACATTTTTAGGAGTTTATTTTGGTTCTTGTTATGCCCTGTCCAAATTGTGTGTGCAAACCTGTTTTGTCACATGTCTTTTACTCAGGCTCGAAATAAAGTTGGTCAAGTGGGTTATGTGCCAGAAAAATACCTACAGTTTCCCACCTCGAACAGTCTGCTGAGCATGCTGCAGTCCTTGGCTGCTTTGGACAGTCGGTCACACACATCCAGCAATTCCACGGAGGCCGAACTCGTTTCAGGCAGCCTCAACGGAGATGCCAGTGGTAAAGACTGAAACAAGGCACTCTTTATTTGGTCACATTTGGCCTAAACTCTATTACCCTGGAGTAAGCCTTTTAAAAGCACATTATTCCTAGTATATGTTTTCCTTTATTTTATCACATCCAATACAGTAGAACCTCAAAGTTCATCTTCAATGAGTAAAAACATTAAAGCTTTATCCTTATTCTATGAAGTGTGCCCTTTAGCTGTCACTGGAGCATAGGGGTGGTTGCAAAAAAAGAACATAACTATCAGTGTTCTTACTGGAGCTTTTTCTCTCTTGTTACCTAGTCTGTTTCGTGAAAGCACTTTATGACTATGAGGGCCAAACAGGTGATGAATTATCATTTCCTGAGGGAGCAATCATCCGAATTTTGAACAAAGAAAACCAGGACGACGATGGCTTCTGGGAAGGGGAATTCAATGGGCGGGTTGGAGTTTTCCCATCGGTGCTAGTGGAAGAACTTTCAGCCTCAGAAAATGGCGACACTCCATGGATGAGAGAGATTCAGGTACATGAGAGGGGAGAGCACTGATTTAAAATGTTTGGTTGTTTTTTTTAAAGATTTATTTTATCCATTTATGCATACAAGAGCTGGGGTGCCGGCCAGAAGTGGGGGCGGGGAGGGGGGGTTGTGTGAGACAATTCACCAGAGACAAAATGGGGAGATTGACTGAAATACACTGCTGAGGGGAGCAGCGGTGAAACCGGAGAGGTCGGCTGTGCCATGTGGGTAGCTCCCTGGCCAGGGATCGAACTTGTGCTGCAGCGGCTGCTGATAGCTTCATAGTGCTGAGATTCAACTCCTTGGGCCACCAGGGAGGCCCCAACTTAAAATATGGAGACTTAAAGAAAATTTAAGAAAATTACTTTTTAAAGTAAATTACTTTAAAGAAAGTAAATTACTTTAAAGAAAATTATTCCAGTGGATCTATAGACAAAAGTGGGCTGTAGTCCCAGCTTTATCCTTACCCACCCCAGTCCTCAGATGCAAGGTTTCTGCAAAACTGAATTTGGGAAAGTGGGGACTCATCAGTCAGCCTCTTGTGTCATGGCCATATTACACCTCCAGTTCTCCCTCATTTTGTTCTCTGAGTCAGTTCACCAAAATGCTAAATTGAATGTGGCATACATTTCATGGAAAGAAGGAAACAAACCAGAGAAGGAATGTATTTCACAGTGGTTAGTTAATGTAAAAATATTAGCTTGCTTTCTCTCTCCCTCCCTCCCTGTCAGGGCTCCCTGCCCAGCCCAGGTCCTGCCCATCCATTCCAGAGAACTAATGAGCCTGAGAGAACCTAGTTCCACTCTTGTGACCCTTGGCTTAGCTCATCTTAGCACAAGTGTCTTTGCAGGGAACCCCTAATTCAGAAAGAACTGTCACAGCAGGCCTGGCAGGTCAATAACCATAAGAAATGTCCTTGTATCAAGTTTGTGTGATATTGTGTATACTTAGCTGACATTTACCAAACCTGGGGAAATCAGAAACTTAGCCATTTATTTTATTTTCACAAAGCAATGCAACTTGCACCTTTTTTTACTCTTCACTATGAATTGACTAAATTGCCTAATTTGATGTTTTCAGTAGAACTCTAGAGAATATTTTGGCTTGATTATTATGTAAGATAAAGTTAGTAGTATAATGAGAAGAAAGTTAAATGCAACACAAAATTGGGACTTGGGGGTTGTTATTTTGGCCTCATTTGCTTCTAATGAGGCTGACCCAAAATGTTAATAGTTGTAATTTAGCTCCGGAGACAAGTAATTTGCCTGGAGTAGAGAAGTAGTTCCCCTCTCTTGCTCAGGTGAGCACTTTGTACCCTCTCCTCCCTCTGCTGCAGATCTCTCCTTCCCCCAAGCCGCCCGGCTCCCTGCCCCCCCTGCCGCTGTACGACCAGCCTCCCAGCAGCCCTTTCCCCAGCCCGGATAAGAGGAGCTCCCAGTACTTCCCCCGTTCTCCTTCGGCAAATGGTAAGCGCCCTCCTGGGCTTGGGTCTAAATGCATTTTTATTCAGAAATCCACTTGCTCACCTGAGCAGCAAGCAGATGTACATCAGCATCTTCATTGTTCAGCAGCACAAATCGAATGAGCTTCCTTGGTCCCTTCCTCTCTCTTAGAAAACAGCTTCCATATGGAATCACCAGGATTCTCGCAGGCAACAAGGCATACTCCTGAGACCTCATATGGCAAACTGCGACCTGTAAGTCTCCTATCCGGCAGGATTATAGGATGCATAATTGTTCCAAATTGAAAGCTAGAAATTAGTGTTTCTCCACGGCTCTTATGTTGTTAGGAATCCCTGCGCCCCATGCAAGGGTGAGCTGGGTTCAGGAGGTAGAAAGAGCTATTAAATAGGAAGGCTATGACAACTCTCTTGGCGGATTGACCCCCTCATCCCTCCAGTACTCTGGTATCACTCTTGACACCTCTCTGGCCCTACCTCCCACAAGCAGCCATCACCCAAATCCTGCCCAGTTTACCTTGGAGGGAGCTGTCAAATCCCTTCGCTTCTCTATTCCCTCGCTGCATGAGCACTAGTTCAGGCTAACGTTAATTCTCACTCAGATGACAGCTGTCCCAAATTTGTCATTTTACTTGTCCTTTTCCCCTCTTCACTCTTTTCTTCAAACTGTCACCTGAGTCATCTTTTCACACACCTGATACTGCCGTTTAAAATCCACCAAAGACTCCTCTTTGCCTACAGAATAAAGCTCAGCTTTCTTCACGTGGCTTACCAAGGCCCTTCACTACTGAACCCCAGCCTACCTCTCAAGCCACATCTCTTGCAAGTCTCCTTCCAAGACATGTTGAAAGGTTTTCAGTTCTTCCGGCACTGCTCTCATGCTTCCAGCTCCAAGCCTTTGCTTTGGCTAAGACTTTGAGAGATACATGACTCTTGTGCCCACAAGACTTCCAGTTCAGGCTAGAACCTGTTCTTGGGTTTTTGCATTTCATCTAGAACAGTAACTCCTCAGTGTGGGAAATAGTGAAAATTAGGTTGAAAGCTCATGCTAAGAATACTTCTGGGGCACTGGTGTCCTTCAATACATAAGTGGTTGGGGCTTGGATACTCTAGGCACTGGATCAGGAAGCTAACTGACAATCCATGTAATTGTTTCCTGCAAAGGTCCGAGCAGCTCCCCCTCCACCTACACAGAATCACCGAAGGCCAGCCGAGAAAATTGAAGATGTGGAAATCACGCTGGTGTGATGATGGGCTTGCCTGTGCATTAGTACTACAATCAAGGCCAGGCTTGGTGTTTGGTCAGTCTTGTGTTTTAGGCACCTTTGCATGAGGATGACTCTTGAACAGAGCAAAAACATGGAGAATTATATGTGACTGGGTGGCCTGGTGGACTCCTCCCACATTTTGAATATTTTGTGCCTTTTTTTGTTGTCATTTTCTATGTCATCTCTCCTACCATAGCACAAATCCTAGTGGACCCTGGAAGCAAAGGGGATAGCTCTTGTGCCTAACAGTGGTCTACATTTCTATGAGACTCAAGACCAGGCCTGTTCAGGGCACAGTCACAGAGACTGATCATGTGCACTCGTACAGTATATTACTGTGGCCACAGGATGTGGCAGAGATTCTCATCTTTCTTCAAGTGACTTTTGCTCGTCTGATTGAGTTTAATCAGATCACGTTGGCTACATAAAGAAGCAGATAGAGGGATTTCAGGTGAGGCTGGCTCCTCCCCACAGTTAGTCCCCAGACTGAGAAAGTGAAACCTTATTCGTAAAAAAGTGGACTGTCCTGACTTTAGCGCCAATTGCATTAATGCACATCTCTTCCACAACTAACAGATTTAAAACAGTAACCAGTGTCCTTTGTATTAATATTTATGCCATTCATTTAGAATTAGTGGAGCTAATATGGAGGGGCTGAACTAGTAGCCAAATCTTGTCCATCACATAGACTAGTAGAAAGGAGGCTTAAGGCTAAAGCAGAAATGGAGCTTCCAAGTCTGATATGAGCCAGTTTAATGTTCTTTTTGTATTTGGGTATTTTTCATCTTAATTTTTGCAGCATATACTCTTCTGACTGGTATCCTTAGAATCTGAATGTCTGTAAATTGAGGACACATACCTGCATTGCTGAGCTTCTCTACTGGGAAGCCCCTAGTATTTTATTCGCATTATTTTATTCCCAAGCCAGTGCACTGGCCCCAGCAGCCAGGTTATGACAGGTGCAGACCAGCGGCTACCCCCACCATGAAAAATGTGGCTTCCCGGTCCCAGTAGCCTAACAGTGGCCCACATTTCCTTGGGAGGAAGAACTTGTGGTGTACAGAGAAAACCAGCCTATCTGAAAAAGGACTTGCACACCCTGCACAAGTGCAAACTGATGAAGAAAATCAAGTTCTCCACGTCACAAGGAGAGCCAAGAGTAGCTCTCTCCACAGCTAGCAGCAGGTGTCCCCAGAGTGGGGTTCTGTCAGCTCTGCACCTGTGCAAGGTAGGGAGTGCCTGACCTAGGAACTAAGGAATATTTGCCAGTTGCTTATTTTCTTAAGAAATCAAACTTACAGAAGTTAAATCAAAAGTTGTATTATGCTTTGAAAACTCCATCCCTCCTAAGAATCTTTAAAAACTTGAAATGCTCGCCAAATGTCCCTGTGGGATTTTTGACCAAAAGTATGGTCATAGTTGAAGAAATTTTCAGCTAGTCATTTGATCACTTCAGTGACAACACCCATTAATGAATCTTCTCCATGATTTGGGGCTTTTCGTTTTGTTTTGCCTTTCTTAACCTGTTGATCTATTTGAGGTCTTTTGTGTTTATCAAACTTATTCTTAAGTTTAAAAAAGAAATTAATTAGGGTGGTTTTTTTAAGATTTTCAAGTTTGCCAGCATGTTAAAAATCTTTAAAGCACTTTACAAATTTTCAAAGTGCTTATTTAAATCAGGCAGTTCTTGCCACCCAGTCTTGTATTCTTTCTAGCTAGCCAAATTGTCCTTGAATCTGGGTTTTCCACATTCTCAGAGGGTTATTTGAAATCTTTTGTTATATTTTAAAATATTTTTTGGAAGAGCTGCTAATTTTATTTTAAAAAAGTAAACAAAGTTGTAAAAAAATATGCCTCCTTTTTAAAAAGAACCCCTCCCTCCAGGACATGTAACCCAGCATCACAGTGCACAGGGCAGGCTCAGAGGGAGCGCCTCCGTGCAGATGTGCTTTCTTTACCATGGCTGTAAAAAGTTTGTATTTATTATGTATAAAATGTTGAATAATAAAAAAATGGAATTACGTTTTCTAAGTTTCCTTTTAAAAGTTTTGGGTAAACAGACTCTTCCAAACAGACAGTGCTTCCTATAAAGATGCCCCTAGGCCCTCCTTTAAACCGTACAGTAGATACAGAGGGGGAAATAAACTAATCCATCCGTGCGATGCCAAACAGTTTCTGATGCCATCTACCTGAGCGTGCTGTGTACGGATGCCAATGACAGAAATAGTGATCTTTGCTTTCAAAGTTTTCCCAATGGGAAAACAAAGACTAGTACACACACCTCATCACAAGGACTAACTAATGCAGCCAAACTGTAGCTTTATAGCACATCACCTGGTCCCTTTCCTCTGACCCTCCACTCCTAGCCATAGACCAAACAGACATTAAGTGGGAGGATGTCCTCTGGCCTTGGCCCTGCCACTACTTGATAGATTACCTTCCTCTCCAGGTTGTCCTATCCCCAGCTTTAAAAGGAGTTGAAAAAGATTGTTTCCAAAGACTTATCCAACTCTTATATTCTAGATACAGAGTGAGAACATTCCCCTAAAGGGTCACAATATTTGAAAACAAACTTACTAGCACACAGACTCCTCAGGCTGGCCAGAAATTATAAAGAAAATTCAAGCTGGACTCGCTCCACTGGGGCAAAGCAGACCCTCCTCACCTGTGCTGTGATCATACCTCAGGTGTGCTATTCTGTTCACTTACTGCCCCATCAGCTGTGGCGTTTGGCTTGGGGGCCAGTTACTACTTAGCCCTCTCTGAGTGACCTCATGATAAACTCTTGACTGCTCTGAATCTGCATTTGTTTATTATGAAGTTGTGTCTTATAAAAATACAACCAAATTACAGAAATTTTAGTTTAGAAGAGAGAAAATTGTTACTTGTCCAGAATCCTACTATTTGACACAACCAGTGTAACTTTCCTCCTAGACGCCCCTTGTTTTTGGTTTATTACAGCTTGATCTGCCAAGAACCCTGTGAATGCCAAAGAGCATCTTGTTCCTGGACCATTTTCCCCTGGTTCCACTGGCCAAAAACAAATGTAGTACTTCTGCCATGTCTGAGAGCTGGAGCCTGGGAATATTTTCCTGGAATGTTATCCTGAAACATACCAAACCCACAAGTAGGATTGACAACTCTTCCACACCGTGTACTAGACACTTCAGCATCCCTACTCTTGTCATGCGTTTACTCGTCTGAGGGGCGGGGGATAAGCATGGACGAAGTGCTGACCTCAAGTCCCTGGACTGTTAATTAGCTGTGACCCGAGATTTGCCACTTCTCCTTGTCCCTTGTTTTCCTCAACTGGTAAGTGGGAATAAGAAGGCAATATAAACATCTTATGATCCAGGAGGATCAAATAAGAAAATGTACAGATAAGCTGAAACTATTTTTGACTAGTGGACGTGTCTAGAGAAAGAAAATAGCCTGTATCCAACAAGGTATGTCTGAATCTCATAGGTAGGGGCACAGGTGCCCCCTGGACACCTGAGAACATCTTTAGGACCAGGACCACCTATATTCACTTGCTCTTTGCCCGGTCAGCAAACTTGCTTTCCCAGCCCATGTCCTGGGCTCTGGGGAACAAATGACTCAGGTCTGATCACCGAGGGGCTTACACCTGGGGAGAGGTGAGGAGCTTTGGGAATAGCATCTGAACCACATTGCATCTGCCAGGAGTGGGAAATGACTGAGGAGCAGTGAGAACTAGAACAGGGACTTTTCCAGGAGTCGAGTCCTTTCTCCCCTTCAGGCTCAGGAAGGCCGGAGATGAGTCAAAGCAGAGGAGGCCATACTCATACCACAGAACAGCCCCAGGGAAGAACTGTGTTACCTTTGAAGCCCAGAGCCTTGGGGGAGGAAAAGTATCACAGGTAGGCTAACTCCTTCCCCTGAAGACATCTGGCCAAGGTTTCGAAGGAACCTAGAACTGGGCCTCCAGAAAGCCAGGCCAGCCTCTCTATGTACAACCTGAGTCCAATTTATTTGAAGAGGGAGTCAGAGGCCTGAGCTTTTAATCCTAGCTCTGCTGTGTGACCGTATGCAAGGCCCTGACCCTCTCTGGGCTTCAGTCTGTGTACACAGCAATAGCAAAGACTGTTCCAGTTTTGGCATTAGGGACAAACTCAGGCTGGCAGCCTGCCCAAGTTTCGGCATACTGAAAGCCTAAAGAATACTGAGTACTAAAAATCTGCTCAGTATTGAGAGCTTGGAGAGGTTTCAGTAGCAGGGTTCGGTCCCTGTCCCCTCTGCTGAAGGGGGTGCAGCTTCCCAGCTGGCATTCCCTCAGCCTTTGTCACCCCCTCTTCATACCTGCCTCAGGCGTGTCTGGTCTTCTGAACTCTCTCCTCCAGAAAGCTTTTCCTCCAAGCAAGTTAAGGTGTGCATGTGCTCCCTGAGGTGAGCCAATTATACCCATGTCAGATCTGCCCCATGAAGAAAGAGGCTTAAAGGAATAGAGGTACTGCTGTCCAAGAATCAAGTCAAATCAATTCCTGAACGCCTGTTAAGAGTTACCCAAGCAGCCTTCACTACAGTTCTGAGGTACTTCCCCCGGCAATGGCGTAGCTGTTAATAGCCCACCAGGATTTATGTTCACCTCACTCCTGTGGCCATACATGTCCATCATTTCAAGGGATACTAACCCTCCAGGCTCAGGCCTGGGTGCCCAGGGCCCAGAATGGAGAAGAGAAGCAGAGAGGGATTTAGATTAGACCCACCATTTTGGGTGGTGGGTGGGTAGGTGGGAGGAAATAAAAAATACAGATAATCCAGCTGTGTAACCTTGTATCACTTAAGCTCTCTGAGCCTCAGTTTTCTCATTTGTGAAGGAGACACCTACACAAGGTGGTTGGGAGGAACAAGTGAAAAGCTGCATGAAAAGCACAGGGCCTGACACATAAGCACTCAGAAATGGTGACAACTGGAAGAAACACTGTCTTTCCAGCCATAGATCCCAGAGGGTTGAGAAATTGGCCTGGGCAGAGAGTAGGCTGCTGGCGACTCCTGGTGGCCACTGGATGAGCCAGGGTATGAAGGTGGCTGCCTCGGGGAGAGACTTCCAAGTCTTAGATTTGAAGGACACTGGACTCCTGAATCCTTGAGTAAGGAAATTTAGCCATTTAAGGCTTTTTTCCTGAGGCCTTTTCTGTGCCAAACCTGATTCCAGGGGATATTCTGTTCCCATCACGGCCTCTTTCAAGAACTCCCTGACTAAAATTGGGAGGTAGACACAAAACAAGAACCAGGAGCCTCCCGGCCAGTATGGTAGGGGAGGGAAGGTTCCCAGTGAGGGGATCCTGAAGGACATATTTGAACTGGGGTCTAAGAGGGAAGACTATGCTGGATACATTCAGAATAGCCAAAAAATGGAACTGCAGCTGAGGCCAGCAGGGTCACATCCTAAGGACTTTGAATTTCATGCCCAGGGGTTTCTCTGCCAACAGCAGGGGAATTTTCAAAGAGTTGTTTATGTAACTAACACCTCAAAGTCACTCGGACCATGGGCTTAGTGGGGAAACACTTTCTAGGAGGTGACCTGTAGGGGCAACAGGGTCAGAGAAGAATTGGACAGGGAAGGCCCAGGCCTTACATCAGAGAAGGTGCCCAGGACGTGGCTGAGTATGTTATTAGCGCTCAAGACAGCAGGGCCAAGGGCGGTGACAAATCTGAGAGTCGGCAGAGTACAGATTTGGGTATTAACACTCTTTGGCATATGCCAGGAGCTTTAGAAGCATTAATGCATTGAATCCTCACAACAATGGAGAGTATTATTAACCCATTTTGCAGGAAAGAAAACTAAGGCATAAAGACATCCACTTGCTCAAAATCATCCTGCTACTGAATAGCCGGGCTGATTCAAACCCGAACCATCTGGTTAGAGTTCAGGCTCTAAGCTCTCTATGCCCATCCTAGGAATGATTTCCAAAGCCCTGGGACTGACAGAGATCCCCAAGGAAGACCATAAAGTGGTATAGTCGTAAAGAAAAGAGGTGCTAGTTCCGTAGTAAAGTCTTTGAATCTCAGCCATGGTCAGCCCCATGGCTCAGAGACGGAGGTGTCCTCTGCTGCCCGGTGAATGACACAGGCCTGCATGGTGACCCCTCCCAAGCCTGTGCTGCTGCAAGAAGTAGGGGGTCCAGTTTCCAACCTCTCTGGTCTGCCTTGTACCCCAATCTATAGATTAAATTTGGTGCCCTTTTAAGTGAATCCCAGGACCGGTCCACAGCTGCCCTCCACAAAGCACGCACACACAAGCCGCTCCCGCCCACTCCACACTGCACCCCTGGAGCGTGACCCTGACCCCAGTCTAAAGGCAGGCCTGGTGGACCCAGCACTTGACATCATTCTCTGGTTTGCTAGAACATTTTCCACAGGATCCTTTTGGGCTACATCGACTTCACCCTCCTCGGAATTTCCAGGGCCCCTCCTCAGCCTGTCTACATCGGGTGTGAAGCAGGAGGGTGTTGGTTTGGCCTCAAAGCCCACTTGGACCTGATGGGTCCAAGAGCTGCTGCCCTTTGCTGCCTCCAGGTCTTTATTCAGCCGCCTCCTACATTAGACATGAACAGCACACTGGCCTGGCCACTTCTTCCCCTGCCCCACCAGGGGACCACCAATCCCAAAGCCTCTCTAATTCCTGCATACTGCAAGGAGGTAAGCAGACACCAGTTCAGTTGCAATTTTTTTCCCACTTTGGGGAAAGTGAGAAGACAGAAATAGAAAAAACACAACAATATTTGGTTTTTATATAGACAGGCTAGGTCCTGCCAGGCCTTCTTCCCATTAAATGCCCTGAGGTCACACCCACACACACTCCCACCACACCCCCAGCCCTGGGCCCCTGGAGCCCTGTGGAACAGGGCGAAGTTCTCCTCTGGCTTCAGGCTTCACTCTGGCGCTCCAGCCCAGGCAGGGGGTCGTGATACTAATGCCAGAGCACAACCTTCCGGGCCTGGTCCACGCTCACCACATGGTTCCCAGCGCAGCACCAGGCCACAGCGTTGATGGCAGTGCTGAGGAGAGAGGTAGGCTTCAGGGGGCATCAGGAACTGGGCCTACAGCCTGGCTCTGCCTCTCATTGTAGACCTGGAAGGTCTGAGGCCCTCCCTGTACCCATTTTTTCACCTGCAAAATGGGCTCTTGGGGGCTGTGGTTCCCATTCAAAGCAATGGGAAGGCACCTGGTGAACAGTGAAGGGCTGGAGGGTGGGTAGGGTAGATGTGGGGACAAGGCCTGGAGACCCCAAAGTCCCAAGCTTGTCAGAACCTCGAATCAGTTTAGCAGGACTGGGGAGGGCAGGGAAGCAGGTGATGGCAGTGCTCACCAGTGGGGTCCTTGAAGTCTACTCTCCAGTTTCCCTGTGTCTACATCCCAGATGTAGAGGGCTCCATCCCCGGAACCTGCCAGTGCATAGTGTCTATCTGGGCTGCGGTGGCCAGGGCAGAACAAGAGAAGGAAGATCAGAGGTGAAGAGAGACACACACACATACACATAGGGTCAGGGCACACTTGGGCTCTCACAGACACACCTGAACACAGCTTTAGTCCAGTCAGAACTGCACCTGAAGCCATCAGCCCTGGCGACAGACAGGGTCAAGGTCAGAACAGAGGTGGCTGCCAGTCCCTGCCCTCAGCCTCACGACCTTCCTCTCTCCATCAAAGGGCTATGCATCTCAGCAGGGCCTGGTTCAGAGGGGCCTCCACGATAGGCCACCCGCTGACAGGCCCCCGAGAGCCTTCTACAGGGGACAAGAGGTCCACATGCTCCAGTCAAGCCCTAGGTCAGTGGGCACAGGGTGGGTACCTGAACACCTGGCGGATATTGCTGACACGCAGATCAATGACCTTGAGTGTGTTGTCTCGGGAACAGCTGAGCAGATGGAGCTGATCTTGGCTGAGGCTCAGGGAGGTGACCCGGCCCTGCACAGGGATTACCTGAGTGCAGCAAGGCCCCCTGAGGAGCAGAGACAGAGATGACACCAGCCCTCTCAACAGGGCTGCTCCTGATAGGTTAACAAGGTCCAAAGGTGCCCGACTCTGACCTCTGAGGCACAGGCAAAGACTAATCTCCTGTGGCAGCCAGCCCTCCAGCAGGAACCTGGGCAGCCTTTGTCTAGAAGTGGAACCCATGAAACTCTCAGGCCACAAAAATAAGTGCCAGAGGGAAAACAATGAAAGTCTGTCTAAGTGTGTGAAAGAGACAAAAGAGTTTCAAACGGTGGTCACTGCAGACCAGTAAGGAGAACCTGAGGCAGCCCTAATGTAGCACCAGCAGAAGCTCTTATACATTCAAGTCCCATGTCAGGCTCTGAGATTTAAAAAATAACTACATTTTTTGTCCCTTTTAAACTAAAAGTGGTAACTAAATGGAAAAGGGGGCTTTTCTGTGTGGGTGGGCAGGCCAGAGTCCAGTGGTTGGACTGAGATCCACTAAGAAGGTGCTACAGCTCCTGGGGAGCAGATGGGCCTTCAAGATGTGAAGCCCAGCACAGAGAGGCCACCAGCCGGCAGTGCCAGCCCCACGGCCTCACTTACCCAAGGTCCCCTCACCTGCCATGGCCAGAAAAGGAAAAGGAAATATGGGAGCCGCATCCCCCCACCTCCACCACCCCACCCACAGCCCAGGCCTGTTACCTGCTATCCCAGAAACGAATCTTCTGGTCACTATGGCCACTAATGATGATATGGTCCCCACACACCACGTCGTTACAGTAGGAAAGGACATTGATGGTCCTTGAGCCTGAAGACCAAGGAGCAGAGAAGGGTAATCAGGAGCCAACCTAATGGACATCTGGAGAAGCAATGCCCAGAAAGCACGCAGGGCCAGAGCCCCCACACACACTAAAGCCCAGGTCTCCTGTTTCCCAGTTCCAAGCCTCAGGTCACCAAGAAACTAGGCAGAAGGCATCAATGAGGGAACAAAAGAGAGGGTCTCAGAGCCACTTCCAGAGAACAGGCCGAGGTCCCTCATGGTCCAGCCTGGGGTCTCCAGTCGGTGGGGAGGGGAGGTAGGGTCTGGGCCTCACAGTAGGCGCGGCCGAGGTCCCACTCTTTCACCGTCCGATCTCGGCTCCCAGTGACCGCCTGGTGCCTCGTTAACTTGAATTTGGCAGCTGTCACCTTGTCTGTGTGTCCAGATAGTGTCTCCTGCCCCCAACCCAGGTATGGATCAAGGACATAGCCAAGAGCCCAGCATACCCTCCCCTCCAGACCCAAGGCATCACCCCTGACTCCCACAACACCTCCCCAGTTGGGTCTCACCTTGGACTGTGCCTCCCCCACTTTCCATAGTTGGGCAGCCTGATTGTAAGTAGCTGCTAATACCTGGGAGCCCTGGAGAGACAGGAGTGGAAGAGAGATATTGTCGCTCTGGCCTAGCTAGAGACAACATCCCTCAGGCTGGAGAGCTGGGGCAGGGGTTGCCTTGGAGCTTCCCACAGCTCAGGCTACACAGGCAGGCCAAGGAGCCTCTGAGCTAAGGGAGGAATATTTGTGTCGGAACCCAAGGGCCTGGTTCTAGGACACCCATTAAGTTCCCTCAGGTCCAGAGGCCCCACCAGCCCAGGGAAGAAACTGAGAGGAAGGGTATCCCATGCCACTGGGGCAAAGTCCCCTCACTGAAGGGTCGAAGTCCACACTAGTGATGCTGCCACCAGCTCCTTCGAGGGTCTGGTTGGCCTCCAGGCGACCTGGGGGGATCACAGGAAGACAGAGGTGAAATGAGATCACTAACCTCATGATAAGGAGGGGCTGGGACTGGGGGTAGGAAGAAGATCAGTCTCTCCCAGGTTAGAGGACAGAACTGCTGGGTCTGTTCTGAGTCTGGACTAGCTGCAACTCCCAGAACTTTCAGCAGGGGGCCCCAAATGACAGCTGGTCATCTCACAGGGCTGGAGTGGGCCAGAGAGACGGGATACACACAGGTCACACCCCAAGCCATGGCCAGGCCAGCTGGAGACTCATCTCCTCTAGGAGGCCTCCAGGATCCAACGCTGACTCCCAACACGCCCCCTCTACAGCTAACATTTGTCTCCTAACATCCATTGAGTTCTGAGAGCTCAAGTGATGGATACTACCTTTGGAGATGGCCTAATGATCCCAGTGACCTGCTCAAAAGCCTGTCCCTACCGAACCTCACATAGGGGACCCACACTATAGGACCCCCAGCTGCCCCCAACATGAACTACCTTAGCTCAGTCCTCCCTATGTTGCAGGTCTGGACCCTAGGAGCTAGAGGCTCCATCCTTCAGGGCAGTGTGCCCAGAACTCGTGAAGGGGTCAGCTGGCCACAAGAGTGTTCCAGGTGAGGAAACACAAGGACACACAAGACCTCTTCCCACTAAGGAGCAAACCAAGAGTGGGGTCTGGAGCGAAAGCAGTGGGCTGGCCTGTGAGGGAGGCATCCTCACCACCCACGATGTTCCAGAGGTGGATGAGGCAGTCAGCTCCTCCAGTGGCCAGGAGGCTGCTGTTGGGGCCAAAACGGACAGCATTGACCTCGGAGAGGTGGGCATCCTGTAGGGGGTGAAAGGGAGATTGGTATCCTGGTCCTCACCTCCCCCCACACATACACAAACACCCCTTGAACATACGCACAGGCTCTCACACACATACACGCACATACTGGGTCTCTGTCCAAACCGTGACTTACAAACCCATCCCTGCCCGGCCTCATCACCTCTGCCTGAACCCCTGTCACAGCCTCCCCCTATATTGCCCCCACACTACCCTGCTTGGTCTCCCGGCCTCCCATCTCTCCCTCTCAGTCCATCCCCCCATTATAAAATGCTGAGTGGATCCCACCACAAGTGCAGAAGCAAACTCCTGCTCCTGCTAAACCCAGCCTGTTTCCCAGACTCCCCTGGACCACCCTGGGGCCTGCATCCCACTCCATGCATGTGGCCCAGCTCCTCTCTTACCAGCACATCCTGGGCCCAAGTAGGAAGCCGGGCAGCCACACACACAGGGTTGCTCTGGTATCGTTGCTCGGGGGCTCCCCCAACTGAGTGGACTCGCCTCTTCTTAAAACTGGGGTGAGAGGTTTAGGAGGACATTCAGCAAGGACTTCTAACATGGGAGCCCTAAGCTCCTCTGAGGCAAACAAAGAAGCAGACAAGGCAGGCAGAGAACACGGCCCAGAAGTGCAGCAACTGTGCCCCCCAACCCTGCCTCTGAACCCTAGCAGCCAGTGTGGTGATGGGAGGGGTATTGAGACAGGGCAAGGGTGGAATATCCAGAGAAAACTCAGGGGTGGGGTTTCAATCCTGGTATTGCTATCCTGGCTTGATGGTGAATAATTCCCTAATGCTTCTGAGCCTTTTTCCCAAATGAGTGGTAGTTCCTGTCCAGCCTGAGGCTGGAGTCGGTCCCCTTTAACGACTTTAGATGAGGGCCTGAAAGAGCCAGACAGGGGCTGGGAAGGAGACCACGTACCCAGCTCCTGCCTCAAGACTCAGCAGCAACTTCACACAGACAACTGGGCGACATATGGATGGATAGAAGCTCACACACAGACCAATCCTGGGTCCTGGGAACCTGACACAGAGCTTCACACACAGGGGGGTACACACACACTTACTCCAGAAGCCCCTTCATCACATCCACACAGCGGGACAGCGTCAGGGAGGTGGCAGAGGCAGACCTGGGGCAGAATCAAGAGATGTGCTATGGCACTGGCAGTACACTCTGTACCAGAGACCCTGAGGCTCAAAGCCTCAAGTCCTAGTCAAGAACTTGGTTCCTCCAAGACAAGGACAGTAGGATGACCCAGAGCAGTCCCAGCAAAGTGGTGGCACAAGAGATTTGGCAATGAAATCTCCCAAAGTTTCCACCACAATGGTAAAAGCTATCTCACCACCCAGAGTGCCCCAACAAAAATTGCTGGGAGGCTGACCTGGGGCCTGTGGGAGGAGAGGCGTAAAGCTAGCCCCCAAGACTGGTAGAGCACAAGGCTAGGGGCGAGGGTGTGGGAAAACCTATACCTGCAGAGTGACCTCAGAAATGCTCATGTGTCCTGGAATGCCGTGACCCACTAGAACAGCCGAGGAGTTTGGGGACCAGCATCTGGTGCCCCTCCCCTAGGTTCCTTCACTGGACACTAGCTACTTACCAGGAAAGGCTGAAGAGACAAAGCCTTCAGGCAGTGCGATGTGATGGAAAGGGGGCAGCCTTATTGCCAGACAAGTCAATAACTGGGAGAGATCAAGAGGAGGGATCCCCAAGAACTGGAGGTCCATTCCAATACCACCCATGTGAATTCACATCTACACATGCTTTTATATATTCACACTCAGGTAAGCTCACCCAGCTCGAACAGAAATGTACTCTCATGGCCCTGCGTTTGCACCGGCTTGCTCATCTATGGGCACACATCCATGCCTGAACAGCTGAGCCCCGGGCCTTGCCTACATTTCCCTCTTGGTGACCCCCTTTCACCAGCCTGACACCCCACCCCCAGGGCTCTGGTGCCAGGGAGAAGAAAAAGGTGAGGACAAGGATCGGGATTCCAGAGCTCTAAGCATTGGTTGTAAGACCTGTTCTGAGAGACATGAGCCGTGTATCCCAGTGTTTCCCAAGGTCCCTCCTAACCCAAGAGCTGGATCCTGAAGAAAGACTCTGCAGTGGGGCCCAGCTCAGAGCTCTGGACAGTTCTCACCTGAAGGACCTGGAGCACTTTTCACCAGCTTCACTCTCCTGGGACGCTGGTTTTGCAGGCAGGGCGAGGACCTGGGCCTCTGACCCCTCCTTGATCCCATCACCTAGGGTGTTCGTACTCCTGGGAGAGGGGAAACCGCTCAGGAGGGCCTGGGGGCCAGCACAGCCTCCCTGCCCCCCGCACCCAGCGCAGGGAAGATGTGCAGACTCTGCTGCCCGTATTCTGTGGGCTCGGTCTGCATGGCGCCTTGGCACGGCGGCTGCGCAAGAGTGGGGTTGGGCACGCACGTGGCCGGGGTCATGTGCAGGTGGGGCGCGGGTACAACGGTACAGAAGAGGGTGCTGGGGGCACTTGAGCAAACTCGGGAGCGGAGCCTCGAGCGGGCAGGCCCAGTCTTACTCGCTGATGCTCACTGTCCGCTTGGCAGCCTTCTCCAGCTCCTGGGACACCCGCGCCTGCGTGGCCCTGGAGGGGAAAAGGTGTCCTCACAGCAGGAAGCGGCACCAGAACCGCGCGCAGGACCTGGGTCACCGCCGCCTTCCTGCGGGGCGGAGGCGCACCCCTCCTTAGGAGAGGCGCTGGGCGCCGGGGCCTAGAGGGGGCGGGGGAAGTGCTTCCCAAAGGGGGCGCCACCGCAAGCCATCCCCAGGGGCGGGGCCCCTCACCCACACCCTCACCCACACCCTCACCCACACCCTCACCTTCACCCTCACCCTCACCTCTCGCGACGCTCGTTGCGCAGGTTGCGCTCCGCGGCGGCGCGCGCCTTGCGCTGCACGAGCCGCTCCAGCAGGTCGCGCGCCTCCTCCTGCAGCCGGCGCAGCGCGGCCTCCCGGAGCGCGGCGAGCGCGCGCAGCTCCTCATAGGCCGCCCGCCGCGCCGCGTTCCCGGCCTGCTGCGCCGCCACCTGCTCCGCTCGCTGCGCCCGCGCCTCTCCCAGGTGCGCCACCCGCGCCTCCAGAGCCGCCAGCCTGGAGGGGAGCGTCCCTGTCACCGTCCAGCGGGAGCCGGTCTCGGACTCGCCGACGGCCTCGCGGCCAGGCCGGGCCTCCCAGACCGACCATGTGGGAAACCCTCGACCCGGCGGTCCTCCCCACCCAGGCGTGGCCTGCAAGCTCCCCGAGGTGGGCGCCGGCCCTCTCGCGCCTCACCTGCTCTGTCGCTCCTTCAGCACCGATTCCAGGGCCTCCAGGGCCGAGCTCTTCTCCACCACCTGGTAGGCCATCTGGGGGCGTCAGGGGCCGGACAGGTGGGGACAGGTGGGCGTGAGCGCCTCCACGGGGCTCACGCCGCGCCTCCAGCCCCTCCCGGGCAGGGGAGCTGGTGGGGCAGGGTCTGCCACCCCGCCCACCCCCTTCGCTGCAGAGAGCTGAGGCTCAGACAGGTGTAGGGTCGTGCGTGGAGAGATGCATGTGGGACAATACTGAGGCTCTGAAGTCTAAGGGCCGAGTTTCCAGCCCGGCAGTGCCATTTATATTCTGGGGCCCAGGGTAGTCATTTAACCTCTACCTTCTCACCTGTAACCTGGGGGCGGGCGTGCTTACCTCACAGAGTAGTACAAATTTATTATGAGGGAGAGTATTTCCAATAATGGCAAACGTTTATGGCACACTTCTGTGGGCTATGCCTGTTCTGAACACTGCACCTAGGAACTCTTTTGAATCCCCATACCACCATGAGGTAGGCACTGCTGCCTTCCCTCATTTTACACCTTCTCATGTGGGCCTGGTGAGAGGCAGATCAAGAACACTGGCGCAAAGAGGTTAAGTGACTTGCCCAGTTAGGCAGTGCAGATATTTGAGCCCAGGCCACCACCTAACATTGTGCTCCAAGGGAGTGGGGAAAGGAGGGGGTAAAAGCACAGTATGCACGGAGTAAAGGGTGAGTGGACAGGAAGGATTCGAGGAATGTGGGTTCTGTTCCCCGCCTCCCCAAGCATGGATCCCAACATGCAACAAGGAACCTCACACCCAGGCACACAGGAATGGACGGTGGGAACACAGGGTCCAGGCTGAATACTGGAACTGATCTCAGGCCAAGAATGGGGGTGAGGGGCATCTTATCCATACCTCAACTTCACTCAGCAGGACTTCAACCAAGAGTCAAATACTGGGAAAGCCACAGGGATGAAATTTAATTCACATCTTTTGGAGTCCAGGGGTCTCTGGGGGTGCACAGACCCCAGCAAAGCAGTTCCCACCACTGTGGCAAAGAGGAACTGAGGAACTGACCAAGCCTAGGGACTCCTGTTGCTAACCTGTCCCTGTGACCTTTCTCATGTGGGCCTGGTGGCGGGCAGGTGGAGGGTCCCTGTGTGGCCGGCCTGGGGAGGGATGCGCGTGTAGGGCAGGGAGCCTGCTCTCACAGTGGCCCAACTATAACGTTAGTAATTCCTTTCACCTCTGAGCAGTCAGACCACCCGCTTCCACTTTCTCACCTGTCATTTACTTTCTTGATGTTTTGTTATTCAGTGTTTTATTTGATGCTGTTTGAAATTCAAATTATAGAGATAGAAAATAGAACAGTGGTTGCCAGGGGTGGTTGAGGGAGAGAAATGATTTTTAACAAAAAAGGAATAGCCAGAGGAATATCTTTGTGGGGAGGAAATATGCCGTGTCTTGATGGTCACACAGATCTATACACATGACAATGACAAAGGAGTACATACATACTTTATAACAGTACAATTCACTTGTCTACAATTCACTTGTGACCAATGGGCGAAACTGGGGGAGGGGTACACAGGACCTCTCTGTACTGCCTCTGCAACTTCCTATGACTCTCTCATTATTTCAAAATAAAAGGTCAAAATAATAATGATGATAATGATACGTGCTTATTGTACTATGTGGAACAGTATTAATTAAAGTCACCCCTCATCCCCTGGCATGTCCAGTGAGAACTGGCTGGTGAATGTCTCAGGAAGTGACAGGGAGAACTGAGGGGAAGCGGTGCTTAGACGTTCCCAGGCAAAGTGGACCTTGCACTCAGAGTCAAGAGTGGCAGGAAATGAACCAGGGCCTGAGAACTGGGAAGCCACGCTCATGGGCTTTGGGAGATGCACCCCAAACTGATTATGAGCCGTGCTGGTGAAAGAGGCTTTCCCTTTTTCACTGTGTGGGCTTCTGTGCTCCCGAAATCTTCACAGCAAGGATGTATTTGTGTGTTGCTTGTCTTTTCTTAGTGGAAATCAACTTTATTATTAAAACATATCACTCTGAGTGCTGTACAGAGAATGGATGGAGGTGCCAAGGGATGAGTCATCCAGGGAAGGAATGAGGGTAACTTGGACCAGGCCGGATCTGGTATCAGAAACAGAGAAGTTGACGAATTTGGAGGAAGGACCCTAACAAGCTGGTGACTAGCTGAGGATAGAGCAATGGGAGGGTCACAGGTGCTCCTCCCTGTGTTTCTCGCCCAGTGACGACTAATGCAGGGAGGGCTGGTCAACTCCATTCATCATTTAATCTACAAATAATTATTAGCCCTGGCCTGTAGAGGGAGGTTTCTGGGATACAATGGAGAGCAGCCAAAGGAATCCTAGGCCTTGGGGAGCTCACAGTCCAAAAGGGGGCTCAGATGTTGGAGAATTAAATGCAACTTATATGTCAAATTGCAACCACAAGAGACACATTCCGGGAGAGGCGCTCTACACTAGCTGGCCAGATGATTTGGCATGTTGTAACTGAGTATGTGTTTACTGGCATGTCAGTCTTGTCCAGTGGATTCGAACTCCAGGGAGCCAGGTCTTGTTAACTGCTGCATCCCCCATGCCATATATAAATATATATAATTGAATATATATTTGATAATATAATATATTAATAATTAATAATATATTAATATTTGATAATATTAATATATTGTCAATAATTATTTGTTGAAAGGGTAAGTCAGGATCAAGAAAGTGGGTCTTGTAGAAGGGAGTTCATATGCTGACTCCACCTCTCCAAGACTCTGTTTCCTCCTCTGCAACCATAAAGTTGTGAAAGGTAGCTGAAACAATTCTTAAGCCAGTGCCTGCCAGGATCACCTCTCAAAGTTAGCTATGTTATTACAGGGAAGATGTGCAGACTCTGCCCGCATTCTGTGGGCTCAGTCTACATGGCGGCCTTGGCACTGTGGGGAGGTGGTAAGTGTGAGTTTAGATGTGATGTCCAACAGAAGCTGAGCAAGATTCTGGAGCTCAGAAGAGAAGGCTGGACTAGAGAGGGTCTGAAAGTGAAACTTCTCAAGTGCAAGTGGTGAAACAGAAGCCAGCAGACACCATGGGGTGTGTGGGGGGGGGGAGACAGCAATGTCAGGTGGCGGTAGCACACCCTGCCTCGGAAGTGGAACAGTTTATTCTTTCCATTTGCAAATGTTTATTGAGCATCAGCCTGGGGGGGACCAGGCTGGACCACTGGAAGGGAAAATGGGCTGCTCCCCCCCCCCAAACACACACACTCGTTCCTGATCTCTCACCTCACCTCCAGCTGCAGTTAGAGCCCACTTCATCCTGGGCAGCAGAGCCAAGCTATAAAGCACCCTGAACCTGTGCAGCCTCAAAGCATTGGGCTTGGGGAAGTCCCTCACGTGTGGACTACCTTGGGCCACATCCCCTGCAAAGTCCTGGATCCTGATTCCATCCCATTTTTCTCAGACCCCAGTCCAGCCTACCTCACCGCACACCAGGCGAAGCCCCTCCTCTTCTTCTTGCCATTTTGCCTTCACAGTGGTTGGTGATGGGACTTGGGCTGAGTCAAGTCCAAACTCCTCCCTGCCAAGTAATCAGAGAGTTGTACTCGTCCCTCCAAGCCCCCAGTGCCTCAAGGAGCTCCAGGGGTGCACAAGAAAAGTGTGAAACAAGAGCCATAAATTTTCTAAATTTGGAAGCCAGCAAGCAAGTAGAGATGGCAAGTCTCCAGAAGCTGCCCAGGAATCCTCAGCTCTAGGGACCTCCCATGCCACGGATTCCCTGGTCCAATCCACTACTGGTTCTTATTTTCACTCCAGCTTTAGGACAGAATGCAAGACCTTTACTGTAGGCATCAGGTAAGGCCTTGGGAGACAGAGAGGAAGGGAAAAGACAAGTCTGAGGGTGAGAGGGGAAGGAGATGGGACAAATGCAAGGATAGACTGAGAAGAGTAAGGAAGCAGGGCATTCTGAGCAGCTGGACTGGGGAAAGGCCCAAGAGCCCTCCTGCTCCCTTCCCTGGGCAGAGCCAGAGGCTGAAAAGACGCCAGGGAAATAATGAGCCCAGCATAGACAGTGGGGGCAGGGCCCAAACACAGACAACCCATTGTGACGACGAACACACATACACTCACCAGGGGCCCTGGTGAGTAGTGACATCGCTTGGCTCTGGCTGGAGTTTCTCTGAGACCCTGGTCAGCAGCTCAGCCTTCTCTAGGAGACGATTATCTAGGGGTGCAAGAAAGTGAGCCTGGGGCAAAGACAGACACTTTCAATCAGATTCCTCCCAGATGAGTTACTCCTCTGGCTGGGAGGGCTGCAGGAGCCCAGGGATGCAGAATGAAGAAGCTACCTTCTTCAGGCTGGGCTCTGCCCCTTGCCTGAGGGGTGTTTGTATAGCTGGCACAACTTGGTCACAGCACCAGCCCCCAGGTAGGCCCTTCAAGATGAACTGCTCTACCAGGGATAGAGGGCAACCACTGCTGGGGAAGGAGATGGTTGAGCAGTGGCCAGTGAGGGTCCTACCAGAAGGAAGGAAGGGGCCAGGGATTGATTCATCCCTGTCCCAAGACAGGGCCTGGCCACAAAGGATGAAGAAACAAATCAGCTCCACCTGCCTGTGGCCTTTGTCATATTACTTACCCTCCAGGAGTTCTAGCTTTTTGGACTAAATAGTTATTCTGATGTCCCAAAGTTTCTGTTCTTTCCAATCCAGAACAAAAGGTCTCTTGAGTTTGACAGAAAGCCTCTAGAAACTGCTAGAGTTTGGTAGTTTCTGCAACAGACCCGTAACACACCTCCTTCCCCTACCCATAGTCACTTCCTCTTTCCAGGGTACAGTGGAGGTTATTAGCACAGGCCCAGTTCCTTTTCCTCACCTAGACCCCTGTCTGCAACCTCAGCTGAGGTCCCTAACCTATTTCTCTCACAAGGGCACTGCAGAGGTACCCCCAGCAAATATAAAGAAGGTGCCATTTTGTGAATTTTCAGGTGAGAAATCCAAGGCTTGAGGATATGTCCTGCTGAAGACCACAGAGAGGACTAAACTGTCAACTGTGATTTCAGCCTTGCAGGGTCTCTCTGATCTCAGATTTGCAGCTCTTTGGGAGTGGGGGTGACTCCTCCCTCTAGATGAAATGCTCCATAGCCCCTCAGAGCATTGGGCAGGGCATCTGGCCTAATAACCCTACAGGGAGAGAACCAGCAGCCTGGGAAGTTGCAGGGAAATCTCCCAGGATAGGAGCAGCAATGCAGTTGGGGGTCAGGGAAGAGAAGTGGTCCGCAGGGAGGTTCAGGTGGAGTGATTAAACTGCAGCCAAGATTAGGCCAGAGCTGAAGGGATTCTGGTTAGACTTTCAACCCAGATATACAATCTCCGCTGACAGGGAGCACTGCACATGTTCACCTGTTTATTCCCTGCTGGAACTACTGTATCAGTTTCTGACCAGCTCCCCAGAAACTATTCTAGGAGAATCTGACTCTCCCGGCTAAGCTAAGTACTCCTAGTATGCACCCCTAAGCCCCTGCTTTTTCCTCATGCTGGAGTTGGCTGGGCTCAGAGATGCTCCAAAAACCTGAGCCAGGATCACCATCAGGCAAAGCCAGAGGCTGCATTTCCTCCCTGAAGAACTGGGGTTTCATTGATTGCCTCGACTGTCCAGAGGAGCTGCTCTAGACAGTCCCGTGTTTCTTCGCTGGACTGTGGGGACCAAATGGACTGACCTGGCCCTATTCTGGGGACCGCCTGGAAGAGGGAAACACAAAAGACCCTACAAATCCACCACTCCCAGACAAGACCCGGCCTAAGAAGCCCAGCCAGCGAGGGGCAGGGCCAGGCCCTGCGGGGAAGGAGTGGAGAGGCGCGGGGACCCAGCTCCTCCCTGGAAGCAGCTCCTAGCGGCGCCTGGGTCGGGAAGGGCAGGAACGCGGGCTACTGGGCGGTGGGGCGGAACAGACAAGTGGTTCTGCAGGCCCAAGGCCCGGAGGCGACCCTGCGTTGGTGCACTTGGGCCAGAACCCTCGAAGTCCGAGGCGTCAGACCAGCCCTCTCCCCGCGCCCCCAGCCCCCCCTGCCCCTGCTAACTAGGGCGCACTCACAGGCCGGCACCAGCTCCAGGAAGAGCGCCTTTTGCGCGCGGTCCCGCTGGCGCAGCTGCCGCACGATGTGGCGCTTCCAGGGCGCGGCGGGGGCGTCGTCGGCGCGGGGCCCCGCCATGGCCGCCGTCCCCGGCCCGCGCCGCGCCGGGTCGGGCCTGCGGGAGGCGCGGCCGGGCGGGGCGCGGCCTCGGGGAGTCTCCGTGACGTCCTGGGCGGGCGGGAGCGGGGAATCCCCGGGTTGCACCAAGCGCGTTCTCGGAGGGGGGACTTGAACGCACCGGGGGACAGAAACCGCTCCAGGGTGGGCACCACCCGGACCCCGCCCAAGCCTTTCACCCGTGCGGGGTCTCCTGTGCGGCCCGGGGCTTAAGCCGGGGTGGAGGCCGGAGCCCCCGGGATAGCCGCCCCCGCGCCTCTTGGCGCGTTCCTCAGGCGGGACCTCCAGGGCTGACGGTCGCAGCCTCTCGGTTCCCGGCGCGAGCGCAGCGGGGCCGGCGCCCGTGCACGGCCCGCCCCGGGCCAGGCTCTGTCTGCGGGGCCTGCAGCTCGCGCACGCCGGGCGCTGCCTCAAGGCGCTGCAGATCTGTGAGGGCACCGCCAAGTAAGAGAGCTCTGAGGAAGAAGGGGCTGCAGGACAGGGATGGTGCTTTCCGTGGTGGCAAAAGCCGGATGAAGAATTGGCCTGGAGGAGGTAGTTTTACAGGTAGCGGAGAACAGGTAAAGAGGTTTAGTAACATAAAAAGTCAGTTACATAAAAATTCCTGTTGGATTCCGGCCTGGAAGAACAGTAGACAGGTTTGGGGAGCAAAGTTTAGGGCCCCAATCGTAGCAGAAAAAGTTAGGTTCCTGAGAGTTAAGAGTACAGCTGATTTCATCTAGCGAAACACTTGCCCAAAAGAAAGAGGCTTCCCTGAGGTTGCTCAGGTTGAGCTGTCCAGCATCCTGGCACCCCAACTGGCACCTCAGACCTCAGAGGTTCAGTCTATTTGGGTTGCCTCTGGAGGAGCAGCATCTGTTACAGGTATAGTTGGCCGTGAATCAGTGGGCCCAGCCTAGCCCTGGACGCGCTGTTCCCCGCAGACCCCAGCAGGCCCTGCTGTAGATGAGTGAATGTGGACTTGTCTATGCCCAAGAAGCGATTGAAACTAGACCCTGTTGGGTGGCTACACAAACCCGAACGTGACAGCTCTGTTGAGATGCAAGTGGGAATGGGTCACAGGACTTGTGAGGTAGTAAATTCCATTGTCCCCCAGGAGAGTGTACCCTGCCCTGCTTTGAAACTACAAAGCACAGTGGGTTCAGTCCTCCACATCATTGTCTTTGACCCTCATGTCCTTGGTTCATGCTGTGTCTACTGTTTGCAACACCTTCCCCTCTTGGTGAAGTTCCTCTGACTCCTCTTCATGGGTCATCTCCTCCAGGAAAGCCCTTCCACTGAGTTAAGTCTTCTCTGACCTCAGCCCCAGCCCCAGCCTAGCCTGTCTGTCGAAGGAGTAATAGGTGGAACATTTACCAGAAGGTGTGCCCAGAGGGCACAATTGGCTATAGTAATGAATTCCCTTCAGCACTGGCTGACTCAGTTTGGTGGTGGTATACCTTTTTTTTTTTTTTTTAAAGATTTATTTATTTGTGCATACAAGAGCTGGGGTACAGACCAGAGATGCAGGGGGTGAGAAGATTCATCAGAAACAGAGTGGGGAGCAGAACAGGCAGAGTGGGGAGCAGAACAGGCAGATTGACAGGCTGAGGGGAGCAGCAGGTGAGACAGGAGAGGTCGGTTGCGCCATGCAGGTCACCTCCCTAGCCAGGATCGAACTTTGTGCTGTAGTGGCTGCAGATAGCTTCATTGTGCTGAGTCTTAATCCCTTGCGCCACCAGGGAGGCCCCCTGGGGCTGTGTACCTTGAGGGATGTGCTAACAGGGCTCTGCCTGGGGCAAGGGGCTGAGGAGCACTTTTCTCAAGTAGAGAAATTGGAGTTTGGGATTCCTAACCCATTTTTTTACTCACAGCACACTCCTACATATATTAAAATAATTTTGTCATTTTTGAATAGTCTGTGATAAAGAAGTTATTGGTATTGATTACAAATATTTATCTTCTATCTTTATTATCTGGTTATTTAGTTTCATGTACTACCGGGTTCAGTTCATAATGTAAGTGGCTGGCCTTGTTTTTGAACCTGTTTGAACCCAACCATAACCTTCAAGGAACTGAGCTCAATGGAGAGATCACTTAAGCAGGCAACTCTAGCTCCTAAGATGTGGCTCCTAACCTTTCTCGCCATGCCTGATAAAAGTGTCAGTGGTAGGAAGGTAACCACAATCATCCCTAATGTAGTATATATCATATGCCAGACATCATGCTAAGCATGTAACAGCACACATCCATTTAGCTGCAAGAAACAGTGTGAAGGTACCATTGGTGGAAGCAGTCTAGACTCAGAGAAGTTATTTGCCAATGACTATAAGGCAGGGCCTGAACCTGCAGGTCTATGCTCTTCTTTTTTTTTTTTTTTTTACAAGAAGGCAATTTATTTCAGCAGAAAATAATTTGAAGAGTCCTGTTCACAGACAGCGACCACGGCAACCCCCCTTCCTGCAAGTGCTATCGGAGGGGATGGGGGTGACATCCTCAATCCACCCAATTTTCATTCCTGAGTGGCCAAGGGCTCTGAGGGCTGACTGTGCCCCAGGTCCAGGAATCTTGGTCCGATTTCCTCCTGTAGCCCGTAGTTTGATGTAGAGGGCAGTGATGCCCAGTTCCTTGCACCTCTGGGCCACATCCTGGGCTGCCAACATAGCAGCAGATGGCGAGGATTCATCTTGGTCAGCCTTCACCTTCATCCCACCAGTTACACAGCCGATGGTTTCCATGCCAGAGAGATCAGTGGCATGCACAAAAGTGTCATTGAAGGATGCAAAGATGTGCAGACACCAAATACGTTCTCTCCTTCAGCCGCCTGAGGTCCGAGACTGATGACCTGTTCTTCTCTCTTTTCCTTCCCCTTGCGAGGTGCCATTTCTGCACGTCTTCTCCAGACTCCGCCACCAGAAAGAGTGCTTTCCTTTTCTTTTAAACCTTGGACTGTTCCCTAGTCCTAGTTTCCTAGTACCCTTCCTGTAGAATTTTTAAGGACTGTACTGCCCCTTCTCTCATTAGACCTTCCCAATTTATTCATTCTGAAATACGCTCTAACTCACTCAGTATCTAGAGTATGCTCTAGTTTCTCTTCCTTTCAGAGCACCTGTCCTTCCCAGAAAGAATCATGTTGCTGTGCTTCGGTAGTTGTCTGTGATCTGTCTTCCTGAGGCTGGAAGCTTCTGGAGAGTTAGTGCCAAGTCAGGCTTGATCCCAGCTCTATCTTCAACCCCTAGAACTGGGTCTGGTACCAACTTAGAAGGTGATCAATAGATATTCATTGCTGTTGCTGTGATATCAGAAATACTCAAAAACAGTTTTCATGATCCAGGGCTTAGAATTTTTATTTCAAATTGTTGCTATTCTCAATTGAAAAATGAATCGCATGCATAACCAAAAATTCAAATTGTACAAGAGTAAGCCTCTTTGCCTCTTACCTTCATATCGATCAAGATAGGACAAGCTGTTCAGTGGTATTTGGGTTATCTTTTCCTTTATACAAATATTTTTTTTCTTTTATTTATTTTTGTGTAGAAGAACTGGGGTGTGTAGGCAAGAGGTACAAGAGTGAGGGTGTGAGGGGATTCACCAGAGACAGAGTGGGGAGCAGAATAGGGGGACCTACTGAAATACACAGCTAAGGGGAGCAGTGGGCAAGACAGGAGAGGTCTGCCGCGCCATATGTGGGTTAGCTTCCTGGCGGGTGATCTAACTTGTGCTGCACTGTAGCCAGAGCCCCTCCATTTTGCAAGAGAAAACCTCCCTAGACTAAAACTTGGGAACAAATTAAATTCTAACTGCCCTTTCGCATTCCCTCCTCAAGACTAACTGTTAACTCAATGAATTGCACACCCTTTTCCCTCCTTACAATTAACCATTAACTGGCTTTACCTGCATTCCTGGGAGCTTGGAAAATTAATTGCGTTACATCCCTAATAAACTCCTCCATGTCTCTGAGTTGATAGTGGCACCAAAACAAATATCTACGCATCGCTGGGAAAACACCCTGTTGGGAAAGTCAAACACCTTGACTCCTGTCACCTAGATTGCCTGCCACCTCCTTGGACCTGGCAATGTGACACCCTACACTGCCCTCACATTCCTTCATCCCTTAAAAAAAGTCCCGATACTCTTGCCCTTTGGGGAATTGGCTATTTTGGTTGCCTATCCCAACAACTCCCATCATGGCCATCTGGAGTAAGATTCCCTCACGTAAAGACAATTCTCATGATTCAGGATTTGGCTTTCTGGGTGCAAGTGAAAGACCCCATTTGTTCTGTTATACTAGGATGACTATAGTAAAATTAAAAATGTATGGAAAATAACAAGTGTTGGTGAAGATGTGGAGAAATTTGGAAATTTTGTGTATTTCTGGTAGGAATGTTGTGTAAAACAATTTGATGATTTCTCAAAAGAGAAAACACAGAACTGCCTTATGACTCAGCAATTCCATTTCTAGGTATATATCCATATGAACTGAAATCAGGGACTCAAACAGGTATTTATGTACCCATTCATACTTATATTGTTTGCAGTAGCTAAAAGGTAAAAACAATTCAAATGTCTGTCAACAAATGAGAGGATAAACAAAATGTGACATACATATATAATGGAATATTATTCAGGCATAAAAAGGAATGAAGTTTGGGACATGTTACAACATGGATGGACCTTTAAAAGGTATGCTAGGGCCTCCCTGGTTGTGCAAGGGGTTAAGTCTCAGCACTATCAGCTATCGCCAGCCACGGCAACATGAGTTTGATTCCTAGCCAGGGAGGTGACCCACATGGCGCAGCAGACCTCTCCTGTCTCACCTGCTGCTCCCCTCAGCAGTGTATTTCAGTAGATCTGCCTGTTCTGCTTCCCACACTCTCTAGTGAATTCTTCCTTTCCCCCACCTCTACCTCTCACCCCAGTCCTTGTATGCATAAATAAATAAAAATAAATCTTAAAAATATTTAAAGTATGCTGCATTAAATTAAACAAGCACAAAAAGACAAATATTGTAGGATTCCACTTAAATATATAATACAGGTAAATTTATGGAGACAAAGCAGATTAGAAGTCAGCAGGGACTGGAGAGAGGAAGGAATGGAGAAATGTTGCTTAATGTTTACAGAATTTGTGGGAGATGTTGAAACAGTTTTGGAAATTGTGGCAATAGTTGCTCAACATCATGACTAATTAATGCCAGTGAATTGTACACTTAAAAATGGTTAAAATAGTAATTTTATGTTATATATATTATAATTAACAAGCAAATAAATCAAACACACTATACACAAAGTAAAAAGAGGCAGGACCTCCCTGGTGGTGAAGAGGTTAAACTCTCAGCACTATTAAGCTATCTCCGGCCACTACAGCATGCATTCAATCCCAGGCCAGGGAGCTAACCCACACGGTGCAGCAGACCTCTCCTGTCTCGCCCAGTGCTCCCCTCAGCAGTGTATTTCAGTGGATCTGCCTGTTCTGCCCCCCACTCTGTCTCTGATCAATCCTCTCACCCCCTGCACCTCTGCCTAAACCCCAGTTCTTGCATGCATAAATAAATAACATAAATCTTAAAAATAACCAAAGTAGGGCCTCCCTGGTGGCGCTGCGGTTGAGCGCTGGGTTGCAAAGCTGCCCGCAGCCTCTGCAGCGCCGGTTTGATCCCCGGCTGCACCCCGGCCACCAAAGGAGGATCTCACATGGCATGCAGACCTCTCCTGCCGCCCGCTGCTCCCCTCAGCAGTGTACTTCGGTCCTTCTGCCTGCTCTGCTCCCCACTCTGGCTCTGGTGAATTCTCTCACCCTCCCGCGCTTCTGACTGTACCCAGTGCTTGCATAAATAAATAAATAAATCTTTAAAAAAAAAAAAATAACCAAAGTAAAAAGAAGCAATATAGGTATGGAGAAAATACTTGCAATATATAAGTTAGTAAAATCCAGAAGATAGAAAGAACTCTCAGAAGTCAACTAAAGAACAAGAAATCCAATATGAAACTAGGCAGTGACTTTTATTAGAAGAAAAACAAATGATCCACAAATGAGTAAAACAATGCACAACATATTAATGGTACATTAATGTATAAACAAGAGACCATATTTCACAGGTCTTGGATAGAACATTTGACTGCACAAGTGAGAGGCCATTTTCACTCATTAGGTGGCCAAAAAAATTGACAACTTGAATAATATTCAGAGTTGGTGAAGGTGGGGAAATAGAGTCTATCATCCCTGCTGGTGGAAGTGTAAAAAGGTCTAACTCCTGGGAGGGCACTTTGGTCATATAACACACAGTCTGTCGGACTCATTAGTGACACTCGGTGTGTGGCTGGGTAAACAATTACAAAAGTCATGAACACCCAAATGGAATTCAGTGCAACCCGAAGGAGAAGCTAGATATGTGTGTCCTAACATTGGAAACATGTGTGAAGTAATTTATAATACTTCTTAAAATCTAACAGGCTTTTTTTGGTAATGTTTATGTTTTGTTTCTAAATGATGAGGTCAAAGTTTCAAATTGCCCTTGCAAACCATTTTCACAAATTACACCTATGGGAGTGGGTTGGCTTTACTTTGGGTACATGAAAAGTCAGATGGAATATGATCATGACACCCACTTTTTTCTAGTCGTGGCTTTACAGACTTAGCAATTTTAGTCATATAAATGGGAGAACCTAGTCCCAATCACCTTGAAGGAAATTTGCAGGTTAATTTTCAAGCTTCTCTTTAAACACTTTGAGTATAACCAACGGCCCCACCAAAGATAAAAAAATTAAACAATATAGAACTTTAAAAAAATGGTTTAAAGGTATGAAATGATCAAAACACTCAGGATTTGAAGGAAGTGAGTTCATTTGCAGCTAATCGGGTCCCTGCAACCATAAGCCTGTGCTATTGACTATTGCTTTCCAGGGAAAACAGGGTTTGGCATGGGATGAACTGAAACTGCACCCACCAAGAGGAGAAACTTGTGATTTGACCATCATTCAATATGGGCTAACATTAACGATGCTTTGACATAGACAGGAAAGGGGAAATGACCCCATTTTGTCTTCTGAGAAGTAAAGTCAAAGTTGTATGAATAAGAGGAATACAAACCTCTTTGGTAGATGAGATGTGGCAGATGTGGAGGGGGATGAAGTGGAAAGAGTGTCCTTCACAAGGAAGTTAGATCCTCAAGATGTGAAGTGTTTGGTTTCAAACATGCTTGAGAGAAAATCAGGCACAACTCAAGAGGAGGTTTCCTCCCACAGTACTCACCCTCCCTCCAGCAGACAGGCCACACCTCTGCAGAGCCTGGCAGAGCTGGCCCGAGGAGAAAGCCAGCAGGATCAGCAGGATCAGTAAAGGCAAGAGGCTGTGATATTGCCAAGGTCTAGGGACTGGGCTCTGGATGGAATGGGAGGGCTTCAAGGAAAGGAACCCTGAGAGATGAGGAGGAAGAGACAGGTGGGGTCCCCTCTGCAGCTGCCTCTTTGAGGCCCCATCCTTTGCTAAAGGGTCAGGTGCAAAAAGTAGAGTTTTTCAAGCCCAAATTCTACCCACACCCCTTCCCCCAAACACACACAACTTTCTAAGGTTTTTGGATGCTGAGCTATGTGGAAATCAGCTGATTGTGTGAGGCAGTTTGAGGACAGAGGGTGAAGAGGTGGCAGGCAGGTAAGGAGAATCCCCCACCATCTCAATGTTAGAGGTGGTTAATGCCAAGTTCTTGTAACACAAAACCCCCCAAAAAGTTCAGTTTTGAAGGCACCAAGTTTAAGGAAACTGTGAGCCAACCAGGAGACTTCCCAAAGGCAGGAGAAAGGCCTGTTGAGGAGTCATCAGCATATGGATGGAAGTGAATGAGATCTTCCAAAAAGAGTGCACAGAGCAGAGAGGAGTGACAGAACCTGGAGGAAACCAGTATTTCAGAGGATCCTAGCCCAATTAGCGGAAGACCATCTGGAGAGGCCTCCCTGGTGGTGCAGGGATTAAAGTCTCGGTGCTATCAAGCTATCACCAGCCATGTAGCATTACATATAAATAATATATATTATTATATATATATATATAAAATGCATTGTGTGTGTATATCTATACACACACACACACATATATCTTTTTTTAAAAAGACCATCTGGAGAAACCCATAGTTCAATGAAGTGCATTGACCCATTTATTGGCCCATTGCTATGAGGATGACAATACACCAAAGGAACGGTGGGTGTGCCACCAAACACAAAGGAAAAGAGAGATCTTACAGGATTTGAGAGAGAGGTGCAGAGGTGTGAAATTTTAATGGAGAATTTTTTTTTAAGATTTTATTTATTTTTGCATAGAAGAACTGGGGTGTAGGCCAGAGATAAAGGGAGAGAGGATTCTCCAGAGACAACGTGGGGAGCAGGACAGGTGGATCTACTGAAATACACTGCTGAGGGGAGCAGGAGGTGAGACAAGAGAGGTATGCTGCCCCATGTGGGTTAGCTCCCTGGCCGGGGATTGAACTCAGGTCATCCTGATGTTAGTGCTGAGACTTAACCCCTAGACCACAGAGAGGCCCTGAAGGAGTATTTTGAAGCAGAGCTAGGTATGTAGACAACAGCATCAGATCTGGACTACTAAATGGTCCCCAGGTCCTAATTCCTTGGAAACAATAAAATTAAGGCAAAGATGGAATATTATGTTCAGAAAACCCTTCTCTGAATCTGCACCTAGATTGTGAATCCTGCCTGCTTAGGGATGTAGATCCTTAAGCATGGGTTTCATTTTTTTTTTTTTTAATTTGTTTATTTTTTGTGAGACCCTCGCCGGAGGCCAGGGAATGAACCGGCGCTGCAGAGGCTGTGGGCAACCGCTGCGTCACCAGGGGAGGCCCATGGGTTTCATTCTTAATGTTAAATAACATTATGTTATTTATAATATAATGTTAATATAATATAATATAATATAATGTTAAATAACAAAATTTCTGACAGTCTATGATTTTAAAAAACAAATATGCTTAGTAAAAAAAGAAGTAGGGCCTCCCTGATGGCGCAGGTGGTTGAGCGCCGCACTGTGAAGCTGTCCGCAGCCTCTGTAGCGCTGGTTAGATCCCGGCCGGCCGGCGAGAATCCCACATGGTGCAGATCATCTTTCGTGTCTCACCCGCTGCTCCCCTCAGCAGTGTATTTTGTCAGTCTACCTATTCTGTCCCCCACTCTGTCCCTGGTGAATCCTTTCATCCTCTCGCGCATCTGGCCTGTACCCCAGTTCTTGTATAAATAAATAAATCTTAAAAAAAAAAGAAGCAGTAGCTCTAAGGAGGGGGTGGTTTTGACATTTGCAATATGTACTTGGTGAAAATACTGTTTTTAATTTTATGGCTGGCTTTCTGTGTCTTTTATATCAGCCTGATGAATAACAAGGCATATTTTCACATTCAGAACTAATGTTTAAGTTTTCAATGGAGGAAGGATCTGAAAAGACTGAACAAGAGTTGTGTGAGAAAGCTGGAAGCCAGCTGAAGTGCAGGTCTCACAAAGCAGGAGGGTGATTGCTGGTGTTTAAAGCTAGGTTAAGGGCCTCTCTGGTGGCGCAAGGGGTTAAGAACGCAACCTATGAAGCAATCCACAGCAGCACAAGTTCAATCCCTGGCCAGGGAGCAACCCACATGGCACAGCAGACCCCTCCAGACTCACCCGCTGCTCCCCTCAGCAGTGTATTTCAGTCAGTCTGCCTGTTTTGCTCCCCACTGTGTCTCTGGGGAATCCTCTTACACACACCCCACACCTCTGGCCTGTACCCTAGCTTTCTTTTTTTTTTGTGGGACTCTCACCAGTGGCCGGGGATCTAACTGGCGCTGCAGAGGCTGCAGGCAGCCTCGCAACCCAGCGCTCAACCGCTGTGCCACCAGGGGAGGCCCTGCACCCCAGCTCTTGTATGCATAAAAATAAAACAAATCTTTAAAAAAAAAATAAAGCTAGGTTAAGCCACAGTGGGGCTATTTAAGTTTTATTAAAAGGAAGCAAATCAGAATAACAAAGACAAATATTGGACATTAATCTTACATGGCAGCAGTTTCACAAAGCAAAATACAAAAATTAGCAGACACTCATACTCCAAGTGAGGCTTGAGATTAAGATGGAGAAAAAGTTAAAGGGGTATAAAGGGTGGTTGTGGGGAACTTATTTAATTAAAATGGATTGATTAGATTACATTTGAAGTTATCTTTTAAATAAATTCAATTTAATTTAAAAAATCGATTCCTCCATGGTACTTAGCCACGTGTCAAGTGTTTGGTAGCCACAAAGTGTGGTAGTCTTGTGGCTCCCGAATCAGATGGTGCAGATATAGAACATTTCTGTTGTTGCAAAAATTTTCATTGAACAGCAGTAAGAGAACAGAGAATCCCAGGCTACCAGCATGAGTGCAGTCTCCAAGGAGTGGATGCAGGTGGAAGCTGTGTGGGAGATGCAGATAGCATTGTTTCTAAACCTCAGTCCCAATAACTCTACTCTCCTAGATAGCAGGTGTGTAAACTCGTGTGGCCCTGGAAGCCACAGCACAGGCTCAGAACACCTTGGTGCACAGTTTTCCTGCTGGCACAAACCCACTACACTTCCCAAACTCCATCTCCCGACAAGCCCTGCCTGCACCTTTCTTCTGATTCTCTCTTTCATGAGCTTCTGGGAAGATAGATTTTTGCTTTTTTTCCCCAAAGATTTATTATGCACACAGAGCTGGGGTACAGGCCAGAAATGTGGGAGGGTGAGAGGATTCATCAGAGATAGAGTGAGGAACAGAACAGGCAGACTGACGGAAATACACTGCTGAGGGGAGCAGCGGGCGAGTCAGGAGCGGTCTGCCGCGCCATGTGGGCAGCTCCCTGGCCAGGTACCGAACTGGTGCTGCAGTGGCTGCGGACAGCCCCATAGGTTGCATCTCAACCCCTTGCGCCACCAGGGAGGCCCTGGGAAAGCTAGTTTTTACGGCGTTCCTACCCAAGAAAGGTCCTAGCCGCGAAACTACAGCTCCCAGGAGGGAGTGCGTGCAGGTCTGTCGCGTTCTCCGCCGCGAAGGACGCCACAGCCGCTGCGCCCGAGGTAGTTGAGGTGCGGGTCCCGGAAGAGGGACGACCGCCGGGAACCTGCCGCTTCTCAGATCTCCTTCATCCTGGGGCTGTGGAGACGCCTCGGCTGAATCCGAGTCAACAGAAGCCGCAGGGGCTGTAGTGACAGAGCGGCCGCCTCCACTGGGGGCGCGGGCGGCCGCGCGGCGCCGAGTCCGACGGCCTGAACCGAGGCGGGTGGCGCATGCGCAGAGGGGCGCCGGCGGCCGTAAACACCCCAGAGCGCCTGCGCGAGGGCGCGTCGCTGTGTCGACGCTTGAGGGCGCCTCAGCGAAGATGACAGTAATAAATAGTAGTAACGGACCTGTCATCTCCCTGTGGCCCTGTCTTTTGTGGATTACACAGAGCGCCCCCTTCTTTGCTTCTCTTAATTTGGCCCCAAGCTAGCCCGTGACCGGTGGCGCAGCGGCCTAGGGAAGGCCGCGCGACCGGACGCCCGCGTCGCGGAGTGTGGAGGCCCAGGGCGGTTCCGGAGTCAAGGACTCCAGCCCAGGCTCTGCCTCTGACGTGCTGTGTGACCTTGGGTAGCTCTGTTCCCTTGGGAACCCCGGTTCTTCTCGTTTGTAAATGGAACTCGGTTGTTGGGAAAATGAAATGAGATCCAGGAATACTACTAAATTCCCAAGCTATCTATAAAAGCAAAATATTATAATCAGGTGATTTCAGATTGAGGTACCCATGTCCTCATTCTATAAATCTTGCAAGTTGAGGGCTCCAAGAGGGGCAGGGCTTTGTCCCAGGTCTCATCAGTCTGTGACCAAGGGCTAAAGTCCAACCTGCCTGCCTTGGGGTCTGGAGCCCTTCCCTTCATCCCAAGGCTCGGTGTCTTTGTTGGATACTGACTTCGGGACACTGACTGTTCTCAGAGGGTCTGGGGTAGCCTCTATTTCCAATTTTTCTCCAATCTCACCTGGCCTAGTGGAGAAAAGTCATGCTCTATTGCAATAACTGCTAGAGGCAGGAAGCTAAGGAGGATCTAGAGAATCCTAGAGAAGAGAACAATGTTGCTGGAGCTCACAGACCCTACTCAGAACAGTGGTTCAGGTAAGGGAAAGCCTCAATGTGACAGATGAGCAGGTAATAATAGTAAGTGGGAAGAAGTAGGAGCGTGTTGGACTTTGTTTCTGAAACTGGGAGGAACTGGGCACTCATGGCATTCCAGTTGGGGTCAGTGGCAGCCGGAAGTGATACCTGGGCTGGCCGGGTGATGGGGAGAAGAAGCGAAGAACATTGAGCTGAGGGTGAAGGGGCCACTCCCCTGCCAAAAGAGGCATCCAGGTGGCACCATGAGCACACCATACCACCCCTACCACCCTAGGATCAGGCAGTTTCTTATCAGGGAGGTGAACTTTTCTTTGTCTCTTGGAGCTGGGCTGTACCCAACTCTTTCTCTGTAGAATGCTCTTAGAAGTTCTCAACACAGATGTGGGGAGGGGCTGGAAGAACCTAAGGTCTAGTTGCAGATGGGGCCTTCTCAGATAAGTCATGAGAAGCAGCTGTATATAGAAAGAGAAATCCAGGATCTTCCCATCTCCAA
This sequence comes from Talpa europaea, assembly GCF_964194135.1. Taxonomy (NCBI): domain Eukaryota; kingdom Metazoa; phylum Chordata; class Mammalia; order Eulipotyphla; family Talpidae; genus Talpa; species Talpa europaea. The sequence continues at coordinate 45,361,662 of NC_140073.1, read as the reverse complement.
ATATCTAATTCTCTAGGCCTTTACTTATCACTTATCACCTCTATTTTCAGCAGGGGAAACTGAGGCTAAAGGCAGAAAAGAACCATTTTAAGGCCATACAGGAGGTGGGGTAGAACTGGACTCAGATAGGGATCTTTCCATTACATGCCAGTGATCAAAGATCTTCATCAAACATTTATTGAGTGTCTCTAATGTATACATGAGAAGAGCTAGCTTGGAGTAGCAAACAGAAGCCAGGATTGCAGTTAGACCTGACTTTTAACCAGCCCTTTCAGTGACTTATTGCTATGACCGTTGGTGGGTCACTATCTCTCCCTCAGCCTCAAATTGTCTATAGAGTGGGGGTGATAAGCTTTATCCAAGGCTACCTTGAGGTACAAATATGAATTCAATGAGCTAGAACTGTTAACTCCGTAGAACAGCACCAAGCATGTGATAAATGCTCAGTAAACATTAGCTACTGTTGTTACTGGTGAACACAGGTAAGGCCAGCTGCAGACAAGAATATCCTAGAGCCAGTCGGGCAGAAATGCCACTGCCCCAGCTCTGCCCATCTCCCAGCGACCTCCACTCTGTACCCTGGGAGCCAGTGTTTCTGGAAATCAAAGGGATACCCACGTACCTATTTCCTCCTCTGGCACTGGGAGCAACAGATGCCTTGAACTTTTATTCCTCTACATCCATATTATTCCCTTGCTCACAATCTGGGTCTAGAGTTAAGGTGATTCTGGCCCAAAGCTGCACATTACTGCCCCCAGACAGACCAGAAATAGACTCCTGGCTCTTTCCAGTCCCTCAGGGTATGGGTTCATGGCACACCCCTTCCTCCCTGCAGGCAGTAGTCAAAAAAAGCTGACAGTAGGCGCTTGCTCTGTTTGTCCCCTGAACAGAGCAGAATCGGGCAACATAGGATCCCGGAGGGTGTGACCTGAGATACCCAGCCCCCGCTCCACCTTGTGTGAAGGTAGAAATCTGTCCTAGTGAAAATTTCAACTCTCACCCAAGCCTCCTTAATGGAGGTCTGGTTCAAACCCTTTGTTTATAGAGGAGAAAAGGGAAGCCCAGAAACCAAGGACTCATAAGAGCCCTACACTAAGATGGAAATGAATCTGAGCCAGAACCCAGGGTCCTTGACTGTAGATCAGCGCTCTGCCTGGCAACCAGTTGGTGGGAGCAGCGCATGGTCCCCTCTCACCTTGCACACTGCCACCGCAGTCCTATTGGAGTCAGCCCCCCATGTGGCCACCTAAGTGGGTTCTGGTTAGGGAGTAGCAGGATGTGTGTTTGGGGTGGGTGGTGCATGGAGAGACACGGGGAGGGGGAGCATAGGAGCTGGTCAGAAAGAAGCCAGAGCTGGGGCAGGTGGACTGGGCTCTCCTCTATGTGTGTTACTGCTGCAGGATTCTAGGGCCTTATTAATCAATCTGAGGCAGCAAGGGATAAAAATACCGTGGGAGCACACTCCTGGAGGAGGGGAGCAAAGCAGATAAAGGAATGAGTCACAGAGCCCAAGCCCTAAATTTAGAAGGTGCTGAAGGAGGCAGCTTCCCTCCAAGGGAGCACAGTGGAGATGCCCGATAACCCAGGGTCTCAGGGCAGGGGGCAGTGGTTGGCAGGAATCCTCTGCACAGCAGAGCCCCAGGGAAGCTGAGCTTGTTCTGGGTATGCTCCAAGTGTGGATTTTGACCCCAGAATGAGCCCTGACCAGGGCTCAGCCCCATCCTCAGAGGGCCTAGAGAGCCTTCCCAACACTGTGACACCATCACATGATCCTGGAAACCAGCCCCTGGAGTGTGGACATCTCAGCACCATCCTGCCTGATAGCTGTCCTAGCGTCCAGTTATCAGACACCGAAGAGGGAGCTCTGTGGGTGCCACAATGAATACTGTTGAATAAAGGTCTCTCCCAAAGGGGATCCATCCAGCCTTCCTAGCTCTGTTTGAATTTGAAGATGACAATGGGAGACAAATGCCATAGTGCCCCCCTCTGCTTTATTCTCAGCCTTCCAGGATCCAGGAGAAGAGGGAGTTACTAACTCCAGGTTGAGGAGCAAAGACAAAGGCAAGAAGCCATATCTTAGCTACAGATAACAGACCTCGGGGTAAGTGGTCAGGAGGCAAAAGCTGACAGCAGCTGTGGCATTGATTGAGTGCTCATTGCTTGCCAGTCCCCATGCCAAGCACTCCATGTATATGAACTCACCTCTGCCCCACTGCCACGATGTAAATCCGGCTAGCCTACCCATTTTAGAAGTGGGAGAACTGAGATGAGGCTCAGAGGTTAAGTAATGGTTCTAGATTATACCCAGACAGCCTGGCTCCCCAGCCAAAGCTCTTAGCCATTATGCTAGAGCGCTGAGCAGGCTATTTCACCGCATCTGTCTGGCCTCCTTTCCTGTCCTTCCCCCCACCCCCCTTTAGTCCCTGTACCCTGAGCCCTAGGAGTCTCCCTCAGACAACTTCTGCTGACCAGGGCACTCCCAGGCTCAGAGAGAGAAGAGTCTGACAGTTTCCCCAGAACCACTGGTAGGGAGGCACCATGAGACTGTAACGGTGGTCCCAGGAAAGGGGGAGGTTCCCTGCCCCACCCAAGGGAGGGTGGAGCTGAGCAGGAAGAAGAGAAGCTGAAGAAGAGACTGAGGAAGGAAGGAGCAGGATGGAGCCAGAAGGAGACCTGGAGGAGGCGCATGGAGCCTAGAGACACGTAAAGAAACTGTGCTTGTCTTTTGGTCGTGGACTGGGTGACACAGATGTGGGTGAGACCCGTGGGGAAGTGACAATGGCAGCTTTTATCTTGATGTTGATTTTGCTCTTTTCCTTCTGGGCTTGTCCGGTTGTTTGTGACCCTTTTCTGTGGGTCCCCACTGGAAGATGCTTTAGACTTGTGGCAGGCTTTGGGGCCTTGCTCTGGGCCAATCCCATTTGGATGGAGTTTTACCCACGAGGGGACGGGTAACTTTGGGTGCTTCATTTAGAAACTAGACTCTTTGCCTTACCTGTATTGTTTCCTAGTTTTATTAAAGTTCCTTCCCATTAAAGTCTCCTATGTTTTGTGTTGATGCGGCGGATGGCAGAACCCATTTAGAATAGGCAGGTTTGCGGGGTTTGGGCTGCCCCTCTCCCTGTCCTATAACAAGACCACTTTGACAGGAAAACAGGCCTGGGGAGGTACAGGGCCTAACCCAAGGTGTGCAGGACCCAGAGCAGAATCACAGGGACTCCCCCTTTGGGAGAGTCTCAGGTCCACATGGCTGCCACCCCCTTCTGAATGCTGGGTCCTCCTACTGCTGATGTCTGCTGGCTCTGCCACCTGTGGAACCCAGTTAGATTGCTGGGTCAATACAGCCTTCCAAAGGCCCTGGAGTTTCCTGTCAGTGGTTCCTGATTCATCTGCCTGGCTCAGGTCCACCCCTTGCTCAGCTGTGTGCTCTGTGCTCAGGCTGGGTAGCAGTGGATTGGAGACATTTTTGTGTCTTCAGGAAGGACAAGGGTGCCTGGTCCTTCTACCAGGTCAAGGACACTAATCCAGGAAAGATGCCCCTTTTCTGACAACCTACATAATTTTCTCCTTCTGCTTTCTTATTTTTTTTTTAAAGATTTATTTATTTTTATACAAGAACTGGGGTACAGGCCAGATGTGCTGGAGGGTGAGAGGATTCACCAGAGACAGAGTGGGGAACAGAACAGGCAGACTGACAAAATACACTGCTGAGGGGAGCAGCGGGTGAGACAAGAGAGGTCTGCTGCGCCATGTGGGATTCTCGCTGGCCAGCCGCGATCGAACCGGCGCTGCAGAGGCTGTGGACAGCTTCACAGTGCGTTGCTCAACCGCCTGAGCCACCAGGGAGTCCCTGCTTTCTTATTTTGAATTTCAAAGTCAGCCTGGCCCTCAGCAGCCTAACTTAGGACAGTTTCCAATTTCTAGGAATACAGGGGCCTCTGAGGAGTACTTGAGATCACCCTTTGGTGGCCCAAAGCCCCCTGGCCATTACTGTGTGTGGGGGTGGGGTGGGAGAGAACATAGCCTTGGGGCCTTGCAGGGTCGCTGCCCAGAAACTCCCAGGTTCAGAGACACTCCCAGCACCCCCGGTAGGGAGGTACCTTGAGCACCACCACTTTTACAGGAAAACAGGCCTGAAGAGGTACAGGACTTTCCACACAGCCTTCTGCCCCACACCCAGGGAACTACACTTGAGGAAAACCAGGAAAGGTTCTCTTTCTCTCTGGGTCTTGTTTGTCAAATGGTCCTAATTGTCCCTGTCTGACCTTCCATCTAAGTAGTGAAGGTCAACTTAGAAACAGAATGTGTGCAAAAGACTTCCTGGCCAAGTATCTTTTTACAAAGAGGGTGTACAGGGTCAAGTGCACACGTGTGTTCAAGTGCATGTGCATGTTCATGTGCATGCGTGTATGCGTGTGTGTGAGAAAGAGAGAGAGACAGGCAGACAGACAGCTGTGACTTGAGGGCAGTCAGTGCTTTCCCAGGGCAGGCAAAGGACTGAGCTCTGTGTGGGAACTGGCATGTGACCATGCAGCCTTTTGAGACTTTATGACATGGGTGTGGTGGTGCCTCAGGTATAAGGTTTCCAAAGTTAGCAAACATTTGGGATATATTTATACTAAAAATGATTCTTTATCTGAAAATCAAATTTTACAAGACATCCTGTGTTTTCTCTTGCAATTCTACTTTTGTACTCTGTATGACCTGGCATGCCCAAGTGTGTACCTATGCTGGGCTGGCCAGGAGTGGGACTGAGGTGGCATGTGGCTGTGTAAGAGGATGCAGTGTGATATGGGATGTGTCTGTGGCAGTGTCTCGAGGAGGAGCGAGGAGGGACCCAGTAACTCCCTCAGGCCAGGGTTTGGGCTATTTTCTCAGAGAGGCCCAGTAAGCGTAAGACACCCACCCTGGGCAAACACTTAGATCCGGCTCCACTCCCCGTGGATGCAGAGCCTACTGTCACACCCCAGGAGACTATAAAGGACCATTCTCTCAGGACTAAGCCAACCCTGGGGACTTCCGAGTGCTCTGTCCTGGGCCCTTCCAGAGGAACCTTTGGAATCATCTCTTCGTTGCTGCTCCTTGGTGACATCACACTGGTCACTGCCCAATCTTCTAGAACAGTGCTCCCAGGACGTTGCTTTGTTGCCTGGAAATTTTCTCCACCCAAACTGGCAGGCCAGGTTACCCCTGAGGGGGTAGGGGGGAGCGGGGCTGGGGGAGGGGTCTTCTCTCATCTCCCAGAGGAGAGCTCGAGGAAGCCATCCGTCTGTCTGACTAGATGGTGAGTAGAAAGGAGCACCCAGGTGCTAGTGGAGACTCATTGTCAGAGACACAGACGGTGGAAGGAGAGGGGGGCCTGGATATGAGAAGACTGTATCTTGAGGCTGCGAGAGGGCGGTGAGTGCATCAAGGTCACCCCTAGGATAGTGTAAGGGGTGGCATATAATGGGAGCAGGGACATTGCTGCCTCTGTGTAGGACCTGGGAGACCTCCATTCTGCTCTCTGCTTTATCTGTGCTGCCAGGCTGTAGTTTCTCCATCTGTACAGTGAGAGGCTGGGCCCGGTGATGTTAGTCTGAGGGTCTTTGTTCTAATGGGAACAATGGGGGGAGCTTAGGGGAGTGAAAGAGACCAAAGAACATTGGGGGGAGTTTAGAGGAGAGACAGGGACCAGGTCAGGAGTGACTCCAGACAGGTGGCCTGACATCTGCTATCAGGGGACAATAGGTACAGTCTGATGTGAATCTCTCCAGAGCACACCCTGTTCCCCTTCCAGGAGTCACAGTCCTGAGACCCCATATGGACTCTGACTTGTGTGATTCGGGGGTGTGTCCTTGTCCCTCTCATGCCTCAGCTTTCTTAGTAGGGGGCACAGCTCACACAGGGCCCTGGGTAATGATTTCTCACCTTCCAGTGACACTTCTCGGTTTGCTAAGCACCTTCTTCTGGTACTTGCTGCCGCCTTCCATACCCACTCTGACTCCTGCTAGTGATGTCCCATCCTGGGCTGGGACCAGTGAGGAAGCAGGCCTGGGCCTTGCCCTGGAGGCCCAGAGAGGCAGCTTCATTAACCTTTTGTGGAGGGTCCTGTGACTGGAGCAGGGAGCTGCAGGGTCACATTCTGTTTAATCTTTCATGAGAATCTTAATAACCATCATATAGTAACACTTATTTGGGAAACATGCTATTTTGGACAGTATATTTCTCCCCCCAATTACATATTTTGTTACTTCTTTGGGGGCAAAACTAGGACATGTACAGCTCTTTTTTTTTTTTAAAGATTTATTTTTGTTTATTTATGCATACGAGAACTGGGGTGCAGGCCAGAGGTGCAGGGGATGAGAGGATTCACCAGAGACAGAGTGGGGAACAGAACAGGCGGACTGACTGAAATACACTGCTGAGGGGAGCAGAGGGCGAGACAGGAGAGGTCTGCTGCACCATGTGAGTCAGCTCCCAGCTCGAACTCATGCCGCAGTGGCTGGAGATAGCTTGATAGCACTGAGACTTAACCCTGCGCCACCAGGGAGGCCCCCATGTACAACTCTTTTGATTGCAATAATTCTTAGAGAGTATGAATTAGTATTCTAAATGAGGAAACTGAGGCTCAGAAAGAGTATGTCACCTGACCTTGGTCACAGCTAAAAAATGGTGTAGTCAGGATTTGAACCCATGTCCACAGGTCCTTTGTGAGATTGTGAGAAGATTGTGAGAAGAAGGTGGGCTAGTCCTACGATTCCACTCCAGACTTCTTCCGTTCCCCTCCTCTTAACCCTCCTGGGCTCACTCTTCTTCCCTTGAGAAAATGGGGCCCTTTTCTCTGTTGCTCAGGGATGTTTGAGACAAGCTATGAATCCATTTTGGTTTTGATTGAGAGCATGTCATGAACCCCACATCCAGAGATATCTAAATTCCAGGAGGGGGACTTGCAAGGGCAAATTTATGCTGAGTAAGATGGGGAGAGATGTTCTTCTATCCACTCAGTGGCCAGCTAGCCTGGCCTGAATCCAAGACACAAGGTTGAGGCCAGGGTGCGGCTACCTAAGCCCAAGAGTGGCAGGTCACCCATCTTTTCTGACCGAGGACCCAAAAGAGTCATTCTTGGTTAATCTATGTTTGAATTTGAGTGGTGGTTTGGTTTCTGCCATCGGTACCTCCCTGAGTTTACTTCTCCTCAGACTGGCAGTTTTCTAAGGTGAGGAAGTCCTTCTGTGAGTCTGCCTCATGGCTACATCCTGCTGTCACCCCAGTTTTATCTCTTTTACTTGGGACTGGGCCATGGACATGAGCTGGGCTGTTTCCTGCCCTTGCGCCTGCTATCTGCTGAGAAGGGTTATTGGGGAACAAAGCAGGCAGGAGCCATCCTGCCAGTGTTCCCATCTCCTCTCCTCTTGGCAGAGACTGCAGTTCTCAAGCCGGCTCTGCATTTCCCATTTTGGGTCTTCCCTGTGCTGGGTGTGAGGCTGTCAGATAAAACCATGAAGGTCAGGGGACAGTCCGTGATCTGTCTAGAGCTGAGGTTGATGCAGAGGAGAGTCCAAGAGAGCCAGGGCCCTGGGCTCCCCAGGACAGGGCTAGCTACCCCCTTACCCCGCCGCGCCCAGGCACTTGAAGCATGTGGGTTAGAAGAGGTGGGGTCATTATCTGACTATGTCCCCCACCCTGCAAATGGGAGGCCTGGAGAACTAAGTTCACCACACAGACCTCATGAGAAACTGCAACTCATTTTACTGGATTTTCTTTGCAGAATACCCCTCATGGTCACTTGTTATCACGGCTCCCTGCTCACCCCCAATCATAAAATTGGACCCGAATCAACAACATCTTAGAGTTCTAAGCACTCCAAGAAGAAACACCTCTATTTGTGAACCTACTGTGACAACTCCTTCTCTTCCTCTAGCATTTTTAAGAAAAGCTGTTACATCCTCAGAGCTCTAGGATGGTGAGGCTACATGCTATGCCTTTTGATTTCCTAATTCTAAAAATGGGAAATGAAGGCTCAGAGAGGACAGGAAAGCCAGAGGGGAGAGACACCCTGGAATGGGGGAGGCTGAGACCTGGGTTCTGAACAGGATGGCTGCATACTCACTGTGCAGTGCTGGGCAAGTGGTGGCACTTATTGGGCCTGTTGGTTGTCCATCCGTGGAGCTCACCACAGGCCCTCCCTGCTCCTCTCTGGTCAGGGGTCAGTGAATGCTCAGCCTTGGGCCTCTGCCACACTCATACTGGTCTGGCCTCAGAGAAGTTGAAATACTGGCTTCAGTTCCCACAGAGTGGCTGGAGACAGAACTGGCACTGGGACCTGGATGGCAGATGGCAGCCTCTTAGTCTGGAAGGGGTGGCAGCAGTGCAGGTGGACACGTCTCCCCCTGTGGTTATGTGGTTATGGCGCGCTGGCCCGATTCTGCCTCAGGAGGGACAGGGGAGCCCCAGAGTTTTGGGGCCAGATGCTCTTGAGAGCTTAGTCGAGGCAGTGGGAGGTGTGTGAAAATGTTCCTGGGTACTCGGGAGGGGTGGTGGTGGACAAGAGCCAGAGTCTGGGCTGGAGGGGAGCGCTGAGGCTGAGCGTGGAATGCGGAGTCTGCAGGTCTGCAAGCCTTGTGGTTTTGCCTGCCTCACTGGAGTTGGGTTGGGTGTGTAGGTCTGGTGTGCCTGGAGCTTGGTGGGGATGCAGGCTGTGGGCATCTCTGAGTTGCTCTTGCTTGCCTGGAGGTGTGCGTCGGTTGTCTGTCTACGGTTGCGGGGGCGGGTGGGGGACAACCTTCTCGTGTGTGCACGTAGGTTGCTGCACCTGTGAGTACGGGAGGGAGGTGTGGAGAAGGGGCTCACAATCAACTTCCAGAATCCTTCTTCTAAACCTCCTCGCCCCCTGTCAGAACCCACTTTTCCTGGACGCCTCCGCGCTGGGTCCCCAAGCCGGGTCAGACACGGGTCTCCCTCTGACCCGCGCCCCTGCGTGGGGCGGGCGGGGGCGGGCGGGGGCGGGCGCTAGGACCCGGCAGGGCGGGGCGGGGCGGGGCTGCGAGCTCTGGCAGCTTTACCTCCGCAGCCTGGAAAATACCGATCCCCGGCGCGGAGCCCCCGAGCCCCGAGCTAGCCGGGGAGAGGGCGGGGAGGCGGGAGGGGCGCGCGGGGCGGGGGGCGCGGGGCGGGGCCGGGCGGCGGGACCCACTGCTCCTTCCCCCGGAGCCCCTGCGCGGCCGGCGGAGGCGCTCGCACCCCGCACCCCGCACCCCGAGCCCGGCGGGCCTGCGGAGCGGCGGGCGCAGGTGAGCGGCCCGCCCCGCGGCGCCCCACCCCGCCCCCACGACTCTCGGGGCGCGCAGCCCGCGCCAGCGCAGCCGCGGAGTTAGTTGCGCGGGTCCGGCCAGCCCCGCGCGGGGCCCACGGGCCGCCGGTCACTCGGGGTCCCGCCGCCCCCGGGCCCCGACGGGCGCTCGCGGGCTCCCCTCGCCCCACGCGCAGCCCCCACCCTCGCCCCGGGAGCTCCGGGGTCGCCCCGCGGAGGGTGCCCGGGTCCTCACCACGGGGCCGCCCCGAGCTTATCGCGGACTCTGCACCCGCCCCGACCCCGGGCAGCCCCACCCGCGCCCCCAGCGCGCCGACTCCGGTCCCCAAACCGGTCTTGCAGGTCCCAGGAAGGTGGCGTCAGCATCTGCAGCGGCGTCGACGTCGTCGGAGCCTCCGCGGAGCACCCAGGAGAGCCGGACTGGGACCGGGGCCCTGAGCCTCCCCATGGAGAAGTCAGCTGCCTCGACGGAGCCCCAGGGGCCTCGGCCAGCCCTGGGCCGCGAGAGCGTCCAGGTGCCGGATGACCAGGACTTTCGTAGCTTTCGGTCCGAGTGCGAGGCCGAGGCGGGCTGGAACCTGACCTACAGCAAGGCCGGAGTGTCTGTGTGGGTGCAGGCTGTGGAGATGGATCGCACCCTGCACAAGATCAAGGTAGGGGTGCCTTATGGCAGGTGCAGCCTCCGTCGTGCCCTTGCTGCCTCCCACTGGGGTCCTCTGGTCCTCCCCCGGCACCGCGGGTACCTGGTTGTGCATTTGGACTGGGAAAAAGTCTCCTGCCAGGAACTAGGCGGAGGCACAACTTGCTGGGCGAGCCCCCATCACAGATGGGCCAGTTGAGGTCTGGAGACGGAGAGTGTGTGTGTGTGTGCGTGTGCGTGTGACTCTCTCTGGCTCACCCAGCCAGAATCCAGGCTTCTGCATGCTCCTGCCTACTCCAGGGAGGTGGGCTGCTGCCAGGCGCCTTTAGGAGAGTGATCTCCCTCAGGGACCCCTCTGTTCTGGAATCCCTCACTGGTTCCTGACTTGAACCACCCCAGGTGGGACACTGAGTCCTCTCCCTAATTCCTGGTTCTCTCAGTCTGAACTGGGACTCTTTCCTCACTCTCTCTAACTAGGCTGGCAGGGATCTGATTCCTTCTTGCCTGATTCCCTGCGCTTCCCTCTTCCCTCTCGGGCTGCTCCTTGAGTCTCCTGCAGGGATCTGAAGGCAGGGCTTGGACATCACAGGGCCAGGCTGGGGGGGGCTGGAGGAGGAGGTAGACCTGCAGATGCATGCACAGTGGCCCTCGCAGCCTCACTCCTCACAGCCCTGTGAGTCTCCTTTGCCATCATAGGGCAGGCTTGGGATTTGGGACCCTGTATACCCATCTCCCCCTGGGGTACTAGTTGGGGCAAAGGTTGTGAAAACTCTGGTATAGGGGCCTCACTGGCAGCCCTAACACCCTGGATTGCTGTGAGTGCCACATTCTCAAGGGGACAGTTCTCCCTGTTTCTGGCCTCCCCCTCCTGCTGTCCTCCTCCAGTGGGTAGAGGTGTGCATTTATGTTGGGGGAGAGGGGAACAGGGCACTGGACTCAAAGGGGCCTCCTTCCCTCCCCACTTGCCAGCTCTCTTGCCTGGAACTTGCTCTTGGACTAGCCCAGGCATCTTGGCATCACCCCAGGCCTGGACATATCTGAGCTTCCCTCTCTGCTCCTGTGCTTTTCTGCCTCACTTTGTCTTAGTCATTTCCAGTTTTGTCCATCTGTCCCTATGTGGCCTTCTGGCTAGCCCTTTCTCCCTTCTATGACTTTCTGTGCTCTGGCTGGCTGACTGTTCCTTTCTCTCTGGGTTTCCAAGTGTGGCTCCTCCTCTGGGACTCTGTCCAGGTCTGAGAATCCTGGATTGGGGGCTTTGCTGGGACCTGACCTCTGTGAGCCTGAGGAACAGGGCAGGGCAGGGCAGTTGAAATGCCCCGGCTTGGTGCCTCTGAAGGCAGGGACAGATCCTCACTCTTTACATCCCTAGCATCCAACACTGACAGACCAGGGATGTTGGTTGAAAGAAAAATGGAAGGAAGGGACAAGGGGACAAACTGAATGGAAGGAGAGCACGGTTGTTGTGAGGGCTAGGTTGTTTTCCTGGCCCTGACCTGGAAAAGGCTTAAGGCTTGCAGTGTGCAGTGGGGTGAAGAAGGGTAGTATCCCCGCCTAGCTGGCTGTCCAGAAGGAGCGAAGGGGAAAGTCTGAATTGAATCTAGTACACCCACCCTCTGTGTCAATAGGGCAGATCTGTCTCCTCCATCTGGCTTGGTTAATGAATAAACCCAGCCCAGTCCAGGACTGGAGTTGGTGTGTCAGGAGGTCAAACTGCCAGAGAGCAGACCCCTTGTGAGCAGATCAGACTTTTCAAGTGGCCTTCTTTGGGAGTGGAGGTGACTTGGAAAAACTGGGGTGTTATGGGCTTGTGGTCAGTGCATATACCCTCCCTGGCAGCAAGGATCTCAACTCTCCTTGCCTCTCAGACTGAGCAGAGGTTGGAGCTGCCAAAAGACTCTTGCAATCTCTGTTTCATGCCTTCCTCCCCTCGCCCCGCCATCCCTTTACTGAGGTGCACGTGAGGACATAAGGCTCAGAGAGGGGCAGGGGCCAACCCAGGGTCACACAGCCAAGTCCCAGAAGAGTCAGACTTAGAACCCAGATCTCAAGCCTTCCAGCCTAGCCTTCCCTGTTCAGCTTTTCTCCGCATTGCTACACTTCAGTTCTGCTCCACAGTGGAGGGAGGTTTGGGAACAGGAAGTGAGCAGAGATGGGACCCAGGGAGGAAGGGCCTTGGTTATGGGCATTCTGAGGGCCAGCCTCCCCAACTCAGCATGGTGGGGTACAGTTTTGGGAGATGGGCAGAGGTCTCTGAACTCCCCACCCCTAAGATTCCAGGATACCCAGGTTCCATGCCACTAATCCCATTTCTTTTTCTTTTCTTTTTTTTTTTTGTCAAATGATCCTTTTAAAAAATATTTATTTTTATTTATTTATGCATACAAAAACTGGGGTGTAAGCCAGAGGTGTGGAGGATGAGAGGATTCACCAGAGACAGAGCGGGGAGCAGAACAGGATCATCTACTGAAATACACTGCTGAGGGGAGCAGTGGGTGAGACAGGAGAGCTCTGCTGCCCCATGTGGGTAGCTCCTTAGCTTGGGGTTGAATTCATGCAGCAGTGGCTGGCGATTGCTTGATAGTGCTGACACTTTAACCCCTGCACCACCAGGGAGGCCTTGTCAAATGATCCTTTATTGAAACATTTTCCTTTGTCATTAACTAACTAGGTGGGCATCCCACCACACCACTGCTGATGTCATCTATGATGTTGGGAGGGTGGTGGCCATCAACATGGCAGCCCTCAGAGTGAGCAGTCCCCAGGATCTCTTCAGTGGTCCCAAAGAGTTCTCTAGCTAAAGATCAGTGCTGCCTTTGTTGGGGCAGTGTTGACAATCTCATCAAAAGTGGCATTTCCACTGTGGTTTAATGTTTTCCTGCTTCTTTCTCTTTCTTGGCAGTTCCTCGAAGGTTTTGATGATGAAGCAGAGGCTCAGACATCTCAGTCTGAGCCTGTCTGTTCTGAATGGTCAGTTTCACTGGAATCCTTAGATGCTTCCAATCACTCGTTGCCTCAGGGATGTCATCACCGACTTTTTTGGGAGAAAGACCCATGGGGCCAGGCTTGGGCTCTAGGGCAGACATGGCACCGACTTCCCCATTGGTGCATCTTAGGAAAAGGATTTTATTCTTGTGAACCAAGAGAGCTTCATGTTGGTCTTCTCTTGGCTTAAAACCGAAGGCACAAATCCCATTTTTGTTAAGAGCCCCTGCTCTGAGCCAAGCATTTCTTTCCTTCAGCGAATTTACCATGAGGCTGTAGCAGACAATAAAGAAACTGAGTCTGGGAAAGAAGATGGTTGCACAGTAGCTGAGGCAAGGGTGGAACCCAGGCCAGCCTTGCTCCAGAGTGCCTGCCCTCCTCCTCCTCTGCTTGGGTTCACATCTTAGTCAACATCATGGCATTTAACCCCATCAATAACTCTTTGAAGGACGCGCTGTTCTCTTCATCTCATTCTTGTTTGATAAATGAAAAAGCTGAGGCCCAGGAAGGGGAGGGCTTGTTAAGGTCACAGAGCAGGTCTGAAGTGAAGCCAGAGTCCCCAAAGATGACTGGGTCACTCCAGGAGGCAGGCAGTCAACCACAGGTGTTTGCTGAGCTTCCGCCCCTTGCCCTAGCCTCTTCTGGACCTGTGCCCTGGGCCGAGAAAGCCGGTTGCCATTGGACGTGTTCTGTGCTCATGATCTCAGGAGCAGGAGCCTAGCCTATCTCTGTACCTGATTGATTTCCTTCTCATCTCTCTTCCCTCATGTTTATCTTCCTGTCCCTGTGTCCAGCGATCCCTGGAAGCTATGTGGCACTGGGCCCAGCTTTCAGAGTCAGGACAAAGAGAAGGGGCTGCTGGAGGTTAACCCCCTTCTCTCCCTCCTGACCCCCAGCCTGGCTTGGCCCTAGGCCTGCACTGGGCTTTGGGCATAGACATTACCTCCTGAGAGGTTAGGCCCTATTCCAGAGGCAGATGCTGAACTTGGATCTTGGGTTGGAGGCAGAGGACAATATGGAACCTGAACCTGGGTCTCCCGATGAGCATGCCAGGCTTCCCTATGGCTCCCATAGTGGTGTGAGAAGTAGAAAACCAGGGGTTTTGTCAGTCATTCAAGCTGGGTCAGCTGGGGAAGAGGCTAGGGGTCAGTCTGGCTATGATGTTCTCTTGCTGTGTGTGTGGCTGTGGGCATGTCCTAGCCCTCTCTAGGCTGTTAACTCCATCTCTGTCCGGGGACTCTCCTGGCTCTAAGATCCTCTCAACTCAATGCATGTGCTGAGGCCCATGGGAGAGGTATGGGGAACAGGGGACAGAAGCCAAAGATGAGCTGGCCTGCCCAGTCCTGCTCTGGTTGTCTTCAGGTTCTCTGATGCTGCTGTGTGCCTAGCCTTGTACCCGGCTAGCCATGCGCAAGCCCTGGAGGAGACCTGGCCATTGCTCTCAAGGGTTCCAGCCCCCAGTGGGAAGAGGACTGACCGTTCTACATGACCCCTCTTACCGCATGGGCAGATGCTTGCAGGCAGACCACAGAGGCGGGGGGCAGGTAGGCAGGACCTTGAGGGACTTGGGGACTGGAGCAGTGATGGGAGGTTTTTTGGGGGAGTGTGACTGACAACTTGAGGTTCCTCTTGATACCGGAAGCTGGCAGTGGGGATGTGACTCCTCTGACTTCCTGTCCTCTTGCTCCTCCCCTTCCCCTCTGGTGAAAGCAGGTCCCTGTCTCCTGTCTACCTGCGCCTGTGCTACAAGCCATTACTCAGGCCTGTTCCCTCTCAGGGGCTCATTCTCTCCCCTGTGATGTGTGGGATCATTGCCGGGATTTCCGAGGGCCTGTCACACTCCTAACAGCTTGTGAGGCTCGAAAGGGTCCCCGGGAAAGTGAGGGAGGGGCCAGAGCGCCAGAGCCAGGTGTTCTCTCTCTCTTTCTACTGAGTCGTCTACTGAGTCTCCTGAACATGGGTCTTATCAACTCCCTTTGAACAGGTAAGGAGACAAATACTCAGAGCAGGAATTGACTTATGCAAGGCCAAAAATCTAGAGGCTGGCTAAGTAGGATCAGAATCCCAGTCTTTGGGTCTCCGAGGCTGAGAGCTCTGCACTCCCTTGAGCCTGGATAATTGCACCATTTGGCCCATCCATCTCAGGACCTTGTGGCTCACCACTTAGCCCCCTCTCCTGCCTTGTCAGCCTGTGCTGTGTCATGTGGAAGGGCACCCTGGAGGGGACACAACTTGGCAAGAGCCCCAGCCCCTCTGTGTGACCTTGGGGGTCATTTTACCTTTCTGAGTCAGTCTTATTATCTTTGGTGGCAGAGGCAGGAATTCCCCTGGTTTTAGGGACTTAGATTAAGTGAGTCCAGTTAAGGCTTAATCTTTGTCCCCTCTGGGACTCAGATTCCTCATCATTAAAGGAAGTTGCCAGAGAGGTAGTTTCTTAGAGGTTGTCTAATCCTGAGGTCCTGGTTCATGGGTCTATACTACTGGATACAGAGGAAGGACAGAACGCTAATATCTTGTAGTCTATGCCATCAGAGCGAGGTCCCCAAATGGGGTACCTAATCCAGGATTATGTCCTGTGGGCCCTTGTCATGGGCGACTCCCGCTTTGACTTGGTCTGGGGTACATGAAAACAATAGCCCCAGAGCTGTCCTCAGAGAGAGTGACTCCAGGTAGCCAGGACTCAGACCTCCAGGTGAGCTTCAGGTGGGAGAGCTCAGAGTTGGGAAATGTCCAAAGTGATGGGAGCCTTTAGGAAATCTTCTGGAGGAGGTGCCTGGGTTGGCCTGAGGCTGGAGGGGAGAGAGCACAGAGTCCAGAGTCCAGACCCTGTGGCCTTGGGCAGGTTGCTGCCTCTGCCTAGGCCTTAGATTCCTCATCAATGAAATGTTGAGTAGTGGTGTTGCTCTGCCTGTCCTTGGGCACTCCACTCATTCACTGATCGCCTCCCTGCCTGGCCCTGTGCTGGAGGGTGGGGACAGGGGGAATCAAACCCTCAAGGAGCCTCCAGGGGCTTGAGGGCAAATACTTTACAGGAAACTCTGTGGAGTTTCCACTCTGTGGAAACGCAGAGTGGGCCCCTGAGCTAGCCTTGGGGACCAGGGAAGGCTTCACAGAGGAGGAATGCTCAGGAGATCTCTCTGGAATTGGGCAGACAAGAAAGTGTACAAGGGCGATAGGATTGGGAGCATTCTATAGGAGGGGCTGAGCCAAGATTGGTTGGTGGGAAAAGGCGGTATGCTACAGGTGCAGATGTTGAGTATGGGCCTTAGAACGCAGGGAAAGGGCGGGGGTGATTGGAGAGCTAGATCATGGGTCCTGGAGGTCCTAGGGCGCTAGGGGAGGGTTTTTGCAAAGGTGAGTGGTGGGGAAGATGCTGCTGCTTTTGTCTGCAGAGAGGGGCCAAGGCCTACACTAAAGCAGGGGCTGTGGGAAAGTGCAGCAAGGGATTGTACCCAGAGAGACTGAGTCACAGGTAATGGATGGGACATGGTGACAGCATAATGCTTTGCAAGGTGCAAACTGAAGTGCTGTGCAGGCCAGGCTGAAAGACTGTGGATGTGCAGCTCCCTTGGCGCCTGCCCTGTGGAAGAACCATGGGAGTGGGGTGGACACCTCCAGTCAGTGTCCCCGCTGGGACCAGACACCCTTCTATGCCCAGCTCCCCAGGCTCTGGCTTTTAAACTTTAACGAGCCCCAGCTCAGTTTCCAGCCGAGAGTCTTTAAAGTTTCAGGAGATGAGAGAAAGGAGGGAGTCCTGGAGACAGATGGGTTTTCTTTCTTCCCTTGTGTCTCCACGCCTGGCTGGGCCACCTGGAGCCAGGACTGTGGGCACCATGATCCCAGACACCTGGCACTCTTTGGGGATCTGGGACCTCAGCCAGATCGCCCCACTCTGTTCCTGGGAGTCAGCAGCCACAGATCTGGATGCCTCCTAAATGGACAGGCTAGACACCCAATTTTAACCCTGATGTCTGTCTTTTGCCCCTGACCGAGGCAGATTAGCATGCTCCAGCAAAAGGTGGGAGGAAAGCTGCTCAGACCAGGTGTTGGATCTGAGATATTGTTACCTCTTTTGATGCCTCATTTTATCCTCTCTGGCATGCTCGTGTTGGCCTTGCTGCTCCGGCGCCCCTGAAGCTTCAGAAACACAATGAGTGGAAGAAAGTACCAGGCCCAGGACTTAGTGGTGGGTTCCACACTAATACAGACTCTGCTCCCTTGGCATTATAAAGAGTGTGGGGGCAGGTGGTACCGGGCAGCTGGGGCTTCAGCCTAACACTTGCCTGCTTGCGTCTCAGCCTGCGAATCTGAAGTCAGGCTATCTCTAATGTTTCTAGAACCCTTATGTCCTGGAGCAGGTGAACAATGCTGCATATGTACATCCCTACACATACACAGAAAGTGGGAGGTGAGAACCATCTTTGATTTCCCCTGTAGTGCCAGAGTGATTTAGTCTTATCTTTTGAGTTTTATGCCACAAAAACTGCATCTGCCCTTGCTTCTCTGAGATCCCATCTTCTGGACACCCTTGTCTGTCTTTGAACCCTTCTAGATTGCCTGGAACTTAGCACTGAAGCAGGGAGGTGATGAGTCTTCAGGCAAAGATCGGACAAGCAGAGGGGATGGAGCTCCCTTGTGCATCTCCAAATTTCATTTATACTATACTATGTGTCAAGCATGGTGTTCTATCCAGGAATTCAGTGACAAACCAGACAGATCAGACTATGCTGTCATGGGTCTACATCCTAAGGGAGAGACAAGCAAAGTAGAAGCAAACAAATAACTAAGATACCAGATGATGGCTGTGTATTGTGGGGACAGGCTGATGTGATGGGGCTTTTCTGGTCTTCTCTGTGTGGAGCTGGATTGTGGGTAATTGAGGATGATTACGGTGCTTAGTTCCATAGACTCTGAGCCTCCCCCCAAATGCCCAGGTAATAGTCCTGGGGCAGGCACCCGACAAAGTCAGTAAATCCAAATTGCATGTACCTGTGTTTGAGTGTGTGTGTGCATGTGAGTGTGTGCGTGTATGTTGTTTGTGTGTCTCTGCCTTTGTGTATGAGACTCTGTGTGTGTTTCTGTGTCTGGCATTACTCTGTGTGTGTGAGTCACACCCCCTCACTGCAGCAGAATTGTCTCTGATCCAATTATGTCTCCTCAGCTGTCTCCTGGCGGCTACCGCCCCCTGGCTCAGCTCTGGCTCGGCCATGGTTTTCCCTCCCTGCTTCCATCCAGCCTCCTGTCCTGCCTCTGGCCTATCTCTAGGTCTCAGAGTCTCCCCTTGGGTTCTGTTTTCTATCCCTCTGATGCTTACTGCCTTTATGTCTCTACTTGTTCCTTTTCTTCCATTCTTTTTCCTATCTCAGCTTTCTCAGCAAGCCTCTTCTCATGCCTTCCACCCACTCTTCCAGCCTCTGTGCTGGTGCTGGGGACCTGGAGAAGGATCAGACCCAGACACTGCTCTCCGGGTCTAGTGGGAAGTCCAGAGGGGCTGTGACAGTCCTGTGGAACATTGGGACTGAGGGAGACCAGCAGCTGGCAGCATGGTAGGGGGTGGTGGTGTCTGGGTGGGACCTTGGGGTCCCAATAAGAGCCATGCTGAGGAGGTCTTAGTGAGGTAGGCTCCTTGGACCAGGGGTATGGACTAAGGGCGAGGAAGAATTGGAGGCAGAGCCCAGAGCAAGGTGGGCATTTTGGAGTTAGGATTTTATCCTTAAGGCAGAGAGACTGACAACAGGGACTTTCAAGCTGGGCAGTTGCCATCATCAGTATAACTCTGGATTTTATTTTATTATATTATTTTTTATTTTTTAAAAAAGATTTATTTATTTATACAAGTACTGGGGTACAGGCCAGATGTGTGGGAGGGTGAGAGGATTCACCAGAGACAGAGCAGGAAACCGAACAGGCAGACTGACGAAATACACTTCTGAGGGGAGCAGCAGGGGAGACAGGAGAGGTCTGCTGCACCATGTGGGTAGCTCCCTGGCCAGGGATTGAACTCGTGCTGCAGCGGCTATGGACAGCTTCATAGGTTGTGTCTTAACCCCTTGTGCCACCAGGGAGGCCCAGCTCTGGGTTTTATAAAACTCCCCAGTTGCAGGGACAGATTGGCCTGGGAGTCAGGAGACCTGAGACAAGGATGTGGCCACAGTGGTCCAAGCACAGACAGTGAGGCTGCTTGGGGTTGGTGAAGAGGAGCTTGGGGTTGGGAAGGTCCTGGCTGAGTGGAATTCAAGCGATAAGTGAATGAGTCCAGAAACAAGCTCAGGTTCCAGGCAACAGAGGGGAGTAGAGGGTGAGTGGGCTTAGGGAGTTGATGACACAGCAGTAATGGACATGGTGAGTGTGATAGGCCTGTGGGCTGCCCAGGGGGTGATGCCTAGGAGGCTGTTGAAGACAAAGTCTGGAGCTCACTAGAAAGCTCTAGGGGAGCCAGAGGGCTCTGACAGTCCCCGAAGCCCTGGGAGGTTTTATCCAATTTGTCTTTGTCTTGACGTCTGTGTGTCGGCCCTGGTCCCTGTCATGTCTCATTGGTCTCTCTTCACCCCCTCCCTTTTCTTCCAGGTCCACCCACTCTCTGCTCTCTTTCTCAGCACTCCCTCCTCTGTCAGACTTCCTATGTCCCCCAGGACTGGAACAGATTAGAAGGAGAAGTCTAGACCAGGAGGTCAGCTTCAGAGATGTCAGAGAAGGCTGTTCCTCACTGCAGCAGAGTTGGGGGTGTGGTTGGGGATCTAAGGAGGCTTCTGGAGATGGGAGGAGGGGAAGGCAGCGGAGAGGAGGCAGAGTAGAAATGAGTCACTCAGCCCTGGCTGGAGAGCAGTGGAGGGCCCAGCTTGGTCGCCTGCGCAGACTCAGGGAGCTCTGTCTGGGGAGGTGTTAAAACCTCTCCACCAGTCACAAGGAGTTCCCACTCTTGGGGAGAAGATGGACTGGGGATACATGGTGCCAGATCACCTTTCCTTCAGAAGAGAGGGCCACAAATCATTTTGCAGGTAGAGGACCGAAGCTGGAGGTATGGGGGAAGGAGACCCTGCTTTGGGCCAATGCATGCTCTCTGTTCTTCTAGCTCCCCTAACTCCGGCAGAGCCTCCCCACCAGTCCCAGCCCCTAGAATGGACCCCCAGGGATAGTCCTTACCTTGCCAGGTGCTAGCCCACCTGGGATTTCTTGGGTCCCACACAGACCTGAGCCTGGTTCTTGGGGAACAGCCTGGGAGATGGTAGACTTTAGGTCATACTGGCATCCAGGCTATTTGCTCCACTTCACTTTTTTTTTTCTTTTTTTGAAAGAATTATTCCTTTATTATAAGATTTTTATATTTTTGCATAGAAGAACTGAGGTGTAGGCCAGAGGCACAGGGGGTGGGAGGACTCACCAGAGACAGAGTAGGGGAGCAGAACAGGCAGAGCCATTGCAATACACAGCTGAGGGGAGCAGTGGACGAGACAGGAGAGGTCTGCTGTGCCATGTGGGTCACTTCTCTGGCCGGGATCAAATTCAGGCCGCTTTGCCGTTGGAGGGCCGTCATGGTGGTAGTGCTGAGACTCAACCCCTAGGCCACCAGGGAGGCCCAACTCTCCACTTCACTTTTCTGAACCTCCATTTACAAATGGGCATTATTTTCCTCCCTCCTTGGTAACTGACGGGATGGAAGGAGGTGAATTTGCAACATCCCTAGTATAGAGCTGGCACACCAGTGACACTTGCTGAGTGGATGAATGAATGAACAGTATGAGGTACCAAGGGACAGCTCCATTTCCTCTAGGCTCCATCCTTGTTCACTCAGGTTACCTCATGGAACTGCATGGGCCGCCTCCCTCCCCCAGTCAGTCCAGGCTGTGTCCAATCCCCAGGCTCGTGCTGGTGCCTCTGCCAGGAGCCTCTTCCCCTTCTTTTTAACCTGGATGCCCCTGCTCTTCTGTTTTTCCTTTAGGACTCTGTTTAGATGGGCTTCCCTGTACATTCATCCTGGCTATCCTCCGTTCCTGCCCTGATGCCACCAGGGCTGTCTATTCCGTGTTCCAGGGCAAGGGTAGAAGTCCGCTCTGGCTTCACTCCCAGCATGGCACTGCCTCAGACGGAGCAGTTCCAAGATAATTTAGCATCAGCACAAGCAACCTATGTCCAACTTCCCTGAGTCCAGGCTTCTAGGTCCAGGGAACCAGGACCTCGGGATTCTGGACAGGCAGTCTCAGCTTAGAAAGAAAAATATGGTTTCTATATCTTGTATGAGCTATATTGATGGAAAATCACCCAGAACCTCAATTTCTGAGTAAATTTTTCCTTGCTTTCTTCCAGCTCTCTCTCAGGAGTATAGATGATTTATACACAGTTTATATTTTAATTTTAAGTATTTATTTATGCGTAAAAAAGCTGGGGTGTAGGCCAAAGGTGTGGGGGAATGAGAGGATTCACCAGAGAGAGTAGGGTGCAAAACAGGCAGATCTACTGAAGTACACTGATGAGGGGGAGCAGTGGACGAGACAGGAGAGGTCTGCTGTGCCATGTGGGTTAACTCCCTGGCTCGGGATGGAACTCATGTTGTGGTAGCTGGGGATAGCTTGATAGTGCTAAGACTTTAACCCCTGTGCCACCACCAGGGAGGTCTCTATCCACAGTTTAGACCAAGGCATGTGTCCATAACTTTGTATCCTTTTTTGTTTTTTTAGCATTGCATCTGTGGAAGTTTCTCATATTGCTGCAGAATTATTAATTCACACAGGCCTCCTTGCCAGGCCTGTTCTGGGTTTTCTAGTCTGCCCTCCAGATGCTCGGCATCCCTAGGGTCCTCAGTTGCTGTGCAGTAAGCACCCAGGTGATGCCATTCTTCACCCAGCAGCCCCTGTGGTGTGGTATTCCACATGTTCTGCCATGGATTTTGCTAGTTACAAATGCCATAATACGGGCATGGAGATTACGACAGAACTTTTTTCTTGTTTTTTATTTTTTCCTCAGTATTAATTTCTGGTTTTGGATTTCCACTGAATTGAAAGATATGTTTTTATGATTTAAACAATGTGTGCCAAATTACTTTTCAGAGGAGTGGAGCCATTTTTTGTTGTCACTAATTGTGTGACAGTTTATCCTCACAAACATTGGACTTTTAAGAATATATTTTTGCTAATTTAATAAGCATAAGCTGGAAACTCAACACAATTTTAACTTACTTTTATTTACTTATCATAATTATTAAAGGTCTCAAATCAAGATCTGCTGAACCTGACTCTGACCCCCTACCCCCCTGACACCCTACACTCCATTTTTTATAAGAGGATGAGGGCAGAAGTAGTAATCACTCTCAAGTGCCTTAGAGATTTTGGTAAGATCTAGGAGGGTTTCATGACGACTCTCCTGAAATTCACAGAAGCACCGAGGGCCACTGGCCACGGACCCCCAACACTTCGAAGTCAGAGATGCTCACCCAGACACGGCCTCTTTGTTGACTCACCTTCCATTCAGGCTATAGTTCTTTACTGAGCGCTTGCTGTGTGCCAGGCTCTGTGCCAGGCACAGGGATGCCAAGATGAACGAGGTGCCACAGCAGTACAGGCAAGCGAATGCACTGAAGTGTGTGCTGGCGGAGGCAGGCGCTGGGGTGAAGGAGACAGGAAGAGTAGGTCTTCAGACCAACTTGAAGAATGTAGGGACAAAGTGGTTCCTGAACAGTGGACAGCCATGCTGGAGTTGGAAGACAAAAAATAGGGAAGGGGTGTGAGGGGAAGTCCCGGGAAAGCATTTTGGACAGGCCTAGGGGAGAAAGGATCTCAGTACCACTTACTCATCAGAACCCTCTCCTCCTACCCTCCTGCCTCCTACCTAGGCCCGGGAGTAGATCTTTGGAGTCTCCATTCTAGAAACCCCAAAAACCCAGAGGTAAGGGAAGGTGCTCTATCAGTGTGGGTCAATGCTGGCCCCCTGGGGCCTTTGGGAGCGGCAGAGCAGAGGGCCCTGAAGGCAGCCGGCAGGTGGGAAGCCAACCCTAGGGGAACTGGAGCAAAGAAGGCAGAGGGGCCACGTTGCTGAGCCTCTGATCTGCTGCATCTTTGGCCTGTCTCCACATCTCTCAGCACCTCATTTTCTTGACCTGACATGGTAAGGGTAGTACCTGACTGTAGGTTGTGAGCGGGTAGCAGGGGGATTTGTGCAGGACCTGGTTGTAGGAAGGCCACTGTCCCCTCTCTGTCCCTCTACTCTGTGGAGGGATGTGGAACATTTTTGTTGTTTTACGCTTCATTCCTTGTCTCTGCTTATCCTATCCTTGGGGATTAGCAAGAAGATGCTCTCCCTGGAGCCGGAGCTACTCCCCTCAATAAGGCAGCAAAAACAGGTGGGGCCTGGGCTGGAGGAAGGGCAGCTGCAGCCAAGGGCCTTATGTATAAGTCTCATTTAATCCTCTCAGCTACACTCTGAGGGGAGGATTACCCATGTTTGACAGATAGAGACACTGAGACTCAGAGCTAAGGTCCTTTGCCAAACCACAGCCACATAGGCAGGACGTGGTTAACCTAGAGAGCTGGAACTGCCTTGTAAACTCAAACCTGTGAGGCCTGACAGGGACTGGGGGACAGTGTAATGACCAGAGTGTTCTAAGAGGGGATTTGCTGTGCAGAGTGCCAGCGAGCTCTGAGTTTCGGAAAAGCACAGCCCTGCCTTTAAGCCCAGTGAGCACTGCAGGTGGAGTCAGGGACTTTGTTCAGAGTGCTACCCTCCGGCCAGTAAGCCCTTCTGTATAATAACCATCAGTTAGCTCAGTCTTCAGTTGCCAATATGTTTGCTCTAGCTGGGTCAGTCCTGCCCCTTGATGAAGGTGCTAGAAAGTCCCAACTCTTTGGGCCTGCCGTACTCTGCTTGGCCACCATTAGGCATGTGGCTCAGTCACTCATCGGGTCTCTCTGGGCCTCAGTTTCTGCATTGGCCAAGTGGTGCTGCAGTACCTTTCAGGGTGTTAGGAGGGTAAGAGATGTGTCTTCCCAGGGTGCCGTATGGTGCCCTTGACAGCGGGTAGAGGTGGCTTTACCTAAGTCTCTTCCCCTGTGGTGTTTGCAGCTCAAGGGCTATGTCTCCTTTGTGGGGTGCTAAGTTCATTAGTGATTTGGGGCACATGGTAATGGTCATTGAGGCTCTGACATTGTCAGAGCCCACCCCATCAGGATGCTGCCTCTCATTTGAATGTGGTTCCGGGAAAGAGTGATTTGCTTAACAGTTACTGCTTTTACAAAACTGTCCAGTTAAAGGCCATGTGGTGAACAATCAGCACAGACTCTGGGATGTTTCAGAGCCCAAATGGACATAGTATTCTTCTCTGGGCCTCAGTTATCCTGAAATGGTTTCCCAGAAACCTTTAGTGGTAACCGGAAGAGATCATCTCCTGGTTCCTGGTTCTCTGGGACAAACTCGCATTCCACACATCCTGTGGGAAAGGTTAGTGGAGACCTGCTGTGTGAGGTCTTGGGGTGAGGACCAGATTTGGGTCCACTTGTCCCTGTTAGTTTCTTTGTTACTGCTCTAGCCGTTCACCCCCGAGGCCATATCACAGCCCTATGGAGCCCACCAGACTTCTCTAGTCTTTTGGGTCCTGGGAGCTACCTCAGCCCCTCTCCCCACCTTGGTGCTTCCTTCTTTAACCTTGTGCACTGGGAAGGCCGCCTAGAGATGCACAGGCACTGGGGTGGGGGGTGGGAGGTGGGGGGGCGGGGGGCCGGCAGAGAGAGGAAAGGGGTAGGGGTACAGTGAGACACAGCTTGGGTATTGGACCCTGCTCTACTTATTGGTCTTTGCACTTACCTTCTGCCCATCTGAAATGCCTTCTCTCCACTTTTAGCAGTTCACCTTTTTAGGCTCAGTCGCCTTCTGTTCCCACAGTTCCTGTGCTCCACCCCCCAACTCTGTGCATGCTCTAGGAGGGTTTTGTGTCTGTCTCCCCACTAACTGCTGATAGGGCCTCTATGGGTAGAGCCCAGGTCTGGATTCCCTCTAAGTCCCCACTGCCCGGTTGCAGGCATGGCACACAGCAGACTCCAGAGAATGGGGGGTGAAAGAGCAACAGGACCGAGCAGATTCCAGGATAAGGCAAGAGAGGATCCTCCGGCACAGAGTATGAGGGACACATGCAAATGTATCCTAGTCTTGCCCTAAGGAAGGGTGTATGGCAACTTCTGGAAATGGGCTGTAGTACTAACTGGCCCTTTTTTAGGCAGAGCACATGCATTATCTCATTTAATTTAATCACAACATCCTCATGAGAGCAGTGCTGTTATTATCCCCATTCTCCCTTCGTATGAGGAAACGACGACTCAGGAGAGTTCAATCTTGTGCCCAAGGGGAGGAATTGGGATTGGAGCCTGGGATCACCCAAATCAGCTCCAGGAATCCTCCCTGATGGCCTTCCTTGCTTGTCCAGTCACTTCTGACTGTGGCCCTGTAGGGCTTGGAGTGCTGGGGGGAAGTTTCTGGCTCCAGGGGTTTTGGGCAATCACAGCTATCTACCTCATGGGGTTTAGACAGAGCAGAAGACAGGAGACAGCGTATAGTTTCTCTGTTATCACTTGCTTCCCCTAGATCTCCATTTTTTCAACTGTAAAACAGCTGCAACGTCAGCTCTCTGCTTGTAATCAGGCTTCAGGGACTTTGCAACTCAGAGTGGCTGCTTCACAGGGTAGTAACCTCCCACCCCAAATTCTGGTTTTGATGGGGGGTTGCTCCCATGGATCCAGCTGAAGGACTGTCTTGCATTGGACCCAATGGCTGCAGGTTCCTGTGACAGGCCTGCCCCCCAGGTTCTGCTCTCTGATGACTCACCCCTACCCCCACCCTGCCTCTTAGAATTATACTTTGCTGATGTGGGGTGTGACTGTGGCCTCAGTGGGCAGAAACAAAGCTGGATAGAATCCCACCTCCCCACCCCCACCCCCTGCTTCTGCCTGCAGTGGTGTCTCCACGGCTCAGTTCTCACCCTCCCAGTACCCCCCTCCCAGCAGGACCCTGCTGCTGGTCTTCCTCCGCAAGAGTCTGCAAAACCTTTTTATCTTAAAAAGAAAATGTTTTGCAGTTTACATTCAACCCTGTGCCTTTATGGCTCTGCACACTCCGCCCACTGCGTGCAGTCTCAGAGGAGACATTTGACCCCGAAGCCACAACCGCGCTGATCCTGGAGTCCTGAGGGAGAATGCGCAGTACTAGGGAGAATGCGCAGTACTGGGCAGTGTGCTCAGTCTGCCACCTAGCAATGGATGCAGCTGGGCTCTGGGGGCACTGAGCCTGGCTCGAGGGAGGAGGCATCTTCTGGGTGGATTCTAGCCTACAAAGCATAAACATGTTGTCACTGCTCCTCCACAAACTCACAGTCCAAGATAATACGCTTAAGACATGCAAAGACAAACCAGCTTCCAAACTTGGTTTGAGAGAAGTGCTGCTTGGAAGCTACCCTTGAGTGCTCCTTGAGAGTTAAGAGTGCAGAAGAGTTGGTTTTGAATCCCTGTTCTGCTGCTTTCTTGCCATATGATTGGGCAGAATGCTTAATCTCCGGAGCTCTGGTATTCTGTTTGCAACACAGGAATAGTAGCAGCTCAGAAGTTTGGGGGTGAAGAGTGAGTGTGTATTGAATGTCTGGTGCAGCAGCCGGACCGCCACGTGGCTGCTGAATAGAAGGTTGTTTGGATGCTAATGACAGTGCCAGCTCCAGACCCTGCTGTCTTCTCCAACACCCTTTCTCATGATCACACCCCTCCCATCACTTGATTCATTCACTCACTCATTTTTCTCATTACAGTGATAGCACTGAGCCTTAACCCCTAGGCCACCGAGGAGGTCCTCTGATGTTTTCTTAAGATTAGATTTAGGGGCCTCCCTGGTGGCCTAGGGGTTAAGTCTGATGGCTACCACCTCGAAGGCCCATCTCAATGGCCTGATTTCAATCCCTGGTCAGGAAGCTAACCCACGTGGCGCAGCAGCAGACCTCTCCTGTTTTGTCCACTGATCCCCTTAGCAGTGTATTTCACTAGATCCACCTATTCTGCTCCCCACTCTGTCTCTGGTGAATCCTCTCACCCCCCTCACCTCTGGCTTACATCCCAGTTCTTCTACATGAAAAAGAAATAAAATCTTTTTTAAAAAAGCGATGCCTAAGATTACTCATCTTAGGCAGAAATATCACATAAGCGAGGCCTATATTCTTAATTTTTTAAAAAGATTTTTTTATTTATGCATACAAGAGCTGGGGTACAGGCCAGAGATGCAGGGGGTGAGAGGATTCACCAGAGACAGAGCGGGGAACAGAACAGGCAGATTGACTGAAATACACTGCTGAGGGGAGCAGCGGGCGAGTCAGGAGAGGTCTGCTGTACCATGTAGGTTTCTCCCTGGCTGGCCGGGGATCGAACTCGTATTGCAGAGACTGCGGATTGCTTCATAGAGTGATGCTCAAACCCTTGCGCCTCCAGGGAGGTCCCGCGAGGCCTATATTCTGTTCATTTTGTCCTATCAGGGAGCACCCAGTCACCACATGTCCTGTTACTAAAATTGTTCACTTCTAACTTCAATCACTTGAGTAAGGTGGTATCTGTTAGGTATCTGTTAGATATCTTCTCTGCTATGAAGTTGCCAAGTTCCTATTGTAAGTAAGAAGTATTTGAAGGGAAGGTGCTCAGAAACTACATAAAGACCTATTCCTTTTCCAGCATTCAATACATTTATTCATACCTGTAAATGCTTTGGTTTATTATTTTATTCAGCAGACTATGTTATTATCATAATTTATCTTAATGCAGATTGTCCCAGATTTAGCCCATGGTCAAGTGATCAGCTGTCCTACTTTGCCTGGGACTGAGAGGTTTTCCAGAATGTGGGACTAAAAAGCCCCAGCAAAGCCTGAGTGGTTTGGTCACCCTGGGAAACCTGCAAGCTGGCTGCTGTATATTCTGGGCAAAGTTCCTATTTTTCTCTGAGAACTTCCTTACTTTCTTGCACAATGAGATATTCCAGGTTCATCTTACATAGTCCTCTGACCCCGCCCTGCAAGAAGATGTGGAAATGGGACCCTATGAGTGTCAAGCTGCCCCACACCCTGGACCCGGAGCAGACGGCACTCATTCTACTTCCTACTGGCCGCATTCCTGCCTGCCTCTGTCTTTGCCCTGGCTGTTCTCTCTGCCGGGGCTGTTTGGCAGACACTTCCAGAACGCACTTCTCCATGAAGCCTGACCCCTTCCGCCAGGCAGAGCTGACCTCCTCTCTGACTCCAGTGGACAATTTAGGGCCCCTCCCAATCCATGTTGGCCCCCCTCCCTCAACTGGAAGCTTCTCAAGGACAGGCCTCTGACTGTTCTGTGCTCTCATAGGACTAGAACTGGGGGATGTTAGTTAAGTGGCTGCGTCTAGTCACACCCCCAAATGGAGCAGAAAAGCAACCTGGAGGTGAAGAGGGAGGGTGTCTTGTTTGGGGTCACACAAAGAGTCTGCAGGCACGAGTCTATTCTTGGTAGACTTAACAGTCCATTTCATTCTAAAATGGTGCTGATATATCAGCATTGCTGTAAGAATACAGTGCAGTCATCTGTATAAAGAACTTAAATGTAGTACCTGGCATGTGGTGAGTGCAGCTCTCAGTATCTCTGGGGATCCTTTTATTTATAGTTTTTTTTTTTTATTATTATTGCGGAAGTAATACTATACATTTTAGAAAATGAGAAATACAATAAAAAGAAAGTAAAACTGTCATATTATACCATGCATTCTGTTTCATAACTCCTTTTTGTTTCAGGTAACAAGCTCTACTATTTTGTTTTAGTAAATTTTCAGCACATCAAATATTGAAACTATATCCACACATATCCATTTGCCCCAAATATCTCCTTTATAGCTGTTGTGTCCAAACCAGTGTGCAATCCAGGAGCACACTTCACATCTGGCTGTGTGTCTATAAGTCTCTTAGCTACCCCAGTCCCTCCTTATGACACTGACTTGTAGAAAAGACTGGATCAGTAGCCCTGCAGAATGTCTCCCCACCTGGCTTCATCTGGCTATATTCTATCCTCTTGGTGTCACTTAACTTGTTCTTCTGTCCTCTGTTTCATGTAAAGTAAAGGATATATATCTAGGACTTGATGAGTTCACTGGTACTTAGAATACCCAATAGGTATGATATGTCCTTTCTGTGGTCTCTCATGACCATTAGTGGGGCCAAGATCTTGCCTAAGATTAGGAGGAAGGCAATGTGATCCCTCCCTTATATGGTTGCTTATATCCCCTTTAGTAAAAAGTGATTTGTGTGGTTCCCTTGGCACTGTGTGAATGCCCAGTTCTGGGAGATCTTTTCAAACTACACAGGAAAACTTGTACATTTGTGAGGGAAACTTGATCCTGGGGTTTGGACACTTACATGGAAAAAAATCAAAGAGCAAGGACATGAATGGAGTTTCATCTTTCTGAGTGCAAATTAGGGAAACCTGGTTTTGTTTTTACTTCCTTTTCAGACATGTGATCTGAGTAAAATCCCAGCTCTGTTACTTACCAGTGGCATGACCTTGGGCAAGTTGCTTAACCTCTCTGAGCCTCAAGTTCCTCCTTGGATTTCTAGTTGGGAAGAGTTATTGTGAGGGTTAAATTAAAAAAGAGTTTTGGTGGGGATATGAGGGGGGAGATGGTTTCTGGCTACAGAAGCTGTCACAGGTGTGTCGTTTGGCTTAGGTGGCTTCTGGGAAGACTGGACAGGGCTCATGGCAAGAGGTGATGACTTCAGAGGTTGCTGTTCCTCCTTGTCCTCCTCTTCTGCCCCTTTGCCTGTCTTTCCTCCAGCCCTCTCTGATCAAGACTCTGAGCCCAGGGCCTCCCTGGTGGTGCAAGGGGTTAAGCACAGCACTGTGAAGCTTTGATCCCCGGCTGGCCAGGGAGCAACCCACATGGCGCAGCAGACCTCTCCTGACTCACCCACTGCTCCCCTCAGCAGTGTATTTCAGTCAGTCTGTCTGTTCTGCTCCCCATCTGTCTGGTGAATCCTCTCACCCCCCGCACCTCTGGCCTTGCCCCAGTTCTTGTATGCATAAATAAATAAATCTTAAAAAAAAAAAAGATTCTGAGCCCAGTGTAACCCTGACTACCCATGTGTTTGTCTGCAGTGCCGGATGGAATGCCGTGATGTGCCAGCCGAGACCCTCTATGATGTCCTGCATGACATTGAATACCGAAAGAAGTGGGACAGCAACGTCATTGAGACTTTCGACATCGCCCGCTTGACAGTCAACGCTGATGTGGGCTATTACTCTTGTGAGCAGGCGAAAGCACACTTATCCCACCCCCTTCTCCCTCCCTCCAGGTCCCCCAACTTCCCTCCTTATGGCCACTCTTAATGGCCAGGCTTCTCAGAGATCTGAGGGCTGAGATACAGCACCGCCTGGGAGAAGGGCCTAGCTGCCTTCCCTGACATCCTTGTCCACTCCCAGACAATTGGGCACACACATGTACACTCCCAAACACATATTCACTCCTGTGTTCATGTGTACCTATGCCACCCACAAACCTGTGTGCATACATAGTTGTGTTCACACCCCACAACCACATGCTACATATATTCACACATTTTCACGTACACATACACACACACACACACAGTTGTTCTCAAATTCACATACACAACAGGCCAGGCCAGGCCAGGCCAGGCCAGGCCAGCAAGGTAAGGGCCTAGTGAGGTTGTGAGGAGCAAAATGGCCAGGGACAGAGAATTCTGTTTTCTCTCTTTCCTAGTTCCAGCTCTGGGACTGTGGTGTGGTGGTGGTGGGTACCTGTTTGGATCAGGGGAGCTGGAGTTAACTAGGCATCCCTGTATCTCTGGCCACTGCCTTACCCTCTCTGCAGGCAGGCGGGTAGGCCAGTGTTCTGGCTGAACTGTCCCTTGCCCTCCACAGGGAGGTGTCCAAAGCCCCTGAAGAACCGTGATGTCATCACCCTCCGCTCCTGGCTCCCCATGGGCACTGATTACATCATTATGAACTACTCAGTTAAACATCCTGTGAGTTGACCTGCCTTCCCTGGTGGGCAGGGGAAGGTGTCAGGCAGGCATGGGCTGGCAGGCTGCTACATAACTTCCCTGCAACCTCAGGCTGGACACGAGTCCCTGGCCCAGTTTCCTTCCTATATAATCCAAATTATGGCTCCAGCCCCCCACCCACCCTGGGTCTCTCAAGCAGAGGAGGAGAGGACATTGTGGGCCACTGCTGTGGGTGAGTGGGTGGAATGAACTGGCTTGGGTTGGCTGGACTGGTCTGGAAAGGGGAGAGCAAGAGGCAAAAGGCAGGGTTCTCTGGCTCTCTGTGAAGTGGGGCTGCCTTGATCTCCATAGCAGGGAGGACAGGCAGGTACAGTGTACCTGGGCAAGGATGAGTGTGTGTGTTAGTGAGTGCTCATGTGTGTGCTCTTGAATCCTGACTCCAAACTGGGGACCTTCTTGAGGGAAGAGGGAAAGATTAAGAGGGTCAAGGATGACCTAGCCTGGCTCTTCCCTTTCTCTTCACCCCAGTATCAGGCCTGACCTGGAGCAGATGCCAGGGGCTATGAACTCTGTGTGTATGCTTGTGTGTATGTACCCACAGACACCTCCTATGCCCCCACCCTGAGTCTTACCTCCCTGTGCCTTCCATCCCCAGAAATACCCGCCTCGGAAAGACTTGGTCCGAGCTGTGTCCATCCAGACGGGCTACCTCATCCAGAGCACGGGGCCCAAGAGCTGCGTCATCACCTACCTGGCCCAGGTGGACCCCAAAGGTGAGGGCTTGGCCCTGGAAGCCTATCATAGGATCCTTCCCTATACCACAGGGGATGGGGCTTGATCTAGGGATCTAGAAGGCTCTCTGTTAGGAGCTGTTTTGTATTTTGGGGCATCTGCATTCAAAGCATCATTTGAATCAAGGTTTGAGATTTTAAAGTAGCTTGAAAAAGCACATAGCAAGGGGGTAGGCTTTCTCTGCCTAGGCTCCCTCACCCCCATGCTACAACTTGCTCACTGGCTGCTTCTCAAGTCTGTCTGTCTTGCTGGCTCTCATCCTCTGTCCATTCTAGAAGCCTGGGTTTTCTAGCCTCAGGCTCCTTGCCTCTGGAGAATTCAGCTACTCCCAATGCATCTGTGGCCCACTGACTACATGCTGAGATCCAGATCCCTACGGTCGCTGGGGTCCTGAACATCATCCTCAGAATGTCTTCTAGGTCCTGAGACTCACTGAGTCCAGTGCTAAACTCCTATCTTCCCTCCTAACTTACCTTCTGAGTCTCTGCCCACCAGTCACCCATGTCAGGAACTTGTGAGTTGTCTGGGTCTCCTCCCTCGGCTCCAAATACAGTCACTGATTCGTTTTGATTCTGCCTCCTAAACAGCCCCTGAATCTGTCATTTCTCTTCATCCCAGCCACCTTGTCAGTCTGTACCAGCTACCAGGGGAATTTTTCCAAAACACTTATTTTCTTAGGACGCTCTTCTGCTGAAAATTCTTCTGTGACTCTCCATTACCCTCAACGTGAAGTATAGGTCCCCTCCCTGGGTTTCATAGTCACCCCTCATACCTTCCATATGCCTGCCTCCCTGTCTTGTTAGCCCTCTCCCTTAGCCTAGAAAATTCCTCTCTCTGCCTTCTTCCCACCTCTGGGGTGCTTCAGATGTTGCCTCCTTTATCCTGAATACCCATGGATTTGCTGGGCCCAAACTCTTGTAGTAGAGCATTCAGCACACTGTTTGGCCCCCCAGACAATGAGTTCCTTTCTGACTGGCTCAGGGTGGGTATCACTGAGTGATTGTGAAGTGAATGAATGAATGAATGAATGAATGACCAGGGCATCTATTCAAAGTATTTGATGCTCACCTTGTATGGATGCCCTGAGCATCTTTGCCTGGGTATGCCCCAAGCCCCATCAAGGGACCACTGGTCCAGGCCCAGGGCTCCCCAGTACCTCATTAAGAATGTAGACTGTCAGAGTCAGAGCAAATACTTGGGGATGAAGCAGGGTGGAGAGTTGGGCTGTGGATTCCAGGTAAGGTCAGGCTGGGGTGCTCAGCCAAGAGGCCTCCGTCAGCAAGACTTCCTGGGGTAGGGGGCTTGGAAGGACAGACAGAGGGGCTGAGCACAGGGCCATTCACAGTGGAGGGATGTCAGTGTGAGCAGCGGGGAGGCTTAGTGGGTCAGGATTTTCATTCAGATGTAGCCTGTGATCTCCGTAGACCCTGTGCTTTTCTTCCATGCTACCTTCTGGGGTCCAGCAGAAGCAGGGAGGGCAATAGAGTTGAGCCTGAGGACCTAGGTCTTAGGTGGAAGCAGGGTGTGAAATCTCCTTGGCCTCACACACACCCTACCTGCCTACCTTGAAGCCCAGACTGGAGGAAGGGGGCTAGTTGGTGTGTTGGGCGGGTCATGGGACCCCAGAGACTGCTTGCCCCCCACCTCACGACCCTTCCCCTGCCCCCATAGGCTCCTTACCCAAGTGGGTGGTGAATAAATCTTCTCAGTTCCTGGCTCCCAAGGTGAGTGACCTTTAGATTCTGAGGGTGCGGAGGCTGGGAGAGAAGTAGTGGGCGATTTTTGGTTATGGGGCTTGGGGCGGGGGTGGGGTGGGGGAGTCAGAGGTGGAGCCTGGGGATCAGGGCGTGGTTAGGGGCGGGGGCGGGATTACGGAACCTGTCAGTCACGATGCTGAGAGTTGAGGCGCTGGAGGGGGAGGGGACGTGGCAAAGAGCTAGTTCCGTGCCCTGATTCTGCCGTCTGGTGGGTCCACAGGCGATGAAGAAAATGTACAAGGCATGTGTCAAGTACCCTGAGTGGAAACAGAAGCACCAGCCGCACTTCAAGCCCTGGTTACACCCGGAGCAGAGCCCGTTGCCAAGCCTGGCGCTGTCGGAGCTGTCAGTGCAGCATGCGGACTCACTGGAGAACATCGACGAGAGCGCGGTGGCCGAGAGCCGGGAGGAGCGCACGGGCGCTGGCGGCGAGGGCAGCGACGATGACACCTCGCTCACTTGAGTCCAGCCCCGCAGCAGGGACCTACACAGGACTGGGCAGGGCCCGGGGCGGTGGATCCTCCCGTGCTTTCTCCCCTCCCCCGCCCCTTGCGCCTACTAGGGACACGGGGTTCGGCCCCGGTGGGCGCTGCGGCCTGGCTGGACACAGCCCCAATAAAAGATCCTACAGCCTCAGCCAATTCATCGCTATGCCTGCTTCCCACCTCTCCTGATCTGAGGCCCTCGGTCCCCTTGTTCTAAATTCATTTTGTTAATTTTATTATTGATCACCAGTTCTTTGCTCCTATGTGGCTGGGGGCAGAGGGTATCACTTGGCCAACATGGTGTGTTGCCCTGTGTCTATTCATTAGGTCACTCTTCATCCCTCCATCTGTCCTCGTGTGCTCATTCTGCCTTTCACGCCAGGCTATTTGGTTAATTTTCACTGCTCAGAGGCAAGTCAGGAGTCAGAGTGTAGGGTTCTACTTTGTCACCCAAGGCCCAAGTCTCCTTAGTTCCATGTGGACTAGGGATTTCAGTCATCAGCAGGGAAAGGGAGAGGCCCCTGAATCTCGGGCCACGTGACTGTAGGCCACAGAGCTGAGGCTGGGGCAGCGTGTTCTAGAAGAGAAAGATGGGGGGGGGGGGTGTTTACGTGAGGCTTCTTGGCCTCCAGTATAGTGGAGGGACTAGATCCTGTGATTCAAACCCTCCCAGGATCATTTTGCAACTTCAGACTGGTGGACCCCTAGACCCTGTCAGTAGTCAGAGGCCAGACCGCTGGGCCTGTGTTCCATCTGGCTGCTTTGAGATTGGGCCTCCCCTGTTCTCTCTGGCCCCCAAGTGCTCTCTGCTGCCAGAGGGACAAACCCTGCTGTCAGGTCCGGAGGAGAGCCTTGTGCTCTGTCCCTCCCCAGTGTTCTGCACCCTATATGAATTTGAGGCTGGGAAGTGTCCCCCAAAGTCTGGCCCCGCTCTCCCCAGCCCCCAAACTCCTTACCAGGAAGACATAACATACTTGGAGTTCACTCTTGCCCAGAGGGGTAGGCGAATGGCCAGTCAGGGGTAGGCAGGAAATTCTATAACTCATCAAGACTGAGGTTCTAACTTCAGTTTCGCATAGTACAGACTTTGTAACTTTGGGCAACTTCTGGAACTTCTTATATCCTCATTTTCTAATCCATAACCTGGGGTGATAATTTATGAGGATTGAGATAAAAGGAGTAAGTTGCTCAGCACAGGGTCTGGCATGTAGTGGGTCTCTAATTAATGGCTCCCAATCTCAGAGTAAACCCCTGTGCTCCACCCTGGTGAGAGCTGTTCTTCCAAATATCCCCATGGGACATATGGAGAACTAGAAGCTCAGAGAAGCAGAGAAGTTCAGGTCTCTGAGGTGCCCCAGGTACAGGACCCACATCCACACATGTGCTGGCAGGACTGGCAGGAATCTCTCCTCCATACCAGGGAAGGTGTCTGGGTGCCAGGGCCTCAGACTGCAGCTTTTGACCAAGGTATTTTTGCACTGTATCCTGGGGGGACTCTTCCCTACCACTCTTGTCTCTGTGGGATGTGGGTCCAGGGAGAAAAGTGGGATATCCTTGGAGGATGAGGTGGGGAAGGACTTCGTGCAGGAGGTGGTCAAGGGCCTGGGTCATCCTTTCTCCAACTGCTTGTGATCACTCTTGTTGGCGGGGCGGGGGAGGGTATGGGGGCGCTGAACCCCTGGGGGTGTGTGTGTGTATGGCTCATCTCTCCCGCGGGCAGTCATCTGGAGAAGGGGTGGCAGGATGCAGGGAGATGGGGTAGATGGAGGCTGAGATGGCCGTGGTGGAGGGAGGCAGCCCCGAGAGCCGCGAGAGGCTCAGGGGAGACACACCCACCGATCCTAAAGGCGTGCCTGGCGGGCGAACTCAAAGACGGCGAGTGGGCGTGGCCTGGAGGGGCGTGGCCCGCCCTGTCCCCGCCCTCCCCTCGCGGGGCGTCACGTGGGGGCGGGCGGAAGCGCCCGGCGGGGTGGGCGCGCCCCGCCTGCGACGGCGAGTTGGCTGCGACGGCGTGAGTCCGCGCGGCGCGGGGACCCGGGGTCCCGGCGTGGAGTCTTCGCTCGGAACAGGTCAGTGCGGCCGGCGGGGCCTCTCCGCCCGCCGACCCTCCGCCAGGTGCGACCGAGGTCCCCGCTCCGCAGCGGGAACGCCGAGGTCCGGGCGCCCTCGCCGGCGCCCACTTCCCGGGCGTCCCTCCCGCGTCGGGTCTCCTGCCCTCCTGCCCGCTGGGGTGGGGGCGCTCCTGGAGGACGTGCGGTCGGGCCGCGACGGGAGGAAGGAGGGCAAGCCCGCGGGACGGGGGGCGTCCAGCCCTCAGCCGTCTGCGTGGAGGCTCCCCGGAGCTGGAGCCGGCCCTCCCCAGGCACCTCGGTGAGGTGAAGGCGCCTTCGTGGACTCCTGTTGACCCTTTGCCCTGAACCTTGAGCTCTGTCGACCTTGGGCAGGCGACTTCCGGTCTGCGTGCCTCGAGTCCCCGTTAGTAAAGGAGGGCAGGGTCTCCCCAGGGCCTCTACCTGGCCCAGTTCCTGGGGAAAGAGGGTGTGCGCACTGAACAGGGTCAAGCCGGGAGTGGATGGTTGGGACTGGAGCGCCTGCTTGGAGCAAGGCCCGAGGGGCATGGAGTGGGTGTTTGGTGCTGCGGAACTCTCATCAGGAGCCAGCACAGTGTGGCTTCAGTCTTTAGCAACCTCTCCCCAGTGTTCCTGATCGCCAGGCTTGGGGAGTGCTACAAGGTCTGAGGGATATGTGGGGGTATTCGGGATTCTGTATTCTTACCGGAGGTCTGCATAGAGGATCCAGGATGCCTGTTCTCCAAGAGCAGAGCGCCCAGGCTAGGAGAGACCTCCCAGCAAGCTCATTACAGGGTAGAAAGAGCCCAGTAGTCAGGAAGACAGGTGCAGACAGGTCCAGGGGTGGAATCAGGGACTAGGACTCTTGGAGGCTCAGGGAGGTGGAGATGACTGGAATGATTTTTAGCAGTTAAATGGTAATTCACAAGGTTAAGGCTTCTATAGCGGAGAGCTGAACTTGTGCAAAGGCAGGGATTTGCATGGCAAATTTGAGGCATGACAAGAAGATAGGTTTGGCTGAAAGGGTAGCAAGGGCAGGGTATAGAGAAAACTTACCCCATGTCCCGTGGCTGAGTGGGGATTGTCCAGATCCTGACCTGGGAACTTTGCCTTCCCATTACTGGCTGCTTCCTGAAGCAGAGCAACAAGGGGTTGACCCCACAGATTCCTGACAATGAGGAGGTGGAGGTGGACAGAGGCCACCAGGGACCCAGCTTGCCCCCAGGTTTTACTGGGGCACTTAGACCTCCCCACAGCCCCAGCCTTACCCCCACCACCTCCAACCATGCTTTTCCACACATTAAACATTTGTGCAGGTTGCTTTCCTTTCCCCACCCTACACTTTTCTCTCCATTCAAATCTCCTAGGTAATTTGTGACTTCAAAGGTGAACGCTCTTACCTCCTCCTGCCTGTGTGGCATAGCTCAGGATGGTTCTCCTTGCAGAAGCTCTGTGGGGAAAGGACTTGCAGAACCAGGGGGATGACTGAGACCTGGAGCAGTCCCTGTGCAGCCACCAAATGCTACGGCTCTGCAAATCCCTAAACTCAGAGCCTCCATTTCCCCATCCACAGGATGGGATGATGAGCTCTGGTCCATGCTCCAAACAGAAACTGCGCTGGCCTAAGAACTGGGCCTATCTGAATCTAAACCCTGCTCTTAGCAGTGCATGTTTCAATGAAAAAAAGGGACAATCTGGGCAGGCGGTAAGGGGCCTCAGAGAGTCCTAGCAGCTAGTGGCAGACTAGCCCAGTACTTAGTCTAGTGCACTGGCTGGAGAGAGGATTCCCCTCCACTCTTCAGGGCCCTCTCCCCTCCCCACCTCACTCTCTTTGGCCAAGCTCAAAGCCAGCCGGCTGATGCCCAAACAAGTAGCCTCTGTTCCCAGGGCGGGGGGAGGGGAGGCAGGCCCTGGGCTGCAGGCCCGTCTGTCCAGTGCTGACCCTGGCCCTCTGCCCTGCACTCTGCATCTTAACCCTTGGGGGCCTGAGCTGGTTTCTGGGCCGCTTGAGGGTGGGTATCCTTTACCACCACTGTCCCCTCCATCCCACTTCAGGCTCCCAAAAAGTGTTCTATTGCAGCAGGAGGGAATGCAGTGAGCATGAGTTGCAAGTGGAGAAGGAAGGAGGGAAGGGGTAGCAGAGCAGGAGGGAGGTTGGAACAAACAGGGCCATGGACAGTGAGAGACCATTTAGCCCCAAAGTTTTTTCACAGATGGAGAGACTGAAAACAGGAATCAGAGATCAGGGATCAGAGCAGAGTCATACATCAAGCCCTGGTGGAATCCGGCCGGACCCTGGCTCCTCCTGGGGAAAGGAGGGGAAAGGGGAGGAGCTCTCCTTGATGAGTGCCTACTGTGTGCCTGACACTGCACATTTGTTTCTTTATTTAAGGTCAGATCACTCCATGACAAAGGCCACCGTCCTATAATGTAGGGGAAGAAAGTGAGAGTTGAATAGTAACAAAAACATCTGCAAACACGCTGATGTTTTGAAACGAAAGTGCCGGCATTTCTCTATATATTAACCAGTTTAGTCCCTGACAGCCACTGGAGACAGACCATTCTACACATAAGGAAACTAAGGCAAGAGAGACTACAAAACTTGGCCAGGATTACAGCAAATAAATGGCAGAGACAGGATCAGGACTCAGGCGTTGCCTCCTTTGGCTTGATTTTCCCTCCCCCCAGCCTGACCTTACCCCTTGAGCTGAGCCCAGGGTCCAGCTGTGAGAGGGACTATCCTCTGGGTGGTGGCCAGGGCAGCCTTGAGAGACTGTGACCCCAGCCAAGCAGTCCCATCCCCTCCCTTGGCAGCAGAGTCTATCCCTGGGGCAGCCTCTCTCTCCCACCCCTCTGGCCTCATGCAGGCTGGGTTCACCCCCATTATAGCCTCTGCAGAGAGGCGTTTCAGATTTCGGCAAGGGGTTCTGCATTAAGGGTGGCTCCTCCTGGGGTGTGAACAATAAGAGATTGTAGGGGGCCCTCAGAAGTCCCCTGCAGATGCACTTCACAGAGCACAGGCACTGCTGCTGACTCAACCGCAGTGCCCAGTCCTGATCAGAGAGGACAGCTTGCCCACTTAACCCCTCTCCTGTCAGACCCCCAGAGCCATGTTTCCAGCCAGGGCTCTGAGGATAGTCCCAGCCCAAAGAGGAGATGACCCTAGGTGCCAGGGGCTGCCTTGCGGTGCAGTGCCTGGCTGGTCTTCCACACATCCTTCCTGTGGAATTTCTCTGTCTCATCTTCTAGGTCATAGTTCAGAAGGGAAAATCCTGTTTCACAGTCAGGACCTCTGTCTCAAACCATTGCGACAGTCCGAGTAATTAGGACTGACCAGCTCAATAACAAAATTACTCTTCAATCGTAGTAATAGTTATAGTAGTAGCAGCAGCTGCTGTTTCGGGAAAACTTACTGTGTGCCAAGCAGTCTATGTACTGATTTCATTTAATCCTCAATAATCATTTTGGGGGCAGGTGCCATTCCCTTTTTACAGATGGGGAAACAGGCCTGCAGAGATTAGGTGATTTGCCTGAGATCATCCACTACATAGAAGAGCTGGGAGTGTTGCTTCACAGTCAGACTCCCGAGCACTGGGAAGCACCACAGGCAGAGGACGCCAGCCCTGCTCTACACTGGGAACTCCCAATCTGGGTGGACGGCAGGGCCTGGAGGGCCGCTTGGTCAGGCAACATTGCTGTGCCTGGCTGAGGGGGATGCCTGGGAAGGCATCCTGCTGGCAGACCGGGCTGGCTGCTGTGGAGTGCTGAGCTCTCAGGACCCAGCCTCAGTGTGAGCACCTCCTGGTGAATACATCGGTTTTTCCAGACCCCGTTTTGCTGATGGGGACACTGAGGTCAGTACTAGTGAAGTGATTTGCCTCAAGTAAGTAATTAGCAGCTAAGAAAGGAGAGACGTGGGACTGGTATCCAGACAAGGAACTCTGGGGCCTGGCCAGGGCCTTCCGGGCCTCTGAATCTCTGAGTTTCCTTCAGACACTACACACCTGCCTTGTCACAAGCTCAACATTTCTTTCCCACTTTTCAAGATACCTGGGATCTCTCAGGGCCTGGTGTCAGTGACTGAATGAACAAACCTGGAAAATGGTTCCAGAGTTAAAGGGCTAAGAAGCAGAGGCCAACTGTGGTGCTTGGGGTCACAGAGGTGGATGGATACCTGAGCCCAGGAGCCCAGGGGAAGGTACTGCCCCTCCTCAGGGCAGGGAGGATGTGCTTGGGCTGAATGCCTTCAAGAACTTCACAGTGTCTTGCCCAGCCTTTTCTGATGCCTGTCTGGGTCTGTGGGCACTGTAGGCTGCCTTCAGAGGCCCTGGACCTGGGATAGGGAGCTTCCCCATAAGAAGGCCTTTTTCCTCCCCATGGAGGACTTGCTGGCTGGGAGAGGTCCTGGGGTCATGCTT
The DNA here is from genome assembly GCF_964194135.1 of Talpa europaea. Lineage (NCBI taxonomy): Eukaryota > Metazoa > Chordata > Mammalia > Eulipotyphla > Talpidae > Talpa > Talpa europaea. The sequence continues at coordinate 45,321,241 of NC_140073.1, read as the reverse complement.
CCCAGCCTCTTCTTGCGCCACATACCTCTGGGATCACTGTGAGTGCCTGTGTGCTGTCTGGATCCAGACTGAGCCCAGAAGCATCCTTGGAGGACCTGGGCTTTTGCTCTGATGTGGATGTGATCAGCATTCGAGGTTGGGGTAGGGAGTCCTGCTCTGCACCCCTTGCTGTGTGAGCTGAGTGAGGCTTTCATCCTCTTAAAACGTTCATCTTCCTTCAGATGTCCAGGTTGTGGTTCCACAGCTAGAATGTACTATTTGGGAAGTTTGCTCCCTGGTGGGGGGAGGGGTCTCTGAGTGCAGGGTTGGGGATTGCTAAGCCTGGGGAGGCCAAAGATCTAGAAAGTGTCTGGTGGTTCTGTTCCAGGGACATGAACCAGGACACTCATTTGCCTCTACTGCCTGTGGCCTGAAAACCCATATTTCTCAGTGCAGGGCTGGCCTAACCTAATTGGAGGAGGGGGGTTGCATCAGTATCCTGAGGTCTCCTGAGGAACTCCCCTCCCATTTCTTCCAAGGAACAGACTAGGGGCCTGAACCCTGGTCCTGACTTGCTTTTGACTCTGCTTAGGGTCTTTTCCATTCCTGGGGCTCACTTCCCCGCTCTGGAAGTAGAGAGGGTTGGGTTGGGTGGTTCCTAAATGTCTAAGGAGCACATGGGTGGGGGTCATGGTGCCAGGAGAAGGCAGGCTGTGGTAGAGCTGTGAGTGGGTGGCCACTAGGGGGAATGGGAGGCCGGAGGTCAGACACTATCCTATCTTTGGCCACTGATTAAAGTGTGACCCTAACAGGTCACCACTTGTGTGATACTGTCCATGTATAAAATTCAGAGATGTTCATTCCATCAATGGGTATTCACTGTGTGCCAACCTCAAGCTGGCAGCTGGAGGCACAGGGACATCAGACCCTGCCTTCTGGGAGCACCTAGTTGGAGTTAGTGGTGAGAGAGACAGAGAGAGAGAAAGAGAGACAGAGAGAGACACAGAGACATAGTCACTGGCAGTGACTCCCCAGTCTGTGGACATGGGAATCAGAGATTGCTTTCTGGAGCGGGTGACTTAAGCTTGAAGAATGGAGGTAGACAGAATAGTGTGAGTAAAGTCCCGGAGGTAAAGTGGCAGGCAGTGGGAGTGGAGGGGATGAGAGCAGAGGGATGAGAGCAGAGAGGAACCAGAGGATGGAAGCTCTTTGAATCCAGCTGGGTAATGGGAAGGGGTGGCGGGGGAGAGGGGGGCTGGGTGGGGAGGCAGGTAGGGGGTGTCGGCAGGCAGAGAAGAAGCAGCCTCTGCCTCTGATGGGCTTTGGGGGTGCTTGGTTTGAAGACTCCTGGAAGTTTGGGGAGGTTCTGGCCTGCTAGGGGACGGTTGAGGGGTCCGAGAGTCACCACTTCCCCTGTGTGGGTGAGGGCTCTCCCAGCAGTGTTTATCAGGCCTGCACAGCAGGAAGTGGCTGGGGCAGCCTCAGAGGTAGAAAGAAGGGGCAGACCCAGCCACGGAGCCAGAGAGTTTCAGTGGAATCTCTGGCTCTGGGAACTTGACGTCCACCTCATGCACTCTTACCTGCCCCCCTCTTACCTGTGTCGCAGGCTCCTGTCCCCAGCTCCTGATCAGGGTGGGCCAGGTCTTCACAGCTGTCCATTCTTCCATTTCACACATTTGTCAAGCAACTCCCAGACACCTCTAGCCACTGGGGACAGAGCTGTGAATGAGACGATGTGCCTGTCTTCCTGTGGAGCCTGATGTGAACAAATAAATATATAACGCTGTGTCTAATAGCTAAACATGTTTAGCTAGGATAACGAGCTAGAGACCAGTGGGGGAAGGGAGGCCTTGCCTTTGAGAACGTGCTGGAAAAGGGAGTGAGTCACGCCCCCCAGACAGAGGGAGCTCCAGCGCCCAGCCCCAGGCAGGCCTCACCCGGTGGCTTGGATTAGCAGTACACAGGTGCGGCAGCCGGCAGCCGGGTGACCGCACAGGCCCAGGAGGCTGCCTTTGGCTTTCACTCTGAACTCTCCCATCCGTGAAGAAGGTGGGAAGTCAGTGGGGGGTGGGAACTCCCCAGACTGGGGTTCTGTTTTGGAGACTTACGTTTGTTCCTTACGAGGCCAGGTGGAGCTGTCACGATTGCCACTAAACAGATGATGGGACCGAGACTCAGGGAAGTTGGGTGAAGTCCCCAGTCCCTTTGTGTGGGGACCCCTGTCGGTCTGCCTGCGTGTGTGTCGCCCTCTCCCCTCTGCTCCTCCCAGCTTCCTGTTGTCACAACAGCAGCCTGTTAGCCTGGCCTTCTAGGCCCTGCTCAGCCTGCACTCATCCCCCTCGCCTGCCCCGTGTCCTCCCTGCCCCGTGTCCTCCCTGCCCCGTGTCCTCCCTGCCCCGTGTCCTCCCTGCCGGTCTCTACTTGGTCTCTGAGGAAATGGCGCAGAAGGAGGGGCCAGGCAGCCCGTGGCTCAGTTTCTAGCTCCTGTGTTATCCCGGGCAAGTTACTTAGCCTTTCTCAGTTGTCTCTTCCTCACCGGTAAAGTGGGCTAAAATTGTCCACTTTCTAGATTGTTGTGAGGGTTACATGAAACAATCCATGTGACGCGTTTAGTCCAACGTCCGGGAGAGAATAAGGACTCCATAGCCACGACCTTTTGTTGTTGTAAGCGGGAATGACTGCTTTGGTTCAGGGCACGCCTCGTGAGCTGCAGGGAAGATGCCGAGTCAGAGACCTTCCTGTCTGCCGTCAAATGCCTGGGGGAGGCTGAGGTCACGTAGCGAGTTGGGTCTGCCCATCTCCCTCTCTCCCTCCTGTTCCCTGAGTGTCTGTCGGGGTGTCTGTCTCGTCTGGGTGTCTCTCTTCGTCTGGCCACAGCAGCTTCAAGGGGCTGCTTATCTCTGACTTCTCCGTCCAGGGGCCACCTAGGGAGAGGGTAGGCTGGGGTCACTTCTCCTGGGCGGCTAGCCCTGGGGTGTGCAGGAGCCCACCAAGTCTCTGCTCCTGGGTGGGCAGGTGCTGCAGAGAGAATGGCGTCAGCAGCTTTCTCTTCCCCTTCCTGTCGGGCCCAGTGTGGCCCTCAGCCCTCCAGCGTGTGCTGCCGGTACCTGCATCTTGAGCAAGTCTGTGTCTCCGGTGTGTCCATTTTGCTGCCTGGGATTCTGTTGTCCACACTGCACATGCCCACCTCCTGTGGTCAGCCCTGTTTCGACCTCATTCACAGTGTTGAGGAGCCCCCTCCCTCCACCCCGAAGGCAGTGGTCACAGAGGAGGATCTTCCTGGAGTCCTCTTTTCGCACCCAGGCCCTGGCCTTGGTGGGAGGCAGGCCCTGCCCTGGGAAGTCCCCAAGCCTAGTAGCATGTTTCTGGGACCAAGGGGCTAGTGGCCAGGCCAGAGCCTGGTTGTGCTCTGGTGTGAGTGTCCCCTCTCCACAGGTACAGCGGTGCATTTGAGTGAGCCTTCCAGGTGGGAAGGGCCTGAGTTGACTCTTGAAGAGGGAAGAGTTGGGGAAGGAGGGGATGTGGTATGGCCAGGCTGTGGAGGGTTAGGGGCCCTGCTTTGGGGGCTACCTGGCCGTGGAGGGGAGGAATGGCAGTTAGCAGGGAGGAGAGCCCAGGGTCCAGGCAGGCTGGGGAAGCCCGGGGTGGATGGGCAGTGGGATGGAAGGAGGGGCTGTGTCACAAACTTGGTGAGGAGAAAGCCATTGTGGGGAGGGGAGGGAGTGGTCCAGGCAGGCTATGGTCAGTATGTCATAGATTTTTTGACAGGGCCTGAAAAACCAAGTCATTTAGCTCTCAGCTTCATTTGCAAGTGAGGTACTTCCCGATATCTACGCTTCATCCCCACACCTCACTTCTGTCTGACCCTCTCCAGAGTGGGTCTTGGCTGTGAGGGGGGACCCTGGGCAAGTTTGGGGGGAATGAGGTAAGGGTCAGGGCTAGGGTGGGATCTGATGCTGTGAGAGGACAAGCCACAGGGTCCCGGAGTCTCACATTTACTAATGGACCTCATTTCACTTCCCATTTGAAAATCCTCTGCTGCTGGCCTCAGGGCCCCTGAGAGGGGACCTTCTTGGATTAGCTGTGTCTCATGTCCTGGAAGGACTGATGGTTTGGGGGGAACAAACTAGAACAGACTCAACTCTAATAGACTGAAAATACCTTTATTGTTTTTTATTCAAATTATAAAAGTGATATGCAACTGTAAAATGTGTAAACAGCACATACATGAAGATTATAGAGAGTAGGGTGGGAGTGAGGGCTAGGCCTGAAATTGAGGTCACGGATGTCCACTGTCCTATGGTCTTTAATGTCCATTGGTTTGACACTTACTAGGGTAATGCTGATGGGGCTTCTCCAAGGCGGCTGATAAAACATCCTGCCTCTCACCAGGCCCCCCGCTGTGGAGGTGAGTGTTGTGCACTGTGCAGGAGCCCCTGGCTGGGGGTGGAGGCCAGAGTCTGAAGAAGGAGGACCGGAACCCAGCTTGTCCTCCTTGCTGAACTGCTGCCCTGCCGTAGGACTCCTGCAGGAAGAGGCATGTTTTTCAATTTGCTTGAATGCCCCACCTAGGTTGGAGGCGACTCTGCTTTCCAGAGTGGGGAGCTGGGAAGATCAGTGTGGAATGGGGACAGTGTGGTGCCTGGGGCCACCCAGGGAGGGGGGAGGGGTCCCCACTTCTGGACCCTATGGGGAAGCATGGCTGGGGACAGGGTGAAGTAGTCCTTAGGGGTTGGGATAACAGGACTCCAGGTTCTTAGAGGGTCCAGATGGGACCCTGCCTACAAGGCCAGAACCACGGACTCCTCTGGTCAGGACCTGCCAGGCCTTGGGGCTCGGAACAGGAAGTATCTGCCTCCACAGCAAGAATTGAGCAGATGAGTCTGGCCTCTAGTACATATTTGGTGACTTGTCATGGTCATCTGGGTGAAAACTCTGCTTCGTGTAGGGAGAGTGAGCCTCAGAATGTGACCTGACTTGTCCAGGGCTTCAGGCAAGAAGTGGTGGAGCCAGGACTGGACCCTGGATTTGCCTTTGTCCTGGAGGAGCGACCTCTGGCTTGGAGCCTTGGGGCATACCAGTGGCCTTCAGCTCCCTGCCAGTGGGAGGCAGCTCTTTATACACCCAGGCCCTGGAGCCCCCCACTCAATTCTTAGTGCCTGTGGGCCACTGCTCACCAGCCCCACTACTCCTAGGATCCACCAGACAGGCCACATCACAGATGGGAGGGACAGAAATTTTGTGCCATGATCTTTGACAGCAGGGACTGGGGTAGGTCAGGAGATCCCACTGTGCCTGGTTAGGACCCATATGCAGTGGGCACCAGTTCCTGACAGAAAATAGGCTTCTTGGCCCACAGGCCAGCTGTGCTATCTGAGGATACACCTGTTACTTCGCCCAGCAGGGCCAGAGGGAGCTGGTTCCTGCAGAGGGGCGGGGGCAGGCACACTTCTGCACTCTCTGGGCTGGGAACCCAGCCCCCACCTAGTTCCTCATATCTAAGGGAAGTGTTTCCAAGGCCTTTCGCCTGCATAGCAGAGTTCTGAGAGGAGTCTGAAAACACCCAGGAGGGCTACAAATCCACGGTGACCCTGCCCACAGGTATCACCTGGTGAGTGAGCTGTGGTGTTGGAGGGGGAGGGCCGTGGGGTTATTGAGCATCGTGGGGCTCTGGCCCTGTGTAAACAGTTAAGTTCTTGGTAGGGAGTGTGGGGCCTGAAGGCTGAATGCAGTGGGGGCAGAGCTGCTGGCTGGGGTGGGGGGGTGTGTGTGTGTCCCTGGAGGCTATGTGAGGTGTGCTGTGGGTGTGGTGTGGTTTGCAGACAGGGGCTGGCCAATCATAGATGTGTATGGTTCTTGGTTTCCTGTGTGGGGAGCTCTTCGGGGTTCCCTGAGGTCTGGGCACTGGTCCCTGCCCAGCCTTGCTCTGGGCAGAAGGGGCTTAGAGAATATCATCCAGTGAAGGGTCCAGCGGAGGGGTCTCCAGAGCTGAGTGTGGGAGAAGTTAGGATCTTCACAGCGGGCCTTACCCAGGCCTGACTCATTCATGCAAATCAGAATGCAAAAAGAGGTGTATCCACATCAGCCAGCAGACTGTGGGGCAACAGAGGGCTGGTCCCCAAACCTCTGTGGGTGTCACTTATTTTCTTTCACATTCCCTGTTCCTGCCCCACTTAACTCTCTCATCTCTGGCTTTGCCAGGTCCTTCCATCCCTGAGGCTGTGTACATGGTTCTCTGCCTGGAAGGGCAACTCCCACTTACCCTTCAAGGCCCAGTTCACAGTCCCTGTGGTAACCTCCCTGACCACCAGACAGAGGCAGTCATATCCTCTGCAGCCCCAGAGACTCCAACCAGTGACTTGGGCAAGTTTCTACTTCATACAGCTTCCAGGAAGCGGGGTAAAAATCTTAGACTTGGGGATTGTTATGAAGATGAACAAGATAAAGGTGGACACCTGGCAGGAGCTGGCACATGGTGGGCACATAAGCAATGAAGTGAAGTGAGCCTGTTTGGGGCAAAGTAGACAGTAGTGGGCAGGGATGGCATAAGGGAGCTGCTGGACTGGGCCAGAGAAGGGACCATGAGGTTTAAACTCTGCCCTTGTGTGTTGAAATGGTAGATAGAGGCCAGAAGGATCAAAGTTTTGGCTCTAGCAAGAGAACTTAGGCCAGAGCTGAATTAGGATTAGCTGGCAAAGATTGGAGATTTCAGATGACCTTTACTTAACCTCTGGATCAGCCAAGTCCTAGAGAGCAGGTCGGACAAGAAGAGGTGCAGACTCTTCAGATACCCAGGGCCAGATTGGGGGTTGGGTAGAAATGGCCCCCCACATGGGAACAACTAAAGATAGAGCAGGAGCAGAACTGAGCTCCATGGCTCAGTTTCTGAGGCCTAGGAGCCTGAAGGGAAGGTCCTGGAGGACTTTCTCAGAAGGTGGGAGGGTGTGGCTCATTTACTCATTGTTAGTCAATTTGGTGACAATTTGGTGGGCTCCCAGGTGTCCACCTGGTGCCTGATGCAAACAGAGAAAGGGTGGGAGTTATGGACAGGGCCACGCCAGCTTGGCTGGGTCTTGGGGTATGGCATGGGCACTTGGGCAAGACACTTCCTCTGTTTCTTCATCTGTAAATGTTAGGGCTGGATAAGGTAGAATGATGGCCAGGGAGGTGGCATCCATGGAAGGAAGGACTGAGCCGGGGTGTGACAGCAGAGAGGTGCTGGAGGGAGATAGGGGAGAAGCAGGGCCAAGCTGGAGTGTTGGGATGTTAAAGGTTTAGCTGGGCCCTTGGGGTGGGGGAAGAGGGCAACCCCACAACTTGTGGCCTAGCTGTTGCAACAGGATGACATTCCTCTTCGAGTCAGCTAAAGGGTTTAACCAGGGCCAGCATTAGAGTGGAGCAAGCAAGGCACTAGCCTCTGGCATGTATGTAAACAGGGAGGGGGGCTTGACAAAATTTGTATAAAATAATTCCATGATAAACAGAAAATCCAGCATTTTAAATGAAGAGGTTCAGTGATGTTGATTTTCTCTTTACTTCAAGCTCTAGTGTGGCTTAGCAGGTACTGCTTCAAATGTTTTTTAAAGAGCTGCCTCCTTCCAGAGACCTTCCCTGCCCCCCAGCCGGGTGAAAGTCCTGTAGACTGTTTTTGAGGCCCAGCCATATCTCTACTTCCAGACCGAGATCCTGGTCACGTCTGTGACCTGGCTCTCACTTCCAGTGCCTTGAGGGCAGCTTAGAGGGGTGTCACTGGGAGTCCTGACCTTAACCTGAAGCCTTCAATGCAGGAATAGGAACTTGAAAGAGGCCCATTGGGGACTGGGCCCTCCTCAGGTACAGACGTGGCTTCCTGTTTCCCAGACCTAGTCTCTCCAGTACGGTGTTGGGGTTTCCTTAATCGCATTAAATCCTTTGAAGAGTGTGGCCTGTAGTAACTGCTCAGTCGTGTTCACCATAGCTTTTCGGAGGCAGTGAGCAGGTGATTTAGAGTCTGGGGCTGCCTTGCCCAATGGAAATATGAGAGCCATGATTGCAGTTTAAAATTTTCTAGACTCACACTAAAAGCAAACCAGATAAAATTAATTTTAATAATATATTTTCTCCAAATATACCAAATACTTCATTATGTAATAAATAAAACAAGTTGGGGTATTTTGCATATGTATTTTTTGTCTCCAAAATCTAGCGTGCATTTATTTATTTATTTATTTAATTTTTTTTTAAAAAAAAGATTTATTTATTTATTTATTTATACAAGCACTGGGTACAGTCAGAAGCGCGGGAGGGTGAGAGAGTTCACCAGAGCCAGAATGGGGAGCAGAGCAGGCAGAGGGACCGAAGTACACTGCTGAGGGGAGCAGCGGGCGGCAGGAGAGGTCTGCGCACCGTGTGGGACCCTCCTCCGGTGGCCGGGGAGCAGTCGGGGATGGAACCAGTGCTGCAGAGGCTGCGGGCAGCTTTCGCAACCCAGCGCTCAACCACTGCGCCACCGGGGAGGCCCTAGTATGTATTTATACAGCACACTTCATTACGTGGCACATTTTGAGATCCAGCAGATCTATGTGGCTACTATTGTTTATGATTTTGGACCAGGCAGGTCTAGACGATATTCAGCTGCCCCTCCTAGCTGTGAGCCTCAGGTTCTTCATCTAAAAGTACCTCACAGGGCTGCTGTGAAGAGGAAATGAGTTAATATCAAGGGCTGAGGACATACTTCATGGTTTCTTTATGCATCCTTCTACCTATGGGCATTTAGGCTGGTTCTATGATTTGGCGATTGTGAACAGTGCTGCTGTGAACAAAGGGGTGCATTGATCTTTTTGTATTATTCTTTTTAAAAAAGATTTATTTATTTATGCATACAAGAACTGGGGTGTAAGCCAGACGTGTGGCCAGCAGGGTGGGGTGGGGAGGGTGGTGAGAGGATTCACCAGAGACAGAGTAGAGAGAAGAACAGATGGATCTACTGAAATACACTGCTGAGGGGAGCAGCGGGCAAGACAGGAGAGGTCTGCTGTGCCTTGTGGGCTGCTCCCTCGGCAACCGGGGATCTAACATGTGCTGCAGTGGCTAGTGATAGCTTGATAGCACTGCCTTTAACCCCTGTGCCACCAGGGAGGCCCCTTTTTGTATTATTCTTCATGTCCTTGGGTAAACACAGAGGAGTAATATTGCTGGATCATATGGGGTTTCCATTTTCAGTTCTTTAAGAAGTCTCTGTGCAGCTTCCCATAGAGGCTGTACCAATGGAATACTATTCAGCTATTAAAAAAGATGAAATAGTGCCTTTGGGGACAAAATGGATAGATCTTCAGGAGGTTATGCCAGATGAAGTAACTCAGAAAGTGGATGATAGTTCCCGGATGGTTTCCCTCGTTTGTGGAATATAAATAACGAAAGAAAACAAACCGGCAAAACAGAACAAAAATAACTCTTAGACTCTGAAAAATATGGTGGTTACCATAGGGGATGAGGGGGGAGGAGAGGATGAGGGGGGGTTCTTGATCGTCTGTTGGCACTGGAGCACTGGTGGAGGGAGAGTAAAGCATGTGTACATGTGGAGGTGTGAAGTTGTACCCCCCAAGTTACAGTTATGTAAGTGAAAGTCAAATCAGTACATTTGTTTAAAAAATAAAGTGCTGAGCTACCTGCTGTGTAGTGAGGACTCTGTGTTGTGTAGTAGTCTTTAAAAAAAATTATTTGAGTAGCACTGTCATTTTTGGTCTCCTCTTTCTGAAGTAGTAATTAAAATTTATTTTTAAAACATTCACTTCTAAAACATCTATTTTAGCCCCACCCCAAGACATAATCATGTAGTCTCCTTAAGACAAATACTCAACTAGTAAATTAAAAATGTTCACAAGGGGCCTCCCCGTGGCACAGCGGATTGAGCGCCGCACTGTGAAACTGTCCGCAGCCTCTGTAGCGCCGGTTTGATTCCCGGCCGGCCAGGGAGATTCCCTCATGGCGCAGCAGACCTTGCCTGTCTCGCCCGCTGCTCCCCTCAGCAGTGTACTTCGGTCCTTCTGCCTGTTCTGCTCCCTGCTCTGTCTCTGTTGAATTCTCTCACCCTCCGCACCTCTGGCCTGTACCCCAGTGCTTGTATAAATAAATAAATCTTTGAAAAAAAAAAAAAAAGGTTCACAAGTACCCCCTAAAGCCACCTCGTAGTAGACCCCAGCAGTTTGAGTCAACCCTACCCTACCTACCCTACCCAACCCAACCCTACCCCAAACCCCTTTTTGGCCCTTCTTCCTTAACCACCTGTGCATGTTTTGGAGAAGGGCCACCGGGGTCTCATGCTCCTGCCTCATTTTGCCCATCCTCTGCTCTCACCCCACCCAGTGGCCCTCAAATGAAGAGGGTCCTTCCTCTCGGGACTTCCTGCAGTCTGATCAGTGTGCATTGGGCGTGGGGGGTGGGGAGGCACCGCCTCAGTCAGAGCTACACCTGCCTTTCCCTCGTCCTCCCTGAGGTGGTCTGTCCTCCGAGCAGGGCCCCACAGTCCCTACACATACCCACCCTTGGTCCTGGGGGGGGTCAGAGAACAGGGAGTCCTGACTCCCCTCTATCCCCTATGTGCCCCCCACTGCAGGCAGGCCTGCTGGAAGTACTCAGGGTAGCACCCCTTGAAGCCTGGGTCTGACCCCATCACAGGCCTTCTCTGAGGGCCCCTGCCTCTTCTGCTCTTCCTTCTCTTCCTTAACTCTTCCTCCTTCTCAGGCTTTCTTTCCTCTCTTTGCTTTTCCTCACCAGTTGCCGCCCCCTCTTCTTCCTCCTTTTCCTGGCAGCAGCAGTCAAAGTGGCCTTGCCTCACAGATTTTCTCCCCCACTGTGTCCTTGCAGCTTCTGCGTCAAGCCAGGATGAGGAGACTTCTGGAGTAGCCGCGGCCTTTGGGAGGGCCCCAGCATCCTGGGCTACCCAGCCGGTAAGTGAGGAGGTGGGGAGGGGCCCCCTGGCTGGGTGTGGCAGGCAAGCCCCAACTTTGAGGTAAGGAGGCTTCATGGAGGTCGAAGCCTGAGGTCTCATTTTCCATTTTGAAAATTAAGGTTGAGAGGCAGAGAAGTGAGACACAGAGACCTTGAAGACTCCCAGGAGGGCATTGAAGTGGAGGGGCCAGCAGTTGGGTGGCAGAGGCACATCTGCTTATTTGTTCCCCTTCTGGCCTACTGAGTTTTGGACTCGTCCTCACTTCCAGATGATCACGTTGTCTTTAAAAATATATCAATATATATCTTTTTGAAAAGGGCACAAAATGAAAAAACAATGCACAAGGGTATTGACAATGCCCTGTCAGCTGCCAATTCTCTCCTCCAAGGCTGTTGCTTATATGCCCGCCTGGAGGTGTTCTGTGACTGTCTCTCTTTGTCTATATTTTCTTTCTTTCTCTCTTTTTTTTAAGAATTATTTTATTTATGCATATAAGAGCTGGGGTGCAGGCCAGAGGTGTGTGGGGTGAGAGGATTTACCAGAAACAGAGTGGGGAGCAGAACAGGCAGATTGAAATACACTGCTGAGGGGAGCAGCAGGTTAGACAGGAGAAGTCTGCTGTGCCATGTGGATTGCTCCCTGGCCAGCTGGGGATCAAACTTGTGCTACAGAGGCTGCGGGTAGCTTCACAGTGCTGTACTTAACAACCCTTGCACCACCAGGGAGGCCCTACATTTTCTTTCTTTCTTTTTTTTAAAGATTTATTTATTTATACAAGAACTGGGGTATAGTCAGAGGCTTGGGAGGGTGGGAGAATTCACCAGAGACAGAGCGGGGCGCAGAACAGGCAGACAGACCGAAGATACTGCTGAGGGGAGCAGCAGGCGAGACAGGAGAGGTCTGCTGCACCATGTGAGAATCTCCCTGGCTGGCCGGGAATCAAACCTGCGCTGCAGAGGCTGTGGGCAGCTTCATAGTGCGGCACTCAACCTGCTGCACCACTGGGGAAGCCCTACATTTTCTTTCTTTAATCCAGATGTTTACATAATAAAACTCTATTGTGCACCTTGCTTTTCCACCTGACAGTAAATTACCGATATCATTTTAGATGAACTTTAGAATTTGCCAGTAGGTAATTTTATCTGGAATTGTGTTAGTTATAGCTTCACCTTGCAAGAACTGATACTTTATAATGTTGACAGCAGCTGATCCAAGAACATTGAATGTATTTCTGGCTGTGTCTTTCTTTGGGTCCCTTGGTAGCCTTTAAAAAATTCACACAGTTCAAAATTTAGGTGATTGAAAAAGATGTAGAATGAAAAAAATCTGCTTCCCCTGGGAGGTGGATTTCCAGGAAGCTGATTGAACTTGAGCTCCAGGCTCCTGCCAGGACCCAGCAGTATTTTGGAAAGTATGGTATTCCTTCCTTTTTTTTCTTAAAGGGGGCATCCAAATTTGTAAACTCCAGGCCCCAGGAAATCTGGCTTTGCATCTCCTCCCACCTGTCCCCTCAGCCTTAAGTTTTCTCCCTCAGAGGCTCGTGTCTCTATGTCTCCCATGTATCTTTGCAGAGATATTTTGTGCATTTACCAGTAGACACATTCTGATCATTCCTCTTCTATTTTTTTCCCTACACATAAAAGAATGTCATGTATGCGGTTCTGCATCTTTTTTCAGACATTTAGCAACATGTCTTGGAAATCATCCTTTATCAAAGTATGGAAATGTAGGGAGCTTCCTTTATTTGCATCTGCTCACTCTTCTACCATATGATGACACCATAATTTAGTAAACCAGGCCCTAGTTTATGGATATCTTGGTTATTTCCAATCTTTTGTGTCATACCAATAGCCTCTGTGTAGTTTATTTTGGGTGAGACCCGGCAGTTGGCAGGATAAGAAGCCAGAGGTGGCCCCGTCAAAGGGCAGTGCCTGGGACTTTCACAGCTCGGGTACTTTGCCCTCCCAGAGGCTGGGTCCCTCACCCTGTCACTGATGCACCAGACGCTCTGCTCTCTGCCAGCCTTTTAGGGGGCAAGTGATATTTCAGTATGTTTTACATTTGTATTTCTCTTAGTGCGGGGAGGTGAAGTTCTTTTTCATATTTCATAGTTTAAGAATGTTTGATATTTTCCTTTCTGTGAATTTCTCTGTTCATTTTCTTTACCCATTCTTCTGTTAAGTAATTGATCTATTATTTCTAGGCACTTTTCAGTTTTAAGGAAAATGAGCTCTGTGTTGAGATTGAATAGCAGATATCCCCCAGTTGGTCATTTTCCTCTTGGCTTGGCTTTTGGTGGTGGGTTTTTTTTTTGGTTTTTTTTTTTTTTAATCATGCAGGGCTCTTTGACTTTTATGTAGCTGAATGTTTCACTCTTTATCTTCCTGAGAATCATTTCTAAAGACTTTCGCCTCTCTGAGGTGGTTTTTTTAATCCTTTCTTGTTTATTTTTTATAATGACATCTTTGTTCTATCTGTAATTTAAGCTGTTATAAGGCACGAGGCAGGGATCCAACTGGTTTGTTTCTAGATTGTTCCACAGTTGTCCAATGACTTAATCCATTTTCCCCCCACCAGTTTGAGATCTTCTTTTATTGTATACTAAATTCTTATATATACTTTGATCTTTCTTTTTTAACTTTCTGTTTTGTTTGATCTGCCTGTTTAAGTGGTATTTTAATTAGCATGGCTTTATATGTTTTAACATGCTGTGAGACTGATTCTCACTTTTGATTCTCCCTTTCCTTTACGCTCTGCTTCCAGAAATTTTCCAGCCTTTCTTCCTTGTTTATTTATTGCACGAACTTTCAAATTAACTTGTCTACCTCAAAAGAAATTCTGTGTTTATGTAATAGGATTGTGTATATTTATAAATTAACTTAGAATCAATCTCTTTATGATGTTTTCTATCCAGGACACTATATCTGCATCTATCCAGGACTTCTTTTTGCTCCTAACACTGCATATTTTTCTTCCTATAGATCTTACACATTTTCTTTTTTACATCTTATGATGCTGTTTGCATGGGGTCTTTCCTTCTCTCATCTACCATAGAAATATTGATTTCTGTGACATTAACTTTAAATGCACTATCTTACTAAATTCTTTGGTTTTTTGTAATAGTTTCTTGGGTTTTCCAACTCAAAACTCATGTTACTGGTAATCAATAGATAGTTTATCTCTTCCTTCCCCATTTTTATACTTCCTACTTATTTCTTTGATCTAAAACTCTTAGAGTGGGGCCTTCCTGGTGGTGCAGCGGTTGAGCGCTGGGTTGCGGGGTTGCCCAGGGCCTCTATGGCGCCAGTTCGGTCCCAGGCTGCTCCCTGGCCACCGGAGGAGGGTCCCGCATGCGCACAGACCTCTCCTGCGGCCCGCTGCTCCCCTCTGCGGTGTACTTCGGTTCTTCTGCCTGCTCTGCTCCTCTGGCTCTGGTGGATTCTCTCACCCTCCTGCGCTTCTGACTGTACCCAGTGCTTGTATAGATGAATAGATAAATCTTTAAAAAAAAAAATGCAGCAAGAGGAGCTTTAAAAAATAAATAAATAAATAAAATAAAACTCTTAGAGTAATGTGATTAATAATAATAATAAATATATATCCTTGTTTCATTCCTGACTTTATTTTTTTTTTTTTAATATTTCCCCTTAATTATTTATTTATTTATTTGTTTTTGTTTATACATGCACTGGGTACAGTCAGAAGCGCGGGAGGGTGAGAGAATTCACCAGAGCCAGAGTGGGGAGCAGAGCAGGCAGAAGGACCGAAGTACACTGCTGAGGGGAGCAGCGGGCGGCAGGAGAGGTCTGCGCGCCATGTGGGACCCTCCTCTGGTGGCCGGGGAGCAGCCGGGGATCGAACCGGCGCCACAGAGGCCGCGGGCAGCTTCGCAACCCAGCGCTCAACCGCTGTGCCACCAGGGAGGCCCTCATTCCTGACTTTAATGGAAGTTTTTTTGTTGTTTTTCCATTAAGCAAGGTGCTGGTTTTTGGCTTAAGAAAGTATCATCCTACTTGTATTTTAGTGAGATTTTTGTTAAATATGCTGGATGTTGAGCTTAGCACATGCCTCTTTAGTATCTGTGGAGAGGTTCAGATGACTTTTCTCTTTTGATTTGTTAATCACCTTCTCTCTGTGTCATTTGCTTCTTCACTCTTACCCCACTGCGAGGCTATTATGAATGAATGGCCTTTTCTATGCACACCTCATTTCCCCTGCTTGGTGGTGAAAGGGGACTAGGACCCCAGAGGCTGCGTGATACTGGGTTGCTTCACCTCCTGGAGCATTCTACTTCCTCATGGGTCATGGAGGTGGGGTGACGCTCAACCCCCACCTCCCTGCAGGGGAGGTAGAAGTGCTATTCCTCAATTCCACTCATATTCCATAAAGCCCAGGGTCTGACCCTCAGCTGGAAACTAGGACTGCAATGGGAATTGGACCCTCACCTGTGTCTAGCGGAGGGCAGTGGGGGAGTGGGTGTCAGAAAGCACCAATCAAGCCATTGACCAGCCTCACATCAGTGGTTGAGGCTGTGGCTAGGGCGAGGGTCCTGAATGCTAGAAGGTGATGGGGCGGGGCGGGGGTGAGGAGGCAGGTTTCAGGCTGAAGCAAAAGCCTGGGTGTTTGGAAACCTGACTGTGCCTGGCCTTGCAGGCACAAGGAGAAAACTCAAGAGAGAAAACTCAAGTACAGGACTTGACCCCATGACATGAGAGAGCCACAGAAGGATGCTAATTGGGGAACCACATGTGGGTGACCCTGCCTCTGACCGATGCCTTTGTGTCTATTCCAGGTCTGCACTGGCTGGCCTCTGCTGGCAGGAAACATGGCAGAGGCCAGGGACACAGCACTATCTGTGGCCGAGTGGCTCCGGGCACTGCACCTGGAGCAGTACACTGAGCTCTTCGAGCAGCATGGACTGGTGTGGGCCACTGAGTGTCAAGGCCTCAGTGATGCCCGCTTGGTGGAGATGGGCATGCAACTCCCTGGTCACCGCCGCCGCATCCTAGCTGGCCTGCTCCGCGCCCACGCAGCCCCAACCCCTGCTCCTCGACCCACCCCACGGCCGGTGCCCATGAAGCGCCATGTCTTCCGTTCAGTGCCTGCATCTGCCACTGCACCTGAGCCACTGCCCATGACTGGAGAGGATCAAGGGCTACCTGCAGCACCCCCAATCCCACCCCGGAGGAGCTGTGTTCCCCCTGCCTGCTTTTCTACCCCATCCACAGCTGCCCCAGACCCCATGCTGCCCCCGCTGCCTGCCAAGCGGCACGTGACAGAACCAAGTGTGCCGCCTGTGCCCCCTCGTGCTGGACTCCCCCGCCTGCTGGTGAGGTGAGTGGATGTCATATGGAGTGACAGGATCATAGGTGGCTGATCCCAGAGGGTGGGGGGAGCCTGTGACTTTTGGCACTGGGTAAAAAAAGGGCACCTGACACGGAGGGACCAGTGTGTGCGTAGCTGTGAGAAGCGCTGTCCAGGCCACTCTGAGCAGACAGAGTATCTGAACCTTTGGGTAGGTGATGAGCCTCGCACATGGTGCTGTGGAATGTGTTGTGAAGGCCTGGTGAGGAGCCAGCAAGGATTTAAGCAGAATGATGGGGTGAAATCTGAGTGCTAAAAGGATGACTGGCTGCTGATGAGATTAATGGGGGAAGGAGGCTGGGAGACCAGAGAGGTCACCAGGCCAGGTGAGACCCCACTCAGGCTGTGCTGGCAAGGCTGGAGAGACACAGGCAGATTGGAGTAAGTTGTTGGGCCTAGAATGGACAGGACTTGGGATGGCCGGCGTGTGAGTAGACCAAGTGGGCCACAGTGGTGTCCAGGTTTCCGTCTTGTGCTCACATTGATCTGGGGACATGGACAGAGGTGAATTTGGGAGGAAGTCTGGAGCTCAATGTGGGGCCTGGAAAGTGTGAGATACTGGGAAACTGGAGTACATTCTGGACTCAGGAGGTAGCACAAGGAGGAAAGGGAGAGCCTAGGGTGATGGGCTCGCTGAGGGGGAGCAGGAACTGCCAAGGGCCTGGTGTTTGTGCTCCCATTTCCCCACTGCATGCTGCTCCTGCCAACTGTCACCAAATCCTGAGGTTTTCAGCCTTCATCCTGCCCGTCTTCCCTCCTCAGAACTGTTTTCTGCCCTTTTGGATCCTGACTGTCCTTATTTTCTTCTACTTCTGTGGACGTTCATTTCAACTTTCTTCATATGCTCTCCTGCCTGCCATTGGCTGGGATGCCCGGCTATGAGGGAGCAGCTACAGCTGGGGCTGGATGTATGTTCAGGGTGTGGTGGAGAGTTATTGCAGTATTTGCACCTAGTCAGCCTAATCTGGGAAGGCTTTGCAGAGGAGGAAGGCATG
Source organism: Talpa europaea (assembly GCF_964194135.1). Lineage (NCBI taxonomy): Eukaryota > Metazoa > Chordata > Mammalia > Eulipotyphla > Talpidae > Talpa > Talpa europaea. The sequence continues at coordinate 45,303,973 of NC_140073.1, read as the reverse complement.
TGCAGAGATAGGTCCCTGGTTCCTGTCTCTGGATGCTGTGCTGTTTTGTTTATCTGATATCCTTTGATTCCTGCAGCAAGCCTTCTGGGGATTTGTGTACCATTTTCAAGCAGAGAAGGAAGAGAACTGGGCTGGATCCTTGCCAGGGAGCCCCTGTTGGGCTGGCCTGGGAGGTTTTCCCTCTCCAGAGGGGAGCATTAAGCAAGGGGGTCTTGAAGGTGAACCAGGGCTGTGGTGTTTTGAGGTTTGATTGGTGGAAGCAAAAGAAAAATGGGGGGGGGGGAGGCTCCCCTGGTGGTGCAGTGATTGAGCACTGGGTTGCAAGGCTGCCCGCAGCCTCTGTAGTGCCAGTTCGATCCATGGCCACCGGCGAGGATCCCACCAAAAAAAAGGGGGGGAGTGGGAGGTTGTGCCTTTTCTGCACTCATATACTGGGATAGCATTAGGCCCCCACCCCCGGAGCCTGGCTTATAACCGGACAGGAATTTCCTGGTACCATTGCTCCCTCTAGTGGTCATTCTGCACTGCATGCAGGAATGATTTGTTTCCTCTGCCGCCCATCTTCAGGGTGGAGGTGTGGTGTGTGTCCCTGTCACTAGGGGGTGAGAGTGAGTGAACAATGACAGACCCTGTCAGGAACTCTGAGGGGATAGAACACCAGCTAGGGGAGTGAAGGCCTAGATTCCTGTTTAAGAGGCAGAGGTAGGTCCAGCTAGCTGTGTGACTCCAGTTAGGAGCTCTCTTCGGGGTCTGTTTTCCTATCAGGTGCCTTTATTGGCCCCCCACAACCCTCCAGGTACTGACATCTGAATTCACCAGACTTGCTGGGCAGAGTGAATGTGGCCCTTGCCCAGGATACCAGCCCCCACTCTAGGGCCTCCTGAGATTTAGCCACTTAGCCAACCTCGGGAGAGTGCAGGCTCCCATGTCAGGACTCTGGCCCCTTGTGACTAGAGACCCCCAAGTCATTCCATCTGAGGGAATCTGTAGACACTTATTCCTTGAACACTGGGCCTATTCCATGGGGCAGAGTGTGGTGGGGGGTGAGTTGCCAAGCTTGCCTTCCTGTGTCCAGTGTGTCCAGGGGTCCTTGACATTTAGAATTGCAGGCATCTACAGTCTGGCGCGCTGGGCTCCCAGGGGGCACACAGTGGCAGAAAAATTCAGAGCACGTGGAGCCTCATGTATGTGTAAGAAGTGAAGGCTAGGCACGTCAGGGGCCAGGGCTGCTATCCCATCTCCTCCCAGTCTTTTCCTGTGACCCAGGGCACGTTGGTGTGCAGTGGAAGGCTGCTCAATCTGGCCTGCTTCTGCCCCCAGCAGGAGTCACCACTCTCATATGGCCTCCTCACTTGCACCCTCTGATGACCTGGATCTCACTTTCTCACTCTTAGGGCCTCTGACATCAGATCCTGTGGTGACTGAGGGAGTATTTCTGCCTCACTTCAGCCCTCCCCCAGACTCCCCAGCTGAATTCGGGAGTTTCTGCTTGGTGTGAGTGTATGTGCTGTTGACACAGTGACTCCACGTGAGGGCATGCCAGGCCACTTTGTGTGCGTGCAACTCTGTGTGAGTATTTGTACAAGCTGTCAAGGTAGTAGCATGTCTGTATTTTCACATCTACTCAGGGTCTAGCGGAGGCCATGTGTGATGCTAAAATATACATGCATGTGGAGATCTGTGCAGTTTCAGTGGTGATTTGCTGTGGTCTCTGTGAGATTGCTGGGGCCTGTGTGTGCACATACCTGTGCCCACATGACCTGGTCTCTGTGGTGGGGGCTCCAGCAGCATGTGTCCATTTGTGAGTGAATTGGCAGGTGTATCACTCGTGTGCTATTAAGTGTGAACCTGCGTGTGCGCCTGTGAGTCCACTAGAACGTCCGCTCCATTAGGGCCGGGATCTTTGTTGATGTTGTTTACTGCTGAATCCTTAACATCTGGCATGATGCCTGATAGGCGCTCCGTGTATTTGCTGAATGAGCTATGGAAGCCTGCATGCACTAATGTACTGCCCACGCTGGGCACTGTGGACGTGGAGCTGGACGTGGAGCTCACCACCTCAGATCCCTCCCCATTATCCCACTTGTGTCACCCCAGACATCTTAGTAAGGAAGAGACTTCAGAGGAGCCAAACAAAAAACAAGTAGGGATAAGGTTTCCTCCGCCCTCCCCTAGCTGGGTCAGGACTCTCAGAACCAGGCTCTCCATTCAGCCTGGCCTTGGACTACCCCACTGCAACCCCAGAGAGTCTGTACCCCACCACTATTTAAGTTTGTACTTGCAGTGGGGAACTTGCTGAGGAGTCCAGAGTTGCTGAGGAACTTGCTCAGAGTCACACAGCCCGCCAAAGGAAAGGACAGTATGCAGACCCTGCCTCCCGGCCTTGGGCTCAGTCCACTGTCCTCCAAGTATCATAGATGTGAACCCTCTGGGCCAGCTTTCCTGAGAGTAGCAGGGGGGGCATTTCTGAAGTAGGGTTCAGCGTCACTCCACAGAGCCCCTCCGAGACTGCTCTAGGCCTCAATTTCCGCTAATATCTGGAGATACTTTAGGAAGAGGGGGTATTTGCCCAGATGGGGCAGTTATCAGCTGGAATCACACTGTGGCCTCCCTCCTATGTCCTTGGCTCCCCTGCAGCCCAGCCAATCCATGACCTCCCTGAAGGCTGATCACTTGTTGCTGGGGCAGAACTTACTCCCTTCAAAGATCCTCTTTCTCAGCCTCTCTTGGGTTTCCTTGTGCCAGTGAGGAGAGGCTCTCCAGGGCCAGGGATTTCTGGACGTCCACTCGTAAGGCTCCTCCAGAAGGTCCTGGAGTGGCGATTATTCCATTCCTGCTTGGTGTGGGGGGTGGGGGCAGCTTGGGGGCGGGGAGGAAGCGTCTGCCCCGGGGGATTCTGGGTGACTTTTCTTTCTCAGTGTTTTCAGGAAGTGTGTTGGCTGGGGCTGCAGGGGGTGGGGGAGGCAGAGAGCAGGAAGCCTAGGGAGACCAGAGCTGGATGCAGGCACAGACACTCACACTCTCACAATCACACACACACACACACACACACACACACTCTGACAAATCCACAGTTACACATAGACACACACACGCAGATGAGTGATCACAGATACTCAGAAACACAAACCCCAGACCCACAGAGTGGTACCTACACTCACACAGGGCCTCAGACACACCTCCGGAGCAGGGCCTAGGCTGTCTGGGGGACCAGTCCCAGTGGGACACAGGCTGAGCGGGCAGGCACCCAGGACACCTGAGCACACGCCGCCCACCTGGCCGGAGCTGTGAACTCCTCGGGCCTGGGACCTGCGGGCCTCTGAGGGTGAGCCAAGGGCCTGGGGCTGGGTTGTTGGTGGAGGAGGGAGGTTTCACTTGAGGGCCTGGGAGGGTAAGAACCCCAATTTGTCTGTTATTTCTGGGCTGGGTTTTCTGTAGTGCTCCCCCTCCTCTTTTTGCTCTCAGAATTTCCTCTCTTTCACTTTCTCTATTTTCTCTCTTTTTTCCCCTGCCCTTTCCTCTTTTGTCCCTTCTTTTTTTCTTCCTTCTGGACTTGCCAAGTCTCCCCCTCCCTACCAGTCTCTCTCCTGGGCCCACTGGGAACCATGATAACCTACCTGTTTTGCGGTCTTTGGCAGCGTGGCCACACAGACTGCTCCTTTGTGGGGTCTCTGCCCTTCAGAGGCCTGGGGCCGATCTTCTCAGTTCTGGCATCTGCTCCCATCTCCCTGCACCCCTTTGAGGGGTCCTTTGGTTGGCTTAAATTTGACTTTTCTCAGTGGCAAGTTCAAAGGTGCTATGGCTCTGGGCACCTCCTACCGGACCTCTACGCCTGCCTCCTTCCCACCCTTCCCCAAGTCCCAAAGGGCTGGCACATAGTTCCTTTGGTTCCTACCCCACCTCCCCAGGGTGGTGGTAATGGTGGGTACCTGTGTTGTTGTGGGGCTAGACTGCCCAGTTGCTATGGATCCTTAATGAAATCCCATAGGGCTGAACTTCTTTACCTTGCTGCCCTCACGAGCCAGTACAGAGCCAGACCCAGGAAGCGGAGAGCTGCCAGGGGAGACCTGGGTCTCTGCCTTCTCCTACCCATGACAGAAGGACTGGCACGCAGGGATCTCTGTGTCAATCTGGTGGTAGAAGTGCCATGAAGGCCCAAGAACCTGCATGGGCTAGTGGAGGGAGCATTTGGATGGACTTCCTGGGGAAGGAGGTGTGTCCTGAGCACAACATGATTCATGATCCCAGTCTCTGTGGGTATTAAATGAAAAAGGCCTCCAGAAGAATGCCTGCCATATAGTTTAGCAAGTGGTAGACTTGTTTTGTTCCAGGGAGAAATGCTGAGAGCTGAATAAAGACTTGCTGTATGAGTGGGTGCCAGGTTAATCAGGGACTGCTGATCTTCTCCAGTGGCTGCGATGTGAGTGGAATGGTAGTCATTCAGTCATTCAACACACACTTGATGAAACCCCTAGGTGCTGGGTGATATAGGTGGCATGGAGAGGGATTGGCCTGAGGGCTTACTGCACATGCAAAAACTGACAGACAGACTGTAGACATCACATCTAAGCAAGAGACACCCCAAGAAGGGCTTTCTGTGCTGTGGCCTGGGAAGAAGTAAACAGAACAGAACCAGCAGAGTGCTGGAGTTGTTGACCTTTGGGTCTCATGATGAAGAAGGAAGGGCACTGACAGCCATAGAGGAAGCAAGATACAAAGATCTGAGCCTCGACCATGCCTGACCAGGGCATTGAAAGAGGAAGTGGGCAACCGGAAAAGTTTTCCCTTGTGAAAAAGGGACATCAGGGGAGGAGATAGATGTCCCCTGATCATTGGGTCTGACCCCAGAATGGAGTGTAGACCTGTTTCCCAGGTCCGCTGAGGTCAATTCAGTGAAGTTACATTGACAGGCACAACCATTCTGAGTGACTGAAGTATGGAGGCTCGGGGAGGCCCAAGGAGGCCCCAACCCAACCCAACCTGAAACATAGGCAGAAGCCTACAGTGAAAGGGGGAGGATATGTGATTTGGATTTTTTGAAGGAAGAGTAGGAGCGCGCCAGATAGGAAGGGTGTTGTTCCAGGTGGAAGGAATAGTATGTGCAAAGACCTGGAAGTATGCAATTATGGAATGTAGCTCAGTCAAGGATGGCTGGACTATTGGGTGGGAGGGCGGATTGTGTTAGTTCAAGGCCAGCTCCAGATATTAGGATGCAGCACTCTGCAGCCCACCTGCCCTTTGGTGAGTCCTATTTCTTTGGCCAGAGATTGGTATAGACAGAACTGAAGGGAGAGCCAGGGACTGCCCTGGAGGGGGCTGTGCGGCAGGTTCCTGGACCGCCTTGCACCTGAGCCTCTTGCAGCACAGCCACAGAGAGGTGGGGTATCGGGGACAGTTGTGCTGTGCCAGTGGGTTGGCTCTCCTTACTGCATTATCAGTCAGCCGAGAGGCAGCTCAGAGAGAAAACAGGCTGAGGGGTGAAGTGACTTAATTTGTGAGGTCACAAACCCCATGAATGGCCGAGCTGCAGTTCAAGCCCAGGTGTGCCTGGCTGCAGAGCTGTCTCTTTCTTTACTAGAGGCGCCACACTCCTCATTTCGCTTACACAGGCTCTGTTTACACCTGTTGCCATAACATGCATATTGAAAGTCCATCTTCATTCATCAGCATTCTGACTCTGAAGGCTCACTGTCTCCCAGCCCCCAGATAGAGGGTGTGCTGTGTGTATTTGCCCTAATCCAATAAAACAAACCAGGTGGATCTGCCCCTGCCCAGGAGTTGCTGTGCCTAGTCTTGCTGTGGGTGTAGTGGGGAAACCAGTGGGTTCAACCTCTCCGAGGCCACCACAGGACAAGCCCAGTGGGCTGAGAGGGTAGGGAGATTTAGCATGGGGGAAGAAACAGGGTGAGCAAAGGCCTGGAGGTGGGGCCACTGAGCACATGCCCAGCATTGGGGCAGATCTTCTGGTCTGCTGGGTAAGAGATCAACGAGGAACCTCCTTGCTGGGTCTCAGCCTCAGATGGGAACTAGGCTGCTCTTGCGATGCAGGCGCTGAGTGGCTGGGACTACGACCTGGGTGGAGCCCTCTGTCAGCACTGCCCCTTCCCTGGGGTTTTCCACATTGTGTCTTCCCAACACAACTTCTTCTTTCTGGGGCCTGGCCCTGACTCAGCAGGCCTCGCTGCCATGGGGTAGGCAGGTGGGGGTTAGCCAGGAGGCTTCCTGGAGGAGGTTGCTAGAATAAGGTCTGGAAGTCCATGAGGAGCTCCCACCTTCTTGGCACATAATCCCTTTCCTGCGAAGGCTCTGCTGTTACCCTCTCAGTCCTGCATGGTCACTGGGACCATCGGAACTGTGATGGCATTCCTGTTTGGATGGGGCGTCAGCTCCAGAGCTGACCCGTCCTGAACCCAGGTGGCCAGGGTGAGCTCAGCGAAGCCCTCAGATCCTGGCTGTGGCCTCATTCCTGCTGGTGGTTGAGTACACAGGCTGTGGTGCTGGACTGCCTGGGTTCAAATCCCAGGTGCCAAACCAAGGACACATTCCTCAGTGTCTCTGTGTCCTCATCTGTAAGGGGGGATAACAGTAAGCCAGACCTGATAGGGTCCTTTTGGTGAGTCAATGAATGCATCCATGTGAAGCACTTAGAAGATGCCTGGACTGCACACCCACATGTGCACACATCTAATAAGAATTAAGTCATCCAGGTCTTCATTTATTTATTAATCCCTGCTGAGTGCTAGGCACAGAGTAATAAAAAGGGCAGGGGTCCTTGCCTCAGGGAAACCACATGCAGGGGAGGCTTCAGTCACTCTAGACTCTCGGGGCAGTGATGGGGAGCAACAGAGGCCGGAGGTGGAGTTATGAGCTGGTCCCCGAGGAAGAGGAGGGCAGTTTTGCTTTGTTGCCACTACCTGCCCCTCAGCACTGCCCTCTGACCTGGGGGAGGTTGGGGAGCCGGGCCCACTCAGCCTGATTTGGTGTTGCAGGGGTCGAGCCTGTCCCTACTTCCGGTCTGACTGCCCTGGCCGGACACCTTGGAGCTGTGCTCTGAGCTGCTCAGGGGCCGGGCCCCCAGGGACTCCTTCCTCTTAGAGTCCGGGAAGCTGTGAGAAATAGCTTTGCATATCTCCAAGCACCTGCACATGTCCAGCTGGGGCCAGAACCCCACATTGTGCCCATGGGCTGTGGGTGCTGATCGGTCTCTTGGTCATCATTTACCTTTCACTGGCTTCCCTCCCAACCCCAATGCCAACCTATCTGCCTGCCTACTCACCTACCCACCCATTCTGTCCATCTGTCCATCTGTCCATCTGCCCACCCAGCCATCCAACATGCCCTTGTTGCTCACTCAGCCAGGCCCTGTGTGGGGCCGTGGTGATAGTGTCAAGTCAGATGCTGCCCCTGCCCTGAGGGACTCAGGGTCAGTGGGGGCGATGGCCTTGCAGTACCCACTGATGTCATCTTCTTCGGTTCAGTGAAACATTCAGACTCTCAAGACCACCGCAGGCCCAGTTAGCATCAGATTCCCTGAGAAGCATGGAGGAAGGGAGCAGCTGGCCACTGACAGGTCCTCCTCTGCTGTGGGGTCAGTGCTATATTCATTCTCTGTGCCCCTCCAGGGGACAGCACAGGGCGAAGGGCTGAGACAGCGGGCAGGTGTGGGGACCACCCTGGCTTGGAAACCTTGCTCCAAGGGTTCGGTATATCTTCTAACAAATTCACAGGTGTGGTTTTGGGTCCTGCATGGTGTGTACCCAGTTATAAGTCACCACATTGTGGGAAGCCCAAAGCTCAGCTTCTCCCAGTCAAGAGCCCCAGGTTGCAAGACCACGTACAGTTTCTCCCAGTCTGGCTGCAGTTCCTCACTCAGGCCACACAGGCAGTGCTGTCTAGGAATGTGGCCGATGTACCACCTTCAGCAGGTTCTAGGGGAGCAGAGCAAGGAAGCTAGCTGAAGGCCAGACTCATGCAGACAGACAGAAGGCTTTACTTTTTCTTTACTCCCACAGGAGATGAGGCCATCAGAGTACAGGGCGATATGGAAGTAGCTGAGTGCCTTAAGAAGCACAGAAACTTTGGAATCAGGGACCAGGTCCTGGCTTAGATGCTAGCACAGCACCTGGAACAAAGAATTTGCTTTAAGAAAATGTTATTTTGGGTAATTTGTTTAAGCTCATAACATGGAATCCTGGGCAGGGACTGAGAAGCATGAAGGAAGGTCAGGAAAGACATTCAGAAACAGGCCATCTGAGGGCCTCCCTGGTGGCGCAAGGGGTTAAAGTCTCAGCACTATGAGGCAATCTGCAGCCACTGCAGCACAAGTTCTATCCCCAGCCAGGGATACCCACATGGCGCAGCAGACCTCTCCTGTCTCACCCACTGCTCCCCTCAGCAGTGTGTTTCAGTCAGTCTGCCTGTTCTGTTCCCCATTCTATCTCTGGTGAATCTTCTCACCCCCACAACTCTGGCCTGTACCCCAGTTCTTCAATGTAAAAATATATAAAATCTTAAAAAAAAAAACAAACAAAAACCAGGCCATCTGAGTTTGAAGTTAAGGGATGAGTAGATATTCCCCAGTGAGAGACCAGGGGTGAGGGGATCCCTGGAGGAGGCAACAGCAGGAGCAGAGGAAAGCCTGGCATCATGATCATACCCCAGTTCCCCCTTCCTTTTGTGATAGCCCCCCACAAAAGTCAGCCACAGGAGAGTATATCTGTCATTGCAAGAAACACTGGTGCAAGAGACCAGGCTGGAAATAACAGTGGGAGGAGTTGCTCACCCCTTCAGATGTGCCTCCCAGTGAAGACAGCTGGAGGGGCCGGGTGTCTGGCTCAGGCTGGGGGTCTGTGAGTGTCCTGTGTGCTGGCACCCAATGTCTTGTCTTGGTTAATCCTCCAAACACCCTGTGAGGTTGGTCATGTAGCCCCACTCGAGAGAAGAGGAAACTCGAGGATCTGAGAGGCTAAGTGGTTGCCCCTAGACACACAGGAACTAAGACAGAGGCACGTTTCAAATCCATACCCCCAGTGCTGAAGCCCTTCAGGAGACACTGAGTCAAGGGTAGCAGTGTGATCTGTGCTGACAGACAGGAGCTCCATGGGCTCAGGAACCCAGCGGGCCCCCAAACCTGTCCATGGAGAGTCAGGGAAGATTGCCGGGGTTTGAGGGCAGGGATGAGCTAGGATTGTAAGTGAGGAGTGTAGGGGGATGAGTCTGAAGGGTCTGAAGGCCCCCAGGGGATGGTGAATATCCATGGCTGTGACCCAAGCCTGGTGGTCTCAGGACCTCAGGACTTGGTTTCTAAGGCTCTGGTTTGTGCCTTTGGCCTCAATGCCCTTTTCTGTCCTGCCCCATCCATTTGCCAGTGGACACCTTCTTATCCTAAAAAGTTTAGGTCAAGGCCTCCCCTGGTGGCGCGGCAGTTGAGCGCTGGGTTGCGAAGCTGCCCGCAGCCTCTGCAGCGCCGGTTCGATCCCCGGGCACTGTCAAGGGTCCACATGGCGCGCAGACCTCTCCTGCCGCCCGCTGCTCCCCCAAGCAGTGTACTTCTGTCCTTCTGCCTGTTCTGCTCCCCGCTCTGGCTTTGGTGAATTTTCTCACCCTCCCGTGCTTCTGACTGTACCCAGTGCATGTATAAATAAATAAATAAATAAATCTTAAAAAAAAAAAAAAGTTCAGGTCAAGCATCACTTCCTGCATTCCCTGACTCCCCAGGCTGGGGCACCCTCCTCCCAATTCTGGCTCTTGTCCTTCTTTGAGAATGGATCCAGTGGGCACATGTGATTAAAAACTAGTGCTTTGGGGGCCCCCTGGTGGTCTAGGGGTTAAGTCTCAGTGCTATCACCCCTGCATCCTGAGTTCGATCCCCAGCCAGGGAGCTAACCCATATGGTGCAGCAGACCTTCCCTGCTCCCCTCAGCAGTGTATTTCAGTTGATCCACCTGCTATGCTCCCCACTCTGTCTCTGGTGAATCCTCTCACCCACCCACCCATACCTCTGGCCTACACGCCAGTTCTTCTGCTAAATAAGTAAATAAATAAATATTAAAAAAAAATTAAAAACCAAAAAACTAGTGCTTTGGGCACAGGTGACCCTGTCACAGCCATGTGGGGCCAGCTCACACATGCCAAAGAAGGAGCCTGCTTTCTTTAGCTTTGGAGGGATTGGGTAGGGCAGTGGGTGAAGGAGGCCTCCTGTTTGAATTTGTGGGAAATGAGTTTTGCTACAACGCAGGTGAGCTGGGAAATCAGTGGGTTTGCACCCTAGCTCTGTCTCTTAGACAGTAGACTCAGCTGCACTGAGCTAACCCCTTGGTGCCTGACTTTTTTCTGTTCCCAGCCTTCCCTCTGAGGAGGAGGTACAGACTCTATCACTGTCATCCCCTTCCCAGCCAGAGCCTGAGAAGTCCCTGTCTCCACCTCCCAGCCCCCCGAAGATCCCCCCAAAGCCTCCTCGACTGGTTCCGGAGTTTGGTGAGTGGAACACTAGGCAGGAGGCCTCTTGGTGGGTGGCACCACCTTTCTTGTGGGCCCTGGACAGGTGAACATCTTTCTTTTCATTCTCAAATGGGGAGTCAGCACCCACCAATATCACCTAATATCACCTACTTACTGACTGCTTAGATGTGGGCACGTGGCAAACTTTTTGAGTCTGGGAGTATTTTCCATTGGTGAGGGTGGTTTGCTTGTCCTGGGATTGTTCTCTTTTCTCGATTCTCAATTCTTGTTGCTTTTTTGCCTTTTGTAGACAGGCCCTGCCCATGACACCCAAGTTTGCCTGCCCTTTCCTTTGTCCGCCTCCTTAGTGCTGTCCTATGAGGCTCCCCAGAGTATAAATAGCACTTCCTGTCCCGTGTGTCTTTTAATGCAAGCCAGGCTGTGGTGGGGGCGGGGTCCTTGGGTGGAGGGTGGCTTTGTGAAACCAGGCTGAGGTGCCCCAGGAGGGGAGGCCAAGATTCTTGCTTCTGAGTCTCTTCCACCCCTTTTTCTCCCCAGATGACTCTGACTACGATGAGGTCCCAGAGGAGGGGCTGGGGGCCCCAACTTGCGTGATGACCAAGAAGGTGTGGCAAGCGGTGTTTAGGGTTTGTGTCTGTCTGTGTAGAGGGCAGGCTGCCTTTCAGACCCTGGGGATCCCCAGGTGGAGAATGGGTAACCAGCTTCCAGGAGTCCCCTTCGCCTCACAGGGGTGGGGTCCACACAGCTCCAGACAAGGGATGGGGCCCTGGGGACTCTAGTCTGCCGCTCTGACTTTGGGCTGTGGCTGCATCTGGATGGGCGTGTGTGTCCTCTTTTCTCCTTGTGTGTTTTGAGCACATCTGTCCTGCAGTGTGCGTCTGTCTATCTCTGTTTCACTTTCTGTATTCCCATGTCACCCCTCTCTGCGTATTTTGTCTTATGTCAGAATATCTGAGTCTCATTTCTCTCTTCCTCTACCTTTCTCTTTGTCTCTCATCTAGGCCATGTTGGCTGATTCTCTGTGTCCATGTGACCCTGACTCCCTGGGTCCCTGTGCAACCTTCCAGCGGGGGAGGGGCATGTGAGGAAACAGAAATAAAAGTGCTGAGTCGTGTGGCTCTGGGATGGAGTGGATGGGGTTGTGTGGCAGCCTCTGGGGTGTGTGGCAACCTCTGGGACTGGAAGGGAAGTATGACGCTGAGCTGATCTGGGGAGGCAGGAGCAGCCCCCAGCAAGAGCAGTCCCGAGGGCCGTGCGTGTGGCCAGTCTGCTGAGTGAGGGGGAGGACCTGTCTGGGGACGACCAAGGGGACGAGGATGAGGGTGACCACGCCTACGAGGGTGTTCCCAAGTGAGTACACACTCTTCTTCTTCCACCCAGCCACCCCGTGCCCAAGCCCCGCTTTGTCTCGACCATCCATCTCAGCCTTCCTCCACGGGGGCCCCCACCAGCCCCCCTCATTCCCTCTCCTCTCCCCCAGTGGTGGATGGCACACCCGCAGTCTGAATTCACCCTTGCCCAGCAGCTTCCTGATCCCCGAGCTCCCGCCATACCCCATGGATGGGCTTCCGGGGGGCTCTGCCCCCATCACACCCGTCATCAAGGCTGGCTGGCTGGACAAGAACCCTCCGCAGGGGTGAGTGAAGCCTCTTGGGTGCTGCTTGTGCTCTACATGATGCGGGCAGTGCTCTAGTTACGGGTTTCATGGATCTAAAAACCAGAAGGGTTGAGGCTGTTGGAGCTGGTCTCCCTCCAGGCAAACTGCAGTCCCTAAGCATCCCCAGCAGACTGTTTTATCACCCTTAAGAGTGAGAAGTGCCGCTGAGTCTGACGCAGTCACTCCTGCTGCGGTCCATTTCTCAGTTTGGGATCCTTCTTTCTTTGGATCTAACTTTGTGGCCGCTAGAGGGGGCGGGGATGATCCTAGCGACTCTCCCCTGAACTCCACTGCTTTGCTTTGTTGTCCATCTGCCTCTCCCTCTCCAGATCTTATATCTACCAGAAGCGGTGGGTGAGGCTGGATGCCGATTACCTGCGGTACTTTGATAACAACAAGGTGAGGCCCACATCAGTGTCTGACAGGACCCCTGCTCCTCCTTGGCCCTCTGTACCCTGGAGGAGCCCCTCCCTGCATGAATCCTTGTCTGAGCTGCAGTCTGACTCCTTGAACCATTGAGCAGTGGTTCCCGCTGGTCCATTGAGCAGTGTGGGCTGTGGGCTGTGGGCTGTGGTCAGTCCCTGACTGCCTGTGGGGGATGAGGTGCAGCCTTCGTTTCAACTGAGGCTGAGGGAGTCAGGGTAGGGCTGGGTCTCTGGAGACCCAATCCCCCCACCCTCCAAGTACAGCTCCTCTCTCTTCCCCAGGATGCCTACTCTAAGCGTTTTGTCTCTGTGGCCTGCATCTCCCGGGTGACTGCCATCGGGGACCAGAAGTTTGAAGTGATCACAAACAACCGGACCTTTGCCTTCCGGGCAGAGAGTGATGGTGGGGACTGGTGGGGGGCAGAAGACTGGCAGATTGGCCAGATAAGTGGGAAGAGAACCAGGGTACATCTGCACCCCCACATCAGACCTGGCAGTGGGACACCTTCTGACCAGCTCTGTGCTTGTGATACCCATTGAGGCCTCAGAACCACACATTCCCTTTGTAGGCTCAGATAGGTGATTTGGCTTGCCCAGCATCAGTGACATAGCTGGGGACGGGGGCCTGAGCTTGTCCCAGCCGGAGCACTCAGAGATAATAGAGGTTGGCTGGACTCTTTGGCACAGGTGTTGCCCAAGGAGCCTGGTTGGGGAGCTAATTCTCAGGGGGCTCCCTGCCAGGCTGAGCCTGGGTTTACACCACCCTCTTTGCCCACAGCAGAGCGGAAGGAGTGGATGCAGGCCCTGCAGCAGGCAGTGGCTGAGCAGCGTGCCCGAGCCCGGCTGTCGAGTGTTTCTTTATCGGGTATTCGAGCCCCAGAGCCCCCTGACCATGCTGGCAGCCTAGAGCTACGTGGCTTCAAGAACAAACTATATGTGGTCGTGGCCGGGGATAAAGTGCAGCTGTACAAGAATCTGGAGGTGTGAAGGGGTAGACCAGGCCATGGAACTCCTACCCTTCCCCATGCCCTGACCCTGAGCCCTGCCCTTTTCCTCCCCCGCTTATCCTTACTGAGTCTGCTTTTTACCTGTTCCCCTTCCTGCCCCTAGTTCTGGCCCTGTCCCCTGCTTGGGCCCTGAGTGTTACCTTCCCATCACCAGCCTGGCTCCTGTAATCCTATCTGTTGCTAATGGCCCCTCAGCCCATGCCCATTGGCCCATGCCCAGATTCCCAAGCCTTCCATCATCTCCCTACGCATTTTTTAGTCCCTAAGGTACCACCTCCCTCTTTTCTTCACTTTCTCTCTGACCTTGACCCCCGCCTTCCAAGTCTTGCCTTCATTTCTCCCACCTACCTACCAGGAGTACCACTTGGGCATTGGCATCACCTTCATCGACATGAGTGTGGGCAATGTGAAAGAAGCAGACCGGCGCAGCTTTGACCTCACCACCCCTTACCGCATCTTCAGGTGAGCCTTCCTCCCCTTACTCACCTGCATCCTCTCTCCCTCCCAGTATTTTTTCCTTGCAGGTGTGGAATGCTCCCCTTCCTAGGATGGATTCTCTCTTCCTATCCCATCTCAGGCCTGCCCACCCCTGCTGGTCCTTTATCTTCTCTCGCTAAGCTTTTCTGTCAAGCCTCAGCTCAGGAGTTATTTCTTTCCAGTAGTTGTTTTCTAGTCCCTGGGGCAGGGGTAAAGGGGTGAATGGCAGAACCCCCTCAGGACTCCTCTACCCCCCATACATCTCTCAGTTCGTGGTCTCCTTGTCTTTATCCATGCCCACCTTCCCCACGGACCCAGGATGCCCTGCTCATCTGACTGTATGTGCCATAACTGTTTCCTCCAGGCTGTACCCTTGAGTGTTTTCCCCTAATCTCTCTGATCTTTTTCTCACCCACCTGCCCCCATTCCTGTTTCCCCAGCTTCTCAGCTGAATCAGAGCTAGAGAAGGAGCAGTGGTTGGAGGCCATGCAGGACGCCATTGCTGAGGCTCTGTCTACCTCAGAGGTGGCCGAGCGCATCTGGACTGTGGCCCCCAACAGATTCTGTGCCGACTGTGGTGCAACCCAGCCTGACTGGGCCTCCATCAACCTCTGCGTTGTCATCTGCAAGCGCTGCGCAGGTGTGTGTGTGCGGAGAGAGTGAGGTTCCCAGGCTGAGGGGTGACAGAGCTGGTATGTCAGGATGGCTGAGGGGCTGGAGGAAAGACAGTAGTCAGAGGGATTTGACTTATCAGATCTCATGCACTGAGATATAGGAGAGGTAAAATGGCCCATTCAGGGTCAGCTCGCAAATAAGTAAGTCTAATTTGAAGCCAGATCTGTTGGGGCCCAGCACCTGCTGGTGAGACAGGAGGACTGGCCGGCGTCAGGCTGAGCAGGGCTTTGTCTGCAGAGGAGGAGTTGGGGTGGTTTTTCTCTGGAGGGGTACAGGAGGCAGAACTTGGTAGGGACATGATTGGATTTTGCATCAGACTGGCTGATGGGTACAAGCTGAGTTGGAGGGGGTGAGGCAGCGGGGTGTCTGAGGCAAATGTCCAGGAAGCCTTGGATCATGAGGTCTGGGCATTAGACAGTGATGACTTAAGTGGAGACCAGATTAGGAAGGCATCGGTTCACAGGTTTTGAGGGTGACTAGAGTGGACGTGGTGTTCTCTAGGAGGCTCTGGGGGGACATGAGGCAGAGCAGAGCCAGGCACTCCTTGTGCCCCCAAGCCCCTGCCCTGCTCCACAATCCTTTGCAGGACCTGTACCTGAGCAAAGCCCATTTCCTCCAGCACCAGCTTCCCCCTCTGCCCTTTCATTCCACAGAGATTATTGAGTGCTCACTGTGCCAGACTTTGTTCTAGGCACAGAGCCCTAAAGCAGGAAATCAAGGTTCCTGCTCTTGCGAAGCTACTATCCTAGTGGAGAGAGGCAGAAAATGCACTAGCCAATAGGGGTATTAGGTAGCAACAAGTGCTGTGAGGCAGAGAATATGTTTGTTGGGGAAGCCTGCTCTGAGGAGGGAAGAGTTCAGGTGAGAGTGACAGGAAGGAGCCAGTCACTGGAAGACACAGAGAACAGTAGCTGCAAAGGCCCTGAGGCAGGAATGCGTATGGATGATTAGAGGGTGCAGCTGAGCAGGACTGTGGGGACAGCAGCAAAGATGCATGAGATGAAGTTGGTGGTTAAGAAAGTAAGGAATTCTGGGACATCTACAGGACAGATTTGAAGTAAGGGAAATAGCATTTTATTTTATTTTTAAGATTTTTTTTATGTATATAAGAACTGGGGTACAGGCCAGAGGTTCAGGAGGTGTGAGGATTCTCCAGAGACAGAGTGGGGAACAAAACAGATGGATTGACTGAAATACACTGCGGAGGGGAGCAGCGGGCAATATAGGAGAGGTCTGCTGCACCTTGTGGTTTAGCTCCCTGGCCGGCTGGTAATTGAACTTGTGCTTCAGAGGCTGCAGACACAGTGCTGTGACTTAACCCCTTGCGCCACCAGGGACACCCTGGAATTAGCCTTTTAAAGACATTACTAACTGGGCTGTGTGGAGAGAGGCCTGCAGGGACCAAGCATGAGTGTGGTTTGCCAGCTAGGGGGCTGCTGTGGGAGCCTAGGTGACAGTTACCCCTGGTGCTCAAAGCAGGGGTGTTTGACTGGATACCTAGAGCTGCAGGTCTCACCTTTGGGTGGGCTCAGAGATGGGAGGGTGAGTAATCATGTGAAGGGAAGGACCCAGATGACCCTCTCTTTCCAGGAGAGCACCGTGGTCTAGGTGCTGGCATCTCCAAAGTGAGGAGCCTGAAGATGGACAGGAAAGTGTGGACGGAAACACTCATTGAGGTGGGAAGACCCTTGCTTGCCAGTTGCACTTGGGGTCGGCCTCACTCAGCTTGCCACCTAGGTCTCCCAATCCTATCCCCTCTGTCTCAACAACTCCTGCACTTTGGAGCCAGAGGATACTTTTGGGATCATCTAATGGGAGGGGAATTTGGAAAAGTTGATATTTGGCAATATGAGCTCAAAATGTTTTAAATTTTAAAGGGGTTATTAAAAAAAAAATAACTATGCAACAGAAACAGAGATTGTGTATTCTACAAAGCCTAAAGTGTTCACTTCAGTAGGTACATACATTAGGGGACACTCACATACACATATGTACCCATGCTGTGTACTCGGGGTTCCCAGGTACCGATGTGCAGGTAGTTTTAGGGGAGAACCTGCAACAGGAAACTCGACCCAGGGTTCGACTTCACAGGGCCTCCCTGACAGCAGCAGAACTGAAGACTCGAGCATTTTGGGTATTACAGTCCCTGTGAGCGAGGGTCAGAACCCCCACTTTACAATGAGGACATCGAGGCCCAGGAAGTGAAAATGACTTGGCTCAAAGTCACAGAGTTCGGTGGTGGCACCTATGACCCCAGCACTCACTGTAGGTCCTGACTAAAAGGCAAGGTGTGATGAAGGAAATGGCTGTGGAATAAACAATCAGCAGAATGAAAGAAGTAATAAACTAGTCCCCTAAGTGGTGGACTCCTGGGCTCTTACAAAAAGTGCACCTGAGCCCAGGGAGGAATGACAGGGATAGAAGATTTATTCAAAATCTCTGCCCATCCCCTGGCTGACAAGTTAGGCGCACCCCACCCGCCAGCCTCACGAATGTAAAATTCCGGCTGTGGGGTGGGTGGGCCAGCAAGTCTCCCAACCAAGTACCAGGCCTGGGGACACACCTGTCAGACCACCTGCTCTTGTCCTGTCACTGAGCTGAGGAACTGGGCGCAGGCCCGGGGCCGGTGGGGTCGCCCATGGCTACCAGATAGGTGGCCTGCCTCTCCCAGGTCCTTGCCTGACCATCTAAGATTATTGTGGGCACAGGTCCCTCACAGGCTGCCCTCTAACCTCTTGCCCACACTTACAGCTCTTCTTACAGCTGGGCAATAGTGCCAGCAACCACTTCTGGGCAGCCAACGTGCCCCCTAGTGAGGCGTTACAGCCCAGCAGCAGCCCTGGGGCCCGGCGGCACCACCTGGAAGCCAAGTACCGGGAGGGCAAGTACCGCCGCTACCACCCGCTCTTTGGCAACCAGGAGGAGCTGGACAAGGTCAGGGTCCCTTGAGGCCACCCCTTTTCTTCTTGCCTCCCTCTCTCTCCATTCATCTTTTCTAACAGTTCAGAGTGGTGAGTTGGTATGTAGGGAAACTGAGGCCCAGAGGATAGAAGGGTCCTAAGTCACTTGGAGAGTTGGGGCAAAGCAAGGAGGAGTCAGGCCTGGCCCTTGGGCCAACGCCACATCTCTAACATCTGTCTGCCTCCCTCCGCTCCTGATTCCTTTGTCTCCCGCACCCTGTCCTGCTCCTTCTGAATCCTGCCAAAAGGAGTGAACTTGATGAGGATGCTATTTCCTGTCAGGCTCATGAAAAACAGCTGGCTGCTCTGATCCACCCCCATCCACACCCCGCTCAAGATGAGGCCTTGTGTGGGCCCCAGCCCTGACAGGCCGGGAGCCAAGCCCTAAGCCCTGGTCTGGCTTGGCCTGAGTAGGAGGTAGCCTGCTCCGAAGCAGGAGGATGCCACTTGTGACCTCCAGTTGGCCTCGGTGCCTCCCCCAAACAGCCCCACCCAGGCAGGCTCAGTTCAGCGAGAAGCCCAGTGGGAGCCAGGCTTCCAGCTCCCAGGAACCCAGGCGTCCAGTCTCCGGCCCAGCCCAGTCTAGCTCGCCAGCCAGGAGGGGCGGCACTCCCATTGGTTGGAAGGGCTGGGCAGGCTGTGAGGAATTCAAATGTGGGAGGAATTAGCTACAAAGCACCCCCTCCTCTGCTCTTCCACAAGGCAGAGGGAGCTTGAGATCCTCTAGAGAACAGGCTTGGCGATTGATAGGGTCCTGGGGGCTGCTAGCAGGGTGCGGCCTGGGCTTTCTCCTTCCCTCTCTTTCTTCCTCCTCCTCCTCCCTTTCAACCTGAGGATGGACTCCCAGACCTGGTGACTCCTTCCTGCCCCTCCCTCTCCTGCCCCATCTCCCCTGGCCCACCGGCCCCTCACCCCCGTCCCAAGCTTGGGCTGACTCCCTCCTCCTCGTCCCTCCTCCCAGGCCCTGTGTGCTGCGGTCACCACCACAGACCTGGCCGAGACCCAGGCGCTCCTGGGCTGTGGGGCTGGAGTCAACTGCTTCTCAGGGGACCCTGAGGCCCCTACGCCCCTGGCTCTTGCTGAGAAGGCAGGGCAGACACTGCAGATGGAATTCCTTCGGAACAACAGGACCATGGGTGAGTGGCCAGTGGGACTGTCCACCTCTCGGGTTGGGGCCTCCTTGCTGCGAGGGTCTGGCTCTGCGGAGAGGACGTGGGTGGGGGCTGCAAGGGGCTGTGTACCGTGCTGTAAGTTTTCAGTTGCTGCTACTTGAGCTGTGACTGCAGCTCTTTGAGGGGCCGCGGAGCAATGTCAGGTATGTTTGGTTGCATGTCAGTGTACATTTGTGCATCTGCTTCTCCTTCATCTGTGTATCCCTTTGCGTGTCTGTTTCTGTGTCTCTTTGTATGTCTGCGGGTCCTTTGAGCTGTCACGTGGGCCTCCGGGTGGGCTCTGTGCTGCTGTCTCTGTCTCCGAGCTGCCGTGGACCTGTGTTTCCTTGCACCTGGGCGTATTGTGGCTTTGGGGTTTGTGCCCGCCCAGAGTGTGTCTGTGTTGCTGTGTGTGGGTGGTGTTGCCTTTCTCCCTGTGCGGGTGACCCACCGTGGCACCCTGTCCGCTGCTCTCTGTGGGTAGGGCTCTGTCACAGACTGGAGTTGAGTAGCATTTGGCTCCCGCTCTTGGGGTGGTTGGGAAGGGGACTGCAGGGGTAAGTGGCTCTGATTATGGCCCAGACTTGGCCTCTGGGGCCACATCCCAGGACTGAGGGTGGAGCTCAGCTGGGGCTCTGGGCTCAGGGCCACGGGTGGCTGGGGTGTGCTGAACTGGAGAGAGCCTCGGTGTTCCGGGAGGTGCAGGAGACCACCCAGCTGGCTTGGGCTTTGGGACCGTTGGGAGCAGGGCTGGAGCCAGTTGCTTCCTTAAGCCTTGAGTCGTCTGGGACAAATCTCCCTCTGGGGATCATTAGTGAGCTTACCCAAGGCCCCCCTCATTCTGGTGTGCTGGCCCAACGCCTCCAACAGGGAGAGCAGGCTGGGCAGGGGAGTCAGGAAAGCTTCCTGGAAGGGAAAGTAATGGAGCTGATCTTTGGGAGTAGGGTGGAATTTTTACAAGTAGAGAGAGGTGGAGAGGGACTGGAGCAAACCTGGAGGTGGAAGTGGGGGAGCAGGACAGCTCGGGCTCGTGGATGTTCAGCCCCGGGGAGGTGAGGTGGGACACTCCTGGATGACTGCTGGGACTGCATCCCAGGACTGAGGGTGGGGCTCACGACTGGCCATTCTTACCCCCACTTCCTGAAAGAGGTACCTCGATTGGACTCAGTGAAGCCCCTGGAAAAGCACTACTCGGTTGTCTTGCCAACTGTGAGCCACAGTGGCTTCCTCCACAAGACTGCTTCTGCCGGCAAGCCGCTGCAGGACCGCCGTGCCCGGGAAGGTGGGTGATGGGCCAGACCTCACCTTGGTTGTGGCATTCTGGCATGGTGCCAGGGAAACCAGGGCTGACCAGGCTGGTGGACCCAGTGAGTGCCAAGTGTACTCTGGCAGAGTCACCTGGGAGCTTCCCGGATGTGCTCTTTGGCACGCAGTAGGTGCTTGGAAAATGGGCTGCTGGGGGTGTTGGCTGGCCATGGCCCTGCAGAGCAAGTCACTGCCAGCTCCTACTGGGTGTGGGCCCTGTGCAGGACATCTGGTATTTAGAGCTGTGGATACGAGGAGATTTGAGGACTAAGCTTTAAGCTCCATCCCTCTTTCATCTCAGTCTTCCATTTGCTTCAAGTACAGTAAAAGCTGCAGGGACCTGCATATCAGCTACCCCAGCCCATTACTGCTCTGACCCACTTCCTTCACTGTGTTCCAGCTTTTCTGGTCTCCTTGCTGCTTCTCAAACAGATGCTTTCATTTCCACCATGGCCTTTGTGCTTGTTGTGCCCTCTGCCCCAGATGCTTTCCCCCAATATCTGCATGATCGGCCCCCCTCATTTCAATCAGGGGCCTATTGCATATCACTGTTTAAAAATCACTCCTCAGAGCTGGAAGGGATCATGCTCAGCGAAATAAGCCAGAAAGAAAAAAGAAAAATACCGGATGGTCTCACTCATAGCAACTAGAAAACTTAAATAAGGGACCAGGAAAAAGAATAACTATAAGAAAGAAAAAAATCAAAATCAACAAACAACTATGAACTAGAGACACACTATGGGGGGTGGGGGTGGGGAAAGGAGGGATTGGGGTCAAAATAAGGGGGTTGCAATTGTATGGGGAATATAAAAATAAAATTAAAAAAAAAAATCACTCCTCAGAGACTTCATTCCCCACCACCTGTCCAAAATACTGCTCGCTATTGACCCTACTTTCCCACCACTTACCTGACATTCATTAGTCTAGTTAGGTCTCTCTATTGGTGTTCTGTGCCCCGCTGGAATATAAGCTCCTTTTGACTACCACTGTTACCCCCAGCGCCTGGAACAGTGCTTAGCACACAGTGGGCTCCATCTACAGGATAGAGTGGCTGGCGCAGGGCAGTCACTCCTGCAGGGAGCCCAGCCATCAGACAGGCTCTCGGACACCTCCCCCAGCCCCACTCCACCCATCAGGGGCATATGCCGTGTCCCCGTAGGCAGGACAAGAGCCATTGTCTGCAGTGGGAGCATGCTGGACACCACCGTGTCCCTCTGTGGTCCCAGGTGAAGCCCTCAAGTCCAGCAGAGATATCTTTGGAAC
Organism: Talpa europaea; assembly: GCF_964194135.1. Classification (NCBI taxonomy): domain Eukaryota; kingdom Metazoa; phylum Chordata; class Mammalia; order Eulipotyphla; family Talpidae; genus Talpa; species Talpa europaea. Next base: position 45,282,592 of record NC_140073.1, on the reverse strand, counting down.
CCTTTGATGTCTCCCTCCTCACTGTCCCTGGGGTGCTAGCCCTTGTCTTCCTCCTTTTTCCTGATAATGTCATTTATGTAACTGCCTGAGTCATCCTTTTTGCCTTGAGTGCCAGGAAGCTCTGAGCCGCTGTGAAGCTCAATGCTATGAACTCTGTGAGCCTGCATGGCTTGACACTCTGTTCTTTCTCCTACCTTTCCTGGTCCACAGTCCATTCTGTTCCATTGTAGGATCTTGTCAGTCTCATCAGAGTCATTCTGGAAGGAGGCAGAGTATAGAGCCATGGGTGTTACTGGCAAAGGGAGGGGTTCTGGGGGGGGAATGGAAGACTTCCTATGGCATTTGGGTTCACCCAGAAGAATGGAGAGTGTGGGTGGAAGGAACAGGGTGAGCGAAAGTGGGGAGGGTGAGGTATGTGTTCAGGAGTGGTCAGAGAGGTGACCGGAGAGGTGGGCAGGGGCACCTGCAGAGCCTTGAATGCCAAGCTGAGGGGCACACCTTGTCCTGAGGTCTATGGGGTGAGGAGGGCATGGAAGTATTTTGAGCAAAGGAAGGACAGAGTCTGATTTTAGCTAGATCACTTTTGAATTCTGGAGGACGTGAGGCTGGGAGACCAGTGAACGCCTCTGCATCCAGGGGAGAGTGTGGTGGACTGGGGCAGTGGGGGTACAGAGAGGAGCATGAAATTGGGGGAGCTTGTGAGTTAGAATAAAGAGGATACGGGTCAGGTGGGAGTGAGGGCCCAGTGAGGATGGAAAGGGGTGTTCATGGCTCCCTGCCCCACTTCTCCTCAGAGTTCAGCCGGCGCTGGTGTGTCCTTAGTGATGGGGTCCTGAGCTACTATGAGAATGAGCGGACATTGACACCCAACGGGGAGATTCGGGTCAGCGAGATTGTGTGCCTGGCAGTACTTCCTCCTGACACCCACGGGTGAGCACCCCTGGACAGACTCGCAAAATTATTGCTGTAAGATCCATCCCTTCAATTGGGAGACAGGGAAACATGCCCAACACGGGCAAGACCTCCCCAGGGTCACACAGCAAACTGGAGCTGCATCAGGTCTCCTGTGGCCTGAGCCTGGGCCTTTGCAGTGACCTCCCCTGCGGGGAAGGCAGTCATGGGGCAGTGTGGGGAGGGCTGGACTGGGGCTGGGTGGCATAGCCCTGAATCCTGGCCTGTGTATCTGCAGCTTTGAGTACACCTTTGAGGTGTACACGGAGGGAGAGCGGCTGTACCTGTTTGGGCTGGAGAGTGCGGAGCTGGCTCGTGAATGGGTCAAGTGCATTGCTAAGGTGGGCCTGGAGTTAGTATGGGGTAGTTGACAGGGCCCAGGGTGGGCCTCTTGGCTGATTCCATGTATTCCCAGCTCTCCCAACTCATGGAGCAGGGACTGAATGGAGGGCAGCCGACAGCTGACACAGGGCCGGCTTCTTAGATCAAGGGCCTGATATAATCTGCACCCCCACCCCAGTGTGGGGGAGATCAGGAACCCTATCTCAACTTTGTGGAAGGGGGACCATGAGTCTTTTATTCCACAGGTGCTCAATACATGTTTAATGTCTTAGGATCGATAGTTCCCTCCAGGGGAGTGAGCTCCTTGTTCTGGAGGAGGCAGGGCAACTGCCCTGGGGTCTCTAGCCAGGTATACTCTGGAGTCTCCTGTGCCATAAGGGCCTGTAAATCTTATTTGCTAGTTCATGGATCTGTCATCTGTGAACCTCCAGAGATTCAGTCCTCAGAGCTCTGGGGACCCAGATGACCTAGTCTTGGTCCTGGCTCTTCAGTCGCTCCCTGGCTGGTGGGGGAGACAGATGGGGTGGTGACAGCAACAACAGTGTAGTCAGTGCTGCACCAGAGGGCAGGCATGCTCTGCCACTGTGAGGACCCCAGAGAAGGGACAGCCCTGACGGTGTCTGGGAAGGCTTTCCAGAGGAGAGCAGAGCTTGAGTAGGAAGTAAGGCAAGATGCTCAAGTTCATTCACGATTAGGTCTGCCCTGGGGAAAAGAGAGGAGGCAGCGGGTGGGGTGAGGGCATATGCCCCCTTGCCAGGGAGCTGGGGTGTCCTGGGAAAGAAGTGCCAATGGCTGGAAGTCTCACTAGCTGCCTCCCCTTTCCCTGGCTTCCCTACCAGGCGTTTGTGTTGCCCCTGGCTGAGGATCTGCTAACTCGGGATTTTGAACGGCTTGGGCGTCTCCCCTACAAAGCGGGTCTGAGCCTCCAGTGTGCCCAGGAGGGCTGGTTCTCGCTCACTGGCTCCGAGCTCCATGCTGTCTTCCCAGAGGGAGCCTGTGAAGAGCCGCTGCAACTTCGGAAACTGCAGGAACTTTGTGCGTGGACCCAGATCTAGACCCCCAGCCTGTAGGGCACCCTCTTCTGTAGGGCTGCTAGTCCCCCAACCCTGCCCTGAAGTCTAAACTCTACCCTGGTCTGGTCAGAAGGAGCCAGCCAGCTCTCTTATTTCCCTTCCTGTCCTTGGGATGCACCCCAGCAACCCCATATCATGGTGGGAGGATCCAGGGGTGTGTGCCCAAAATCCAGGATGAAACAGGTTGGGGATCATGAGTGAGTCTGGGTCTCATCTTGACTGGCCCTTCCACAGCCATCCAAGGGGACGGTGAGAACCAGGTGCTGGTGCTAGTGGAGCGAAGGAGGTGAGCCCTGGCTTCCCTGAGGGGCTTTGGGAGGCCTGTGGCAGTATTGGCAGGCATGGGAGGAGTGGGGCAGGAGTCGGACCCAAACTGCCCCACTGCCCCTGGCCCAGGACGCTGTACATCCAAGGGGAGCGACGGCTGGACTTCACAGGCTGGCTGGCTGCCATCCAGAAAGCTGCGGCCAGCTCAGGGGACACGTTGTCGGAGCAGCAGCTGGGAGACTCAGATATCCCAGTGATCGTGTACCGCTGTGTGGACTACATCACGCAGTGCGGTGAGCCCGCACCCGGGGACACGGGCCCCGCCCTCGGATAATTTTTACCTCCTGCCCTAGAGACCCAGTCCTGCCTTCTCAGGGGACGAAGTAGCTGCGTGGCCCCGCCTCTGTGTCAGCCCCACCACTGGCCCCACCCCTCCCCCAGCTCAGCCCCACCCTCTCGCAGCCGCACCCCAAGGCTCAGCCCCACCCCTCTCCAGGCCTGACCTCCGAGGGCATCTACCGCAAGTGCGGGCAGACTTCGAAGACTCAGCGGCTGCTGGAGAGCCTGCGGCAGGACGCCCGCTCTGTGCGCCTCAAGGAGGGCGAGCAGCATGTGGACGACGTCTCCTCGGCACTCAAGCGCTTCCTCCGAGACCTGCCTGATGGACTCTTCACGCGAGCCCAGCGCCTTGCCTGGCTGGAGGCCTCAGGTGGGCCCAGCAGACCATGCCCAGCTGGAGACCACGGCCAGGGCTACTGCCTCATCCTCTCAGACTTCCTCCCCTCCCCTGGGAGAAGCATGCCCCAGCAGTCAGGTTTCAGTCCTCGGCTGCTTATGTCGGTTGACACCCTATAGAGCTAGTGTCACTTGGAGACAAGAATTGCCTGTCCTTGCTGAGTGCTTGATTTGATGGAGGAGGAGGCAGGGAGTGCTCGCCCCTAGGATGATAGGCAGAGTGGCCAGAGGGTTGGACAGGGGAGGTAGTCACAGAGGGGTTACTGACCTCACCTATTTTTCCCCACCCAGAGATTGAGGATGAAGAGCAGAAGGTCTCCAGGTATCGAGAGCTGCTGGCACGTCTGCCTCCAGTCAACCGGGCCACGGTGAAGGCCCTTATCAGCCACCTATACTGGTGAGGGGATATATTTTTGTGAGGCTCTGGGGGTGGAGTGGGGTGGGGAGGCTGCCAACTCAGCTAACTTCTCACCCCTGAGCCCCACATAGACCTGGGGACTGATGCTGACTTACAATCCCTGATCTTGAATCCCACCCTCAGTTCCTAACTTAATTGCTGCCAACTTATGTCCCGCAGGGTGGAAGAGTAGAGCAACCTGGGCCAGGGTGCCTTGGCCAGATTGCCCATCTTCCTAGCCCTACTCCTTGCCCCAGACATGGCCAGAAAGATTGTCCTCTTCCCCTTGACTAGTGGGCCACCTTGACCAGGACCTCCCCTGGCTTTATTCCAGGGTCCAGTCATGGGCCTGTCAGGAATTGGGAAGGTGAGCGGGGAAGTTGTATTCCAGACTCCTCATTCAAATCCTCCACCCTCCCCGTCTAGTGTCCAGTGCTTCTCAGACACGAACCAGATGAACACGCACAACCTGGCTATTGTGTTTGGGCCCACGCTCTTCCAGACAGATGGGCAGGACTACAAGGCTGGCCGTGTGGTAGAAGACCTCATCGGCCACTATGTGGTGGTGTTCAGTGTGCGTCCCGAGGTGCTCTGGAGGGCAGCTCTAAAGGGCAGAGCTGAGCCTCCCAGGTGGCAGTGACCATCTGTCTCTGTCCCTCTCTTCTTCCCAGGTGGATGAAGAGGAACTGAGGAAGCAGCGGGAGGAGATCACTGCCATTGTGAAGATGCGTGTGGCTGGCACTGCCAGTGGTACCCAGGTGAAGGACAGCGTGGGGTGGGGGGCTCAGGCCTTCTGCCTGCACATGCTCACTAGGTCTTTAGCTGAGTCCTTTACCCCCACAGCATGCTGGTGACTTCATCTGCACGGTGTACTTGGAGGAGAAGAAGGCAGATGCTGAGCAGCATATCAAGGTTGGAGCTAGGGATGGAGAAGCCAAGGGGATGGACAGGGCCACACATGGGCTTAGATGACTGGGGGGCACAGCTTTCACCCCCAGGGGAACCGTGGTTTGTCCGGGACCTATATCTGTCTGTACTGTGACCTGTCGCTTCTCATCCCCAGCTTGCTCCTCAGGAGACCCTGAGATGGGTGGGCTTGGCCCTTGGACCACACGGGTTGTGGCAGAGCAGGGTCGGAAGGCAAGATAGGCTGTCTTTTCTTTGGTCACCACAGATCCCAGCATCCATGACAGCTGAGGAGCTCACCCTGGAGATTCTGGATCGCAGGAATGTGGGCATCAGGGAAAAGGACTATTGGACCTGCTTCGAGGTCAACGAGAGGGAGGAGGCAGGTGGGTGGCCGCCAGAATTGGTGCAGGGTATGGTGTAGCTTATCCTTGTCTAGGCCGCCAGTGCCAGTTTGCCCTACCCCACCCCATAGGATGGGGATAGGGATAGTGGTGGTAAAGGGAGCTTGGATGATGCATGTAACTGTCACATTGTGATTTCAGTGGTGTTAACAGTGTGCCAACAAGGTTTGAGGTGATGGCTGTAATGTGGCCAACAGGGGCAGGGTGGGGGGAGGACAGTGAAGGTGGTAGATTGCGTAGGCTGTGACATTGTTCTCTCAGGTGTCTGAGGATGGTGTTGCTTGTAAGGGTGATAATGCTAATTTGATAATAGCCTCGAGGGTGACACTGTTGGTGGTGAAGGGGGTATGGGTGATGAGGACCTTGCAAGAGACAGGAGGTGGTGGTGTAGATAAGGGTGATTGTGATGATGTGGGGAAGGAGCTATGGTAGTGAAGGGGGGGCGGTGATAAAAGCATTAGAGTGGAGCAGTCCTGATAGCAGTAGAAAATGAGGGTGGAGCTGATGGTTTGTTTTAGCTGTTATTGTTGAGTGCTGGGCACTGGACTGGGGAGCCAAATGCACAGTCCCTGCGTAGCCTCGTGAGGTTGGTCTGGTGTGGAATAGAGACATTAATCCTGTGATCACACCAATTAACGTGCAACTGCAGCTGCATTCACTGTGTAGTAAGGGATCATGGTGCCACCAGACCTTGTAACAGGGCCTCTGGTTTCAGAGTGTCTGAACTAGGAGGTCAAGGTGGGTAGAGGTTACCTGGTGAAGAGGAAGGAAAAGTGCTTCCTGGTAGTGGGAACAGCATGGGCAAAAGCTTCTTGGGACCAAGGGCACTGCCCTTTCCAGGAGCTTGAGATGAGGAAGTGAGGGGGCATGGAGCTGATGCGGGGTGGCTGGAGAGAGAGGAGGAGTCGGCCTTACAAGGCCTGCCGACAGTACAAGGCCATTGACAGGGTCACGATCAGGAGTTGCCGCTGGTAGAGAGAGCAGTGAGAGGGAGAGAGGCGGGAGGCCACTTGGAAGGCCACAGTTTAGTCCAAGGAGAAGATGACACGGGCCAGGACAGAAGCCATGGAGATGAACAAGAGCAGATTCCACACGTGGAATATGAGAGAGAGAAAGTTTGTTTCTGGCTTTTGTGACCTGGTGGGCAGACCGCTGGCTGGCTTGGTCTTGTACATACTGAGTTAGAGCAGCTCTGGTCCCAGCCAGGCAAGTCAAGCCTGGAGCTCGGTGTGGGATCACGGTGCTGGTCGACAGTGGGAGTGGGTGGTGCCAAGAGACTTTAGGTGATGTGTGCGCATGTGCCAGCCCTCAGTGCTGTCAAGCCATGGGGCCCTGGTGACAGTGGATGTGACCTCTCCCCAGAGCGTCCCCTGCATTTTGCGGAGAAGGTGCTACCCATCCTGCATGGGCTGGGCATAGACAGTTACCTGGTGGTGAAGAAGCACCAGTCCATGGAGGCCATGCTGCTGTACCTGGGTAGGTGGTGCCTGCAGAGCCAGGCAGGCTGGCGAGTCCCCCCATCCAGAGTTGGGGCGGGACCTGGTGGCAGAGGTCAAGAGCAGCCGAGGCAGAGGGCACCAGGTGGGCAGGCCGTTTTGGAGGCAGGGGCAGTTCCCTTCATTCTGGGTTCCTCCCCTTGTCTGGGGTTGGTGTAGCCCATGCCCACTTCAGTCCTCCCCTAGCCAGCCATGTGGGCGACACCAAGCATGGCATGATGAAGTTCCGTGAAGATCGAAGCCTCCTGGGCCTGGGCCTGCCCTCAGGTGGCTTCCACGATCGCTACTTCATCCTCAACAGCAGCTGCCTGCGGCTCTACAAGGAGATCCGGGTGAGCAGCAGCCCCCGCACACACCCCCGCGCAGACATGCCTCTGGGTCTGCTTCTGGGAGTAACTCCATTGGGGGTCCTGAGATGGCACTGTGGTGGGGAGCTGTGGCCCTGGGTGTACACTCTGGGTGCTTTGAGCCCCACTGGGCCCTGGTACCTAGATGCTGTCACATCAGTCAGGCACTTGCCATCTCACCTGAGCCTGTGCTTGTCATGGTTCCCTCAAGAATGTGCTACATGGCGACAGCCCCGAGCAATGGGCCATGTGTGCCTTGTCACTTCACAGGTTATGCCTCCTCCTGGCCCACTCCTTTCCCACTCTGTTCACATGCTGGGTGTCCTCCCAAACCAGACTCTGTCTTGGTACCACTATACCCCCACCCCTTGCCACCTGATTGTTTGCGCATACACGCTAAGCCCACCATACACCACCACACACACACTCTCCTGGCTCTGGACCTGGGCTTCCTCTTTCCGTAACCCTGATCCTCTATCAAACAGAGCCAGAGGTCGTTGAGCGGGGCTCCTGACACCGTGAGTAGCTATGGGTCAACTGCCAGCTGCCTTACACCACCTGGGGGCCAAGCGAGCCTGGGGTAGTGTGAGGGCCACACAGGCTGAGCTCCTGGCTGTCTCCAGGCATGGTTTCCTGTTCACTTGTCAGCCCTGGCCCCCACCCTGGGGCTTGTGGCCTGGGCTCCTGCCCTTCATCTACCTTTTTCTAGGACACCCTTTTCCTTTCCCCTAAGATAGGCTTCCCTATCCGTGTAACGCTCTAGAATTTTCCAGAGGACTCAGTGTGGAGGCTTGTAGTGCCAGGAAGGGAGGCCCCTACCTAGGTTTGAATTAGAGCTCTGATCTTCATCTCTTGTGTCCCTAGAACCACCCTCATTCTAACCCTGGAGAGATCCAGGGTTATCAGAATGTCCTTGCTACTGCTCTGGTCTTAAAATGCCAGGGTGGGACCGCACCACCTTGTGGCATATTCCTGACTTATGGCAGGCGCACCTCTCAGGCTCCCTGACTGATCGCCAGCCCTTGTTTGTACTCCCCTGGGAGAGGGGAGCTCATCCACTCTTCCTTTTGGGCTGCTGTATCCCTGGAGGGATACTTCCACTTGGGAGAAGGCCTCAAGTAGAGAACTTGAGCTGAGAACTTGACTCCTCTGGCGCCCCGTGGATCCCTCGGGCACAGAGCATAGGTGCTCTACAGGGATAGACAACAGAAACGTATTACCAAGCCCAGTGGTCTGGCCTGAGCTTCCACAACTGCCCCTACCACTGACTCTAGCCATTCCTGCCCCTCTCCTGAGGACGTCTGGACAGGCCTGGCTGCCATGGAGGGAGAGCAGGTCAGGGCAGATAGAACATCTCCTCCCTGCACTTATACCTATGTTAATGCGGCCTGGGCTCCTGCTGACCCTTGTGGAGAATGCCTCCTCTCCTTTGCCTCCCTCTGTGATCACATCCTTACCTCCGGGCCTCTCCATCTCTCCAGGCAGTTCCCTTGGTTCTGGGGTATTTCTCTGGCCCCCTCCCTGGGTATTTGGCCCCTTGGACCAGCAGTGTGGGCAGTGAGGATGGATGAGGCACCTGGAGGAGCAGCTGCTGATCCCTTGGCATGTAGGGGAGAAGGCAGGGGAGCTAGAAAAAGGAAACAGATCTCATGATTATGAAGCCAGACTTGGTGCCCAGTCCTTCACCAGTGCAGCCTGGGACACAGCACCTCACTACAGGCCTGCGAGGATGGGTATTAGCCCCATCTCAGTCAGGAAAGCAGGCTCCCAGTGACTCGCTCAAGCCTGTCTCTATGTGGGAGACTGGGATTCCAACCCAGATCTGTTAGTGTCAGAACCTCAGCTTTTATTCCTTCAAGTACAGGAGTCAAGGACTTGGCAGGCAGGGACCGGGGAGTGCAGGGTTACGTGGTGCTCTCCCCGGTGGCAGCTTGCACTTTCTGGCCTGACAGAAACCTTAGCACTTTGCTGACCAAAGTGCTGGTAATTTTGGTATTTACCGATTTACTGGTTTAGAGGGTAACAGGACAGGATATTTAAAGTTGGAACAGTTATTCACAGTTCGGGATAGGTGAACATCCAAACCTCATACTGGGGGTCTCCCATTGTTGAAGACCCTGAGGTGCCTGGGAATGGTGCAGTCTAGAAAGATCTTGGTTCCAGCTGAGGTCTTTGAGCATCAAGGGGAGAACTTCATTCTCTGCTGATGACTTCATACCTCAGAGAAATCAAGTTTTAGGGTGCGAAGATTACACTAATGCTTCCTATAGATTACATAATGCTTCCCTTCTCCCGAAAGGCTCCCCTAAAGCTACCTATCTCGGCCGTGCCCATGTCATACACATGCCACGCATTTGCCTCGTCCTCTGGAGCCCGAGGGAGGGAGGGCTGAGGATTATTCAGCAACTCCAGGAGCCACAGCCCGGCTTGAATTCCTCAACTCCAGCAATTTTCTCATTGCCCTGACCAGAAGCCTCCTCCCCTCACACCCATAGACCAGTTCCTTCCTCTCTTGGTTTGCTCTCTCCCTTGCTCCTACTCTTCCTCTTGCACTGACTGCTTGCAAGTCCGCGGCCTGCTTTCTGGGTGTGATTCCTTCCACACCCACAGTCCAGTTTTCCCTACATCCTTTCTTGTCTCATGCCTAGAGTCTGGTGCTTACCTTGCCTGCAGCCTAATTTCTTTCATAGCCTGCCTCAGTCTCTCCACCCCTACCCGCTGGTTTCTTCAAACCAGCCATGTAATTTTTCAAAATCCTCAGCCTTGCTCTCGAACCTGCTCTCATGAGATTTCTTCCCCGTGTTCTCCCTGCACCTGTCTCACACGCCACAGTCTGTTTCCCTTCCCGCCGCCCCCTTCCTCCCTGCCTACTGTCCTATCGTCTGTGCCCATGGCCCTGTTTTTTTCATATCCCCTTGGGCAAGTGACCGTTCTTGGGTCAGGTGCTTTGTAGGAAACAGGGGTCCCACATCAGGACCTTCATCATTGGTGGGTGGTTATTAGGGTAGAGTAGGATGAAAGGTCCCCAGCAAGCCCTTCTTGGACCACACCCCTTGTGACAGCTTCTAAGTCTTCAGTGTTCCCTGGGTGTCTGAAATGACCTCACAAGGAAGTGCACCAGATCCTTAGACTCTCAGCCTCTCCTGGCCACGCCCCACTCCTTTTTTGTTCCTGCCAAGGAGCCATGCCTGGGGATGTCTGGGAGCAATGGTGGGAAACAGGGTGGAGGTGGCTCAGTCTTTGACCCCCAGATTCGGTTGTAAGTGTGTTCCCCTCCCCTGCTGACCGCCCTGGCACTAGGGGTGCCTGGTGGGGGCAGGGTGTCAAGCAAGTGGCTGCTGGAGAATGAGGAAGGCTCATTAGCTTGACCTCCAGCCAGCCTCTTCCTTGGGGGTCGTTACTCCTGCCCCCCTGCCTCAGAACCAGCCTGCTCCTTCCAAACCCAGACCCATATGCAGAGGTGGGGACCAGATGTGAGCGTGTCAGTGATCTGGTGCCCCTCCCCGGTACATTGGTCTCTTGCTTCCTGACATAGACCATTGGGAAGTTCTTCCTTTGGTCTACAGAACAGCCATTCTGCTTCAGCTCGAATCATCAGTCTCCCCTTTGTGGAATCAAAGAGCTCATAACTGCTGACCCCACAGCCTTCTATCACACAGTCAGCCCTGGAGCCTCTGTGGGGCAGGAAGGCGTGAGGAACTAACCCCTCCGAGACACAGACACAGCAGCCCACCTGAGATACTCTCAGGACTCCCACCCTCTCCAGTCTGGGGCAGAGAGTGGTGTACAGCCCTTCTCCCTCCACAGACCAGCAGTTCTGCCAACGCTACAAGCCAGTTCTCCAGTTTGCAGGCAGCAGAGAGGGACTGAGAATCATGTCACCGGCTTTCCCACGGGACTGCTGCCTCGGGGACTGAGGGCTGACTGTCTGATGCTGCTGCAGGGAGAGACCTGGGGGCTTAGTTGGGTGGATTGTGCACAGGGAAGGCTTCATCAGGAAGGCTTCCTGGAGGAGGCTCCCTGTGCTGGGATGCAGAGGGGAGTGGGGAGAGAGTGGGGGAAGGTGACCAGTCGGAAAATTGAAGGCCTATTGCCTGCTCTGACTGACCGAAGTGTCCTCTCCCTCTGCCCTCCTCCACCCCAGAGCCACCGGCCAGAGAAGGAGTGGCCTGTGAAAAGCCTCAAAGTCTACCTGGGAGTGAAGAAGAAACTCCGACCACCTACCTGGTGAGCTAGAACTGGGTCAATAGGTCTGTGACCAGGGCCTGTGGTGAGCTGATGGGGGGACTTTGAACTCAGCTGGGCTTGGTACAGGGGTTCTGAAGCTGTGGCCTCCCAGATCTGCAGCATCAAAATCACCGGGGGACATGTTAGAATCCCAGAATCCCGGTTCTGCCACAGGGGCGCGAAACCCCAGATCCTGGGCTTGGCACCAGCAGTGTGTGTTGTCATGAGCTGTCCAGGGAACTTTGCTGCTTCCTCGTGTTTGAGAACCACTGGCCTGGATTGAAATCCTGCGCTGACTTTTCAGTGCTTCACCCCCCACATCTGAGAAAGGGGGAGATAATGGTACACTTGTTTCAAAGGGTGACTGTGCTTTAAAATGTTGAAACATTGAAAAGTGGTACATAACCACTGTTGTTGTTAATTACAGTCCTTGGACCTGGTCGTCTGCCTCTCATCCCCTGGCCGTGCCTGCTGGTCTACCAGCGACTAGGGCAGACCTGGGATGGGGCAGAGGTGGGGGAACCAAGGGCCTGGAGGGGTGCAGGCTGCAAGAGGAAAGGCAGCAGCCAGGATGTGCTTTGCTTGTGAGAAAGCCCCAGGCTCTGCGCCTGGCTCTTGCCCCGCTCCTGGGTGCTGAGGCCTCTGTGGCCTGTCAGTGACCCTGCTCTCCCTCCCCTGCAGCTGGGGCTTCACAGTGGTCCAGGAGACAGAGAAACATGAGAAGCAGCAGTGGTGAGTGAGCGCCCTGCCCTGAAACCCCAGGCTGAGGAGAGATGGTAACACGCCCCCTGGATCGAGTCCCCCTCGTTGTCTGGATCTATGCCCTGCCTGAGACCCTGGTCTGGGTTGCTGGGCCCTTCGCAGTATCCAGAACTGTGCCTGCCCCTCCCTGCAGGTATCTCTGCTGTGAGACACAGATGGAGCTCCGGGAGTGGTTTGCCACCTTCCTCTTTGTGCAGGTACCAGGTGCAGGGTGGGGGGTACCCATTAGGGAGGCTGGACACATTTGCTGCTTCACTCTTCAAGCCACCAGTTTGCTTCAAGGAGATTTTGAGTTGCTTTTAATTTATTCACTCAATAAACTTCTTGGTGGCTGCTCTGGTCCGGCTCCAAGCCAGGAATGCTAGACAGAGAGGATGCAGAGCCCTGCCCTCAGGCATTCCCCACGTAGGAAGGAAAACAGACCCAGAAGTGACTGGGCACAGCCCAGTGTCATAGGGTGGTCGGTGGCTGGGAGGGCAGCAGGAGAGAGTGTCCAGGGAGCTGATCTTTGAGACAGAGCTTCACCAGGCAAAGGTGGCTTCTAGGCAGAGGACAGTTTGCACAAAGCAGTGATAAGAACTACAGATGGTCTGGCTGGGGGGATTGGGGAAGCCAGGGGTGCCGGAAGTTGACGCTGGAAAGGGAATCAGCAAAATCTGTCTTGAAGGCCATGCCACGGAAGCCGAGCTTGACCTGGTCAGCAGTTTAAAGCAAGAGCAATATGCAAGTTTAGATCTGAGCAGGCTCGTTCTGGATGTGACACGTGGGTGACAGTAGACTGAAGGGCCCAGCCTGGTGGGGAGGAGCCCACTGCGGTGGCTGCTGCAGTGGGCTGGGCAGGAACAGGTTGCTGAGGACTTGAGGGTTGGATTGCACTTAAAACAGATTTCTAGATAAGAAACTCACAAACGTTTAGGGAAAGGGTAGACAAAACTGTACCAGGGCCCTGGGCTGGGTTCTTTGCTGTTCTTTACTGAAACTACTTTCCATTAGCCCTGAAGTTCCTAGTAGTCAAGGCCTACATGGAAACAGGGTGGATTCTATAGTTTTCTGGGTTTCTGGTGAAAGGAGGCATAGACATGTTCCTCTGGAACTGTTTTCTTGGTGCTGCATTCTGGGAGTAGTTAGTTTGTGGACCCACAGATGGGAGTTGTTGAGTAACATAATTGTTTCTGGGTTTTGCCAGGGATACAGTCATGTTCTCCTAACAGCTGCTTCTCATATCGGCTGGGATCAAAGCCGAGGGTGTCACCTTGGAGCGTAGCTGGAGGCATTTCTGGAAAGGGTGGGTGGATTCGGAGCTGGGTGTCTGGGCCAACAGAAGCCCAGGTCCCAGTGCCCCTCCTTTTCCCTGTCCCACAGCACAATGGCCTGGTGTGGCCCTCGGAACGCTCACGTGTGTCCCGGGCAGTGCCTGAGGTCCGTCTGGGTAGTGTATCGCTCATCCCTCTGCGTGGCAGTGAGAACGAAATGCGCCGGAGTGTGGCTGCCTTCACTTCGGACCCCCTTTCTGTGAGTGGCTCTCCATCCCTATGTGCCAGGGACTGGGGCGTGGTCAGAGCCTACCTTCCCTCTGACGCACCTCTCCTTCTCCTGAGTGCCCTCCAGACCCTCTCCCTCTACCAGTTGTAGAGGTCCCGGCAGACCCCTTTGGTTCAGAGTTCGCGGCAGGTCCCTCTCTCCCTGTCCCGAGACCCCAGCTGGTTTGAGCATCCCTAGGCTGGCAATACAGACTAGCTGCAGAAGCCTCAGGAGGGGCCTGGCCTCTGTGAGCCTTCGCCCGGTGCTGATGGAGCCCGGCTTCTGTGCCTCCCCACAGGTCCTCCGCAACGTCTGAGCGCCGGGCTCAGCCCCTGACTCTGGGGTTCTGCAGCTGGGAAGCCTTCCTGTTCAGACACCCTCATACGCTGTGTGCCTGGTGTGAGCCCGGAGGGGGCACAAGAGGAAGCTGCACCCTCACATCCCACATCCCAACTGCAGCATAGATTCCCTCAGGGAGGGTGGGGAATCAGCAGGGTCTGCCTGAGGCAGAACCCCTCCCTTGCTCGGTCTAGCCATTCAGCCCTGCAGACCTGGCCCACTCCCCTCCGGGTCACCCTCCCTGCGTTTGAGGGAGATGGGCATAAATCAAGAGCTCTGGGGGACCACCATCCTTTCAGAGGCCCTAGGCCCCGTGGCTCCTGCTGGAAGGGAGCCTACCCTTTCCCATACACTCCAGAATTGCAAAAAGTAGATGCTCTAAAGGAACACTCAGCTGGGGGTGGGGAGCTCTTGGGCAAGTTTCTATAGGTGGACTTGGGAATTTCAGCCCCACTCCCTGCCCCTCCTCCAGCCTGAGAGGCCCAGGCTGCCCACTGTCCCTTCCCCATTTTGGGAGCCTTTTGATAATATAAATATATCTGTATATTTTATCCTGTGGTGCTGAGGTCAATGATTAGTTGGGGGATTTGGGTGCCCTGGGGTCAGAGGGGACAGGAAGTCAGGAGGCCCCGAGCTGAGTGCCTACTGAGTGCCTAGGGACCTGGGTCCTCTCTCTCCAGACCCTGAGCTGTTCAGAACTCCCCAGTCCCCTGCACAGCCCTGGTTTGACCCCACCCCATCCCCACTGTACTGTTGCACAGCCAGGGTCGGGAATGCTGTCCTGACCTGACCAGGAAGGAGCCCAGCTGGACTGAGCCCCCATCCCTGCTGCAGTCTGAATCTGAGCCAGGGATGCGGGGCAGCCTCTCATCAGACCCTCTGGAGCGGCAGTCTTAGAAGCCTTATTAAATTGAATTAGGAAAGAGAGTCCCTGGCCATCCTTAGCTCCTGTGCACACCCCTCCCAAGGTGGGCCTTGCTTTGAACTATAAAGTGGCCCTCACTGGGTGCTGCCCCCCATCACCAAAATGGCAAGGCCCTGGCAAGTGGAGGAGGTAACAAGAGCTGTAGTGAGTTGCATTTGGGACTCCCTGGGAAGGTGCCAGACAACACATTCCCACCTCTTCCTACCACCACTTATGGCCTCTCCAGGGAGCCAGCAGGCAGGCAGGCTGACCTCTCGGCTTCAGCCTTAGTTAATGGGACCTGGAATCCCTTTCCTTGTTCCCGTCTCTGGGAGGGGAGGTCAGTACGGGAGCTGGCAACAGTTTCTTGGTGATTTTCATAGGCTGGGCTTAAGCCGCTTCAGCCTCCCACTCATCCCGCCCTAGGCAACCTGCTCTACACCGGACCAACCGTTCCACCCGCAACCAGGGTGAGACCTTTGTCCACATCCATAGGGGCTTTAATCCCCCCCCCCCCCCCCCCGACCTGACGAGCTATCTCCAAGGCCAAGAGAGAAGGGGAGTGAGACACCCCCCTTGCTAGACTGCTCAGGGGTGGCTGCAGTGACTATATTAGGCCACCGGGGGGAAACCTTGGACAGTGCAATGCGACTGGGCCAAGACTGCGTTCTGGACGCCCCGTGTGACTGTCCTGGTCCCAGCCTTGCTCTGTTGGAGTGCAGGGGTATGACCTGGCCCTGCCTTTTCCCCCAATCTCGATGATATTCTGGGAGGCAGAACAGTGCAGGGGTGTGCTTTAGACTCCTGGGTTGTAGGAACCAGGAGGAGAGAACGGTTCTTCACTAAACAGGCACCCACTGCGGGTCAGTGCTGTGCTCTGTCCTCTGTCTCCTGGAGAGTAAGGAAATTTGGCCCAGGGAAGGCAGGCAACCTGCCCACGGTCATGCAGCTCTCTTGAAACAGGACTGAGGCCCATTTCCACCCCACTATTTTGAGAGGTCTCCTTCCTCCTCTCCCCTCCAACTCAGATTCCAACTGCTCTTTCCTCTTCTAAGTAGTGCCATGGGTCCCCTAAGGAAGGGATCTGAGCCGTCAGGAGTTAATGACTCTTGAAAGTGCTTTCCTTCGGGGACTCGGATGCCATCCCAACAAGAGCTTCAGGGCCTCGACCTAAATGAGTTACAGCAGTGACCATGGTTTTGGGCGGGTATGGGCAAGAGACTCTTTGTCCAAGGATTCCTAGAAATAGGGCCTCCGTGGACTCCAGCTGGTTTGTTCATGTATTATTTGAGGCTGGGTTGGAGGATAACAACGGAACCTGCTGAGGGCTGGGGAGCAGCTCTCGGGGAGGGAGGAGGAGGCGCCCTGGTCTGGCCCTGAAGACTGGAAGCTTTGCCGGGTACACATGGTGGGAAGGAGTGCTATTTGGGGTAGGGGCAGGTGGAAGAGTTGGGGAAGGCCCTTGGGTCAACCCTCATTCACACCTAACAGTGGAGACCACAGTGCGCCCTGGGGACTTCTCAGGAAGGCAAGGCAGAGTCTCCTGGTGAGGACTACGTTGTGGATGGAGAGGGGCTGAGGGAGGAGAGTGGGGCAAGGGCTGGAACGGAGGGTAGCCTGTTTCTTTCTCTTCCCTCTCCTTCCTGTTCAACTTACCCATCCTGCAAAGCTCTCGTAAGACGTTGAGGGTTTCTGGAGACCCCTGGTCTCTGCAGGAAATCGATGGGAGGGGGAGGGAAAGATGCACCCTGCCTCCTCCTCCTGCCTCCTGAGCCAGCCTGGAGCTGAGGCCTTTCCTGGCTCCGTGATCTTGTGGCTCCCAAGTCCTGTTCACAGCTGGCTGTTTGGGGAAAGCATGGGTGTGGATGCCAGCTGAGCAGATGCTGATGCTACCATCCATCTCCAGTGTTCTCACCTGTACTTTGGAGAGATTAGCAGCACTCACTAGTGGGAAGAGCCAATGAACTGATCAGTGTGAAGTGCCCAGCACCGTCCCTTGATAATTCCCTTCCTAAATATGTTTGAGAATACATCGTGGCATCCAGGGTTCTCTCCAGGTCCAACATATTTTCATTCGACAAATACTGAACACCTGTGTGCAGTTCTTAACTGAACACTGAGAGCACACAAGTGAGAGGACAAGCAGGTGGAGTGGAGAAAGGACATTGCCAAGAGAAGTGATGCCATGAGCCAAATGCAAGGTGAAAAGATCTTGCAGTGAACAACCTGTTGTGGCTGGAACTTAGTGCCCCATGGGCCTTGGTGTTGGGCTCTTTGTTTCTACCCCAGGTCTTTTCCATTTGACCACATTCAAGTGAAGTAGACTCCTTCGGGTCTCCTCTCACCAGAAAAAGGAGTAGTTTCTATTCCTTTGGTCAGCTCTGTGTCCTAAGTGACCCAGACCCTGATCTGCAGGGTGTGTCTGTCTTGTCTGTCTCTCGGACAAACTACAGCTGGCATGAACCACCCAACCTCTATTCCAATGACACCTCCTTCAAGAAGCTCTCCTGGATTGTTTTCCATCCTGTTGTACCATGTGCTATTAGGGGTGTGTGTGTGTGTGTGTGTGTGTGTGTGTGTGTGTGTTTTTCCAGGTCACCTGGCTAGAGGTTGAGCCATAGGGGTAGGGTTCTCTGGCCAGTCCAAGCTGACTGAGCCCTAACATGGCCCCTCTCCCACGCCACTTGCATCCTGTGGAAATTTCCGCACTTTCTCTGCCCTGGTTACAGCTCCTATTGCTGTATTTATCACCCTGGAGACACAGTGGCACAGGCGCATGCATGCCACACACATATTCATGCCCTGCACACACGTGGTGCTGGCACACCTCAGCCTGCACACACACCACACACACACACACACACACAGGCACATGTAGGAACACCCCCACACACAAAACTCTCTAGGAAAATTGCCCCCCTCCCTCCTGCTCTACCCCCGCTCGCTCTGTCTTCCCACCACCTCCCACCTCAAAACTGAGCCAAAAAAGATGGGCTGGACGCGCCTCCCACTGCTTGTCAGCCTGGGAAGCGTTTCCACCTCCGTGACTATAATGTCTTCCCTACCTTCCCTTTCCCTCTGTCTCCCCAGCTCTCCCTCCCCTTCCCCCTCTGCTGTCACTTCCCTGCATTCCTGTGTAGCTCCCTTCTCTCAGTAGCTCCCAGTGCTCTTTTTGTTGCTCTTTCGACCCTCTGAGGGGGAAACTGCCCTTCCTCCCCGCCCTACCACCTGAGGCCCTCGGGACAGGGTCCTCACGGGAGCTGAGGACAGAAGCACAGGCTGAGGGGACCCAAGGGTCTGAACCACCTCAGCTCCCGTCACTTTCAGCACCCCCCACCTGGGTGAGAGGAGGACTGTGCGCCTGGCACCATGGAGACAAGCGTCATGGCAACATCGCTGGGTGGGCACATTCTTCCTCCTGGGGGTGCATAGGAGGTCCCCCTAGGAGGAGCAGCCAGGAAGCCCTTAGGAGGTGGGCCTTGTGCTGGTGCCAGACCTGCCTCCAGCTTGTACCACCCCCATGACACCCCCACCCTGGCCACCTCTACTGACACCACAGCTTCCAATGCCACAGTCCCTAATTCCAGTGGGGGCAAAGTTCTTTCCCAACAAATTGCAGAGCTGGGGACCCTAAAGGCTCATTTATAGATTGAGGACCAGAGAGGGCAGGGGCTTGCCCAGGGGCACACAGCTAGCCTAGTCGAGCTGCCGTCTGTCAGGCCTCAGTTCTCTCGTGTGGTCTCCCACTGTCCACCCAGCCAGCGGTCACTGGGGCACAGGGTCAGGCCAACCTTGGATCCAGCCACTGGGAGATCTCTAGCCTGTCCTTAGTGTTGGCAAAATACCGATCACATGGTAATGCTGACAAACCATTAAGAAATACCCACATCTGCTGGGCTGATGGCATCTCAATTGCTGTGTCATCTCTTTTAATACCTGTAACCAGCCCTGTGAGGGAGATAGCCATTTCATTACCGTTTTGTAGGTGAAGAAACTGAGGCCTGGACTTGCTAGACCTGCTGATAACAGGTGACTCCGCGGTGTGGGACAGGAGTGCAGGTTCTGCTTTGATGGTGGAGATGGCCAAGGCGTCACGCCTGCACACACACACCACCCCCTGCCCCCGCGCGGCTACTCGTCTAAATGGTGACAGACTTTTGCTTTCAGTCCTGTCTTTCCTTCTGAAGAGAGTTTGTTGGCAAGGTCTGCGGTTTGGTCTAGGTCTGGCCTTCTAGAAACTAGAAGGTTAATTTCCTAAGAAGAGGGGAACAACCTTCTAGTGTGTTTAGACCAAAGGGATGACCTCCGTTTCTGCCCAGCAATGTGGACACTAGCTCACAATCCTCAGGTCCTTTTAGAGTCGCATCTAAGCCCAGGCTATAGCCTTAGGATGGAGGGAGGAGGCTCTGCCTCTTGGGCCCAGCCTCAATTTGTCTCCCCTGATGGAGTCACGTTGCAGCTGCCTTGCTCCTGGCTTATGTAATCACTCAAATATAGCAGCTGCTTTTATCCCACTGAGTCACACCCCCTGTTGCCCCCCCTCAGGTGCAGGGAGGTAAGGGGGAAGAGGTAGATTAGGGCTGAGTGGGTGGCTCAGGGCCTCCCAGCAAGGAAGATCCTGGTGTGCTGCATTGGAGGGTAGGGATGGTGGCAGCGGAAGGCGGTGCTCACTGACCTGCTCTGTGGGAATTCCTTCTATCCCAGGGCAGCCTGAGGTCAGAGAGTGTGAAACAGCCCTCAGCTCTCCAGGGTAAGACTGGTAATTGGTTGAACATGGATTTCATGGAGGGTTGGCCTGAAAACCCCTGTGTGATTCCCTCTGGCTGGGGGCCAGGATCAGCCCACATCTGGGGCTTGGCAAGAGGAGTCAGGGTGGGGGAGGGGAAAGTGACGCTCAGGGAACCACAGCCCGACTCTTCCAGGGAGCTGCCATCCAAGGCTCCAAGGACAATGACTGGAGGAGTACCCTGTCCCTGGCAAGGGCCTGGAATAGTCCCTGAAGTTCCCACACTAAGCACAACACCCTCCCCATCATACCATGGGTGACAAAGCCTTGGCTGACAAAGGAATGAAAGAAAGGCCACTATAACTCCCCACTCGATGGTGGAGCAGCTTCTTCAATACCTCAGAAAGGTGGTTTTGGGGTTCCAGAAATGAGGGTTGAGATGTTGTGGGTCTGCTTCAGGTTCCAGGATCAATCAGAGCTGCCCTATGAGGGAAAGGGTGCCCCTAGGTGTGGGTAGGCAGCTCCCCATTCCTCCTGAGCAGGGGATGAAATGGCAGGACAGATGGGAAGTCCAGGGAAGGGAGAGATGGCCAAAGGCTGCTCAGTCCCTCAGGGACCTTTCCTGCCCATGGATGGGGTGGGAATGTGAAAATCTGGCCCGGGAATATGAGAAGACTTGGGGTGAGCAGAGAAAAGGGAGGGGGGAGTCAGCCTGAGACGCGGCCAGATCAGATACTGGAGTGCCTCCTGCTTATGGTCGAGGTCATTTCTAAGGATATCAACCAAGCAGTAGAACATGCAAGAGCCAGTGCAGTCCAGCCCCTCGCTGCAGGTAGGAGAGCTGAGGTGAAAGAGAGCGGGCAGAGACATGCCTGGATTACATGGTTGAGCAAAGGGCAGGGTTGTGCTTAATTAAGACCGGGTACTTCTGGCCACAGCCCCTCCAGACCACCTCAACCTCTTCCTCTTCCTCTGCTCCGGCTGGCCTAGAGGCCCAGGAAAGAAGGCTGTACAGCTTGTCACCCTGGGGAGGGAGCTCCAGGAATGTCAAATTTCAGCAGGGGTAGGTGACCCAGCACATGGGGCCCATGTGGCTTCAAATCCTGGAAACGTTCTGCTCTCCTGGGGCCCTAGCACCCTGACTCCTCTTGCCAAGCCCCTGATGTGGGCTGATCCTGGCCCCCAGCCAGAGGGAATCACACAGGGGTTTTCAGGCCAACCCTCCATGAAATCCATGTTCAACCAATTACCAGTCTTACCCTGGAGAGCTGAGGGCTGTTTCACACTCTCTGACCTCAGGCTGCCCTGGGATAGAAGGAATTCCCACAGAGCAGGTCAGTGAGCACCGCCTTCCGCTGCCACCATCCCTACCCTCCAATGCAGCACACCAGGATCTTCCTTGCTGGGAGGCCCTGAGCCACCCACTCAGCCCTAATCTACCTCTTCCCCCTTACCTCCCTGCACCTGAGCGGGGGCAACAGGGGGTGTGACTCAGTGGGATAAAAGCAGCTGCTATGTTTGACTGGGGCCTGGGACTGAGGCAAATAGGACTTTGGTCTGTCCTTTAGGAAAGCATGATCCAACAGGAAAAATAAGATGAGCCTGAGGGCAGCACTCCCACTGCCCACCTGTGACCGTGCAGGTGTCCATTTTCACCAGCTCTCTCCCTCTGCAGGGCCGCAGCCTCCTGCCTGCCCGTGACCTCTCAAAGCCACCTGCAACCATGCAGGCTGCTCTTAGCAAACCTGTCCCTTCTGGGGCAGCTCTTCCTGCCCTCTTGTGTCTATGCAAGTTTCCTTTATTCTTCTGTCCCTTTCCCTAATAAACCTGTTCTCTCTCTCTCTCTCTCTATATATATATATATATATATATTATATATATAATATATAAATAAATAAAAGATGAGCCTGAGGAAAGAGATGTGGTGGTGGGACAAATAGCAAATTAGGGAAGGAAGAGGCAGCCAAAAACTGCTCATCCTAGAACGTAGTGGCCCTCCTGTGGATAGGGGTAGGGTGGGTGCTGAACTGGCCCAGGAAGCCTAGGCCAGGATTTGGGGTAGGCAGAGAAAAACAAGAGAGGAAAGTCAGCCTGGAAAGGGAAATCGATTACTAAATCAAGGAGGAAAGGACAGATCTTGCTTCCTCTGGAGCAGGTGAGAGAGGGTTCAGCCAGACTTAGATCATGAAGAGACCTCAATACCAGACTGAGGATTTTTTAAACAGATTTTTTATTTTTAATTTATTTATGAATACAAGAAATGGGGTGTAGGCCAGAGGTGCAAGGGGGTGAGAGGATTCACCAGAGACAGAGTGGGGAGCAGAACAGGCAGATCTACTGAAACACTGCAGAGGGGAGCAACGGGCGAGACAGGAGAGGTTTGCTGCGCCATGTGTGTTAGCTCCCTGGCCAGGGCTCTAACTCAAGCCATAGCAGCCCCTAGGCCACCAGGGAGGCGCCAGGCTGAGGATCTTGACCTGTATCCTGAGGTCACTGGGAAGCCATGCAAGGGTTTTATGGAGGAGTTACATAAGCAGATGTCTTAGAAAACTGGCACTATGTGCAGCTGGAGGTGGAAGAGAGGGATTGGACTGGGGTAGGGGCTTGAAGCATGACTGGGGAGTGGGGAGAAAGCTAGGGTTCAGGATGAAGAGTGGATAGATTTGAGAGGATTACTGGCCTTGGAAACAGATTTGACACAGAAGTGGATGAGAAGGAAGGGGCAGAGCAACTTTGATGTTTCAAGTTTGGGGACTGGGAGTTTGATAATTAAAGACAGAAGATGGGTTGGATGTTGAGTATTTGAATGTGAGGGGCCTATGAAATGGCCCCAGGGATGTCCAAAAAACAGCCTCTTTGGGACATCTGGAGCTCCGGAGAGAGGGTGGGGCTGCAGGGGGGCATTTGGAGTCGCGAGTATGTTGAGAGAAAGCTCTACACCCCGTGGGGAAGGGGAGGAGAATGCGGACAGACAAGGCCTGCTGCTCCTGGGAGGAGCACCCCTGTTGAGGGGCGAAGAGAGGGTGATCAAGTGAGCGGAAATAGAGGAGGGGCTGTCTGGAAAGTGGGAGGGGAACAGCAGGGGAGGGGCACGGAGGAGGGCGCTGAGAAGCAGCCACCTTCTTTGCTGATGAAGAGCTAACTGGAGCCTGTGGAACCTGCGGTCCTGGAGAGATGGGCTCAGGGCAGAGGCTGGATTCCAGAGGCTGCATCCTCCCGTCGCGTTGGGCATCATCCCGGCTCTCGGCAACATCCTACCTCCTAACTTGCCAGCTAGCAAAACCACCACCACCACCGTGTCTGTCTCCCCACGGGGCGGCCAGCCAAGGCCTGTGAACACGGGACTCAGGATCAGCACCACGGAGAGCAGCCGGGGGGCAGGGCGGGGCTTCCGGGGCCGCCTAGGCTTCCCACGCCTGCGGGTGCTGGGAGCCTGTTCCTGGTTGAGGCAGGGCCTGAGCTGGACGGACTTTGGCCCCCTTTTCAGCTCCTCTCCCCTCTGGGCAATCCCCTGCCGGAGTCCCTGCCACAACTTTTAGGGCTGTTACTCCTCTGGCCGCCTCCGCAGTGGTGGGGAAGGACGGGGCACGCTATTTACAACGAACTTTATAGATACCCATCAAACCTCACAACGCTTCAAGCTTGGGATTTGTGACCCTAAAAAATGAGGAAACTAAATTGAAGATTAGAGAAGTTAAGTAACTTTCCCAGGCTCTTGGCAGAGCAGGGATCTGCACATCCACATGCCTGGCTCTCACCCCTGGGGTACCCAGCAATCCTGGATCTGGCACCTCATTTCTGTGGTAACTGCAGCGTCCAGGGTAGTAGTGCGATGAGGAAGAGACCCTCCTCCCATATGACTTGCTTGAGTAATATTCCCAGGAGATTGCTGGGAATGAGGCTTCCACCATCATTTCCAAAGTAGGAGGGCAGGAGGGTGACTGAGGGCCAGGTGAGACCTTGGGATTCTTGCTGCCCCCCTCCTTTCCCTGCACATTCACCTAGAGGGCACCCTCCCTGGAACACTCAGACCCACCTTCTTACCACCAGCCTCTTGAGAACTGGGAGGGGCCAAGACAACCCCGTCCAGCACCTCAGCTTTCTGAGCCCGCAGGATGCCTTCCCAGCCAGCAGCATGGAGGGGAGGCTGGGGGGTGGGGGGAGCCCCTGGGATGGGAAAGCTGAGAAGCAAGACAGGAGTTCTGGGCTGGCTTGACTTCATGCCTCTTGAGTGAGAAAACAGTTGCCTAAACCTTTCAGAAACCTAAAAGTGAACTTTCAGGGGCCGCAGTGAGAAGCAAAGACTGCCTGATATTTCCTTTCCAGGCACTTTCTAAACCCCGAGACAGCAGCTTTCTCTAGTGCTCCTCTGGACAACGCTACACAGGCCGGGCCATTCCCGCCCATCTCCCCCCACCACCACACACCCCGCTCCCTTCAGTCTTAGATTTTTCTGCCTGAGCCTGGCGTGCATGGCAGGGGTTATCTCCTCATGTCTCAGAGAAGTGGGTTCCTGGTGAGGATTACGTGTGGCTGCTCTAGCCTGGAATATGTCCCCTTCTGCTTTAAAGGTAAGCGGTCCCCTTACCTCTAGAGACCCAACTCCTATCTCCTCTTCTGGAAATGCTGCCCTCCCCTACTGGGCCAGGGTCCCCAGACTCGCTTCCCTCTGTCACAGCCTGCTAGTTCCCTTCACCCCTTGCCTGGGCACTTCTCCAAGGTAAGGAACAGTCTGAGCCATATGGGACGAGGTCGATTAGAGACAGGTGTTTGTGAATGAGTAAGTCGGTGGTGCAGCCAGGATTCAAACCCCCATCTCAAGTTGTAGAATTTTTTTTTTTTTCCTCCTCTATGCAAAATGAGCTTCGATGACATCCCACCTCACCCATTGTCTGAAAATGCTGCCATGGGTTAGGTTAAGGCTTCGTTCTGAAGAGTCCGGCCTGGGGGCAGGGCAGAGGCGAGGCAGGCTCTCTCCCGTGCTGAGGGCCTGTGCCTAGAAAGGTTGTGGGCTGCAGGCTGTGCCGCGGGTGCCCACAGCTAGAAGTCCATGCTCAAACATCAGCTCCAGCTCCCGTGGTGTCCCAGCTAAGCAGTGCCACCAAGAAGTCAACTCTCTGACAAGACTCTGAGTCCAAAGACCATCAGTAAAGCCCCCCTGAACCCCTTGTATACCCAGCCGCATGCTGGGGATGTATCCTGGGACATGATTCAGAACCTGTGAGGGGCCCAGAGTAGGTGGTGGCTGGTTCTTCCCAGAGGCATGGTCCTACCAGGCTGTAGGGGGGGTGGGGGTGCCGCCCCTCCACAGGGGCCTTTGTGACAGAGTAGCAGAGGGTCTGGGCCTTGCCTTCCCGTCTCCCACCCTAGCCCACGAGGGCTGCAAAACCCTCATCCTCACGCCTCTTTCTGGGCTCCTTTCTCAGCCACTTGGCTCTCTGTATCTTTCTCTCAATTTCTGTGTGTGCTTTTTCTTTTTCTCTTCCATCTTTGTTCCCCTGTGTGTGAGTTTCACTCTGCCTCTCTGATCTCTTTGTATTTCCATCTTGATGTCCCCAGGGCCCTGATCCCTCTCTCCACTCCTCCATGGGTTTCTCTCCCCTTGCCTGTCTCTGTTTCTCTCTCTCACCCTCTCCCGCTCCCTCTGTGTGTGTCTTTCTCTTCCTCTCTCCCAGTCAGAGTCTCTCTTTACCCCTCCCTCCCTCCCTCCCCCCCCCCCCCACCGCCCTGTCTGGGCCTCTCCGTTCCTCCTCCCTCCTCCCTCCTCCCTCCCGCTTCTGCATTAGCAGTCCCGCTCCAGCCTCCTCCCCGAGCCAGCCTAGCGGCAGAGGCTGTGGCTGCAGGAGAGGCGGGAGCAGCAGAGGCAGCAGGGCTGGATTGGGGTGTTGAGTCCAGGCTGAGTTGGGGATAGACCGCCACTCCTGGTCGCTGCGCCTGCTGGGCCAGGCACCCGCCTGGAAGCCCAGGCAGGGTGGATTGGGCGAGGTGCCACCGTCGTCTGGCCGGGGAGGCAGACGATGAGGAGCGATGGGGCAGGCATGCGGCCACTCCATCCTCTGCAGGAGCCAGCAGTACCCGGCAGCGCGACCGGCTGAGCCGTGAGTACTATGAAAGGGCTGGGGTTGGAGGAGCGGCTCTTAGAGGTGCCGTGGAGGGTCCTGGGAGCCCCTCCGAGGAGCTGGGCTTGGCGTGGAGCGGAGCCACGTGGGAGGATTGCTCCTGCTCCTGGGCGCCTGCTTGCCGGACTGTAGCCTGGCGGAGAGGCTCCGTGCAGGGCGGGGTGCCTGATGACGACCTAGGCGCTGAGGAGCCTGGGGTCCCGTAGAAGGGACTGGAGGCTGGGGGAGGGGTTGGTCGTGAACCTGAATCATCTCTTCAGGGGCTGGGGGTGGGGAGAGTCTGCGGGGGAGTTCCACGGAGCTCTGGGGGTTGAGATAGACTGATTCGGGACACTGGAGAGGAGAGGGAAGAGGTCCTGGGGCAGGGGTGCTGGGGGCACACGTGGTGTGTGTGTGTGTGTGTGTGTGTGTGTGTGTGTGTCGGGGAGAGCGTGCTCGAGAGCACATGAACATGAATATGAATATGAATGAGTGGTCCTGGCTGGAGGGTCTGGGGCAGCTGCCCGCCATGGAATTGGGGCCGGGATTCAGAGCTGCCAGTTTGGGTAACTTTACCCCAAAGCACCTGTCTCAGAGAGAGCCCCGGGACTGGTTGGTATAAGGCCCCTGTGCGCCAGCCCCGTGTCCACCCATGTGCGTAGGGAGTGCACGTGCAGGTGCGTGTGGGGAGTTCTGTGGAGGTGTCTGTCCGCGGTCAGAGGGCTGCCAGGTAGCAGGCAGTGACATGTGTGTCTCCAAGCCAGAGAGGTGAGGTGTGGGTTTGCGCCAGGCTATGTGAGGATGTGTGTCAGTGTGTGCATGTGTGGGATGCACTGTGACACGTGAGGTGTAGAGGGGCCTCTCGAATTCTGGGTCCCAGGTTGTTGCTCGTGCAGCAAATTGTCAGGGTGTGTGAACATTCTGGTGTGACTGCGAGAATTTTTCTGTACATGTCTGAGTGCAGGTTGTTGTGTGCAGGGTGTGTGTATGTGCATGTGTGCACACACTACTCTGAGTTTGCATGTTGGCATGCATGTTAACCTTATGCCATGTCCTGCAAAGCAGTGACTCAATATAGAGCATATTGTTTGATTCCATGTCCATGCCTGTGTGTGCATGTATGTGAGTGTGTGAGTTTTCGTGTTGATCTATGTGTGTGTGTTAGCGTATTTTTATGGAGCTGTGTGATCATGGTGCTAGTTGTAGGAGTGTATATATTGGTGCCTGTGAGGCTGGTGTCCCAGTGTGTGTGTTTTTGTGTGAGTATTCATTTAAGTGTGCGTGGGTAACTGTTTCCTTCCCCCGGTAGTGATTGAGGACGTAACAGGGACCCTGTGGCCTACTGAGGCAGGCAGGGGTGGCTGAATGTGTGAACACCTCTGTGAGCCCAGGACAATTCATTCTACACCCTATGGGGAAATTTGGAAGAGAAATAGGAAATAATGGCTCTGCCCTCTGGGGCCTCCTAAGCTTGAGCCATAAAATAACTTGATAATAATTAAGCAGTAAGATCAAACCAAGGTAACAGGTGGGGGTTGGAGTGCCAACAGCATCAGCAAAGGCCCTGGGTTGGGGTAGGGCATGCGTCAGGAGCAGTGAGGAGGCTCGAAGGGAAGGCATCCTGGAGGACTTTGAACTCCAGGCCTCTTGGGCTTTATCCCGAAGACCCTGGAGAGTCCAAGAAGGTTTTAAGCCATGGAGGGACATAATCAGTTTTGGGTTTTAGAAAGCTGCCTCAGTGTCGTTGTCAAGGTTGCACTGGACAAGAGAGATGGGAACATGGAGCCGCGCCAATGTGGACATCAGTGAAGTCTGGGGCAATGTGGGATGTTCAGGAGGGGAAAGCTTTTGGAAGACTAAAACAGCAAGGTAGTGGGAGAGACCCCTGTAGGGTTTCTAGCTGGGGTGCACGGGATGGAAGATTATAGAGCCACCTCTTCCCAGACTGGGACTGTGGTTTTGTCACCCTCCTCTGGCTGCAAGACTGGAGCAGAAGTGCCTCATCAGTCTCCTCCTTCAGACCCTACACATACCTCTTGGTCGTCTGAACTGGGTTGGCTCAGTGAGGGTTAATTGCTTATGTGTTCCTTTGCACCCCCCAGTTCCACCTGCCCACCAAGCAGCTCTTGCCACTCTTCCTGCTTCCCACTCCAGCCTCCTGTCCCCAGGGACTGCTGATGGCTTGGCTGGGATCTAGCCAAATGGGGGAGGCAGAGCTCCCGGTATTCCCCCCCTTCAGTGTTAATGGACTAGGAGTCTCACTCTCAGCCATGCTGCTGTCAGGCCACAGGGACTGTTAGGTATGGGACCTGTCAGCCATACTTCCACTTTTTGGGTTCACAGTCTACCTACTCAGCATGCTTCCACTCATCCACCCATCCATCCACCCATCCACCCACCCACCCACCCATCCATCCATCCATCCATCCATCCATCCAACGAGACACTCCCTACTGCCTTCTTCTTGTCCCCTGGATTGGCCACTGGGGACACAGTGAGACCTTGCTCTCGGGAGTGCCAAAACTGATAAGAGAGATAGAAGTAGAAATTTCTAAGCCTGTAGTGTGAATAGTGCTGGCTGAGGGAAGCCCCAGGAACTGTGGGGAACTGTTCTAAGCTAGGGCTTCAGAGGAAGAGACCTTTGAGCTGGATCTGGAAGGATGGATAGGAATTACGCAGGCAGGGAAGAGCAGAGGGAACAGCATGTAAATGTGGGCAAATGTGAGAATGCAGCATGCTCAAGGGACAGACAGAGTTCGCATTGGCTGGAGTGAGGAGATAATTGAAAAGAGAGAGCGAGAGGGCAGCAGGCGCCAGATTCTATAGGGTCTCAAATGCCAGGCGTCAGGGCTTTTCTTTATATGAGTAAGGATCTAGGAAAGGCTGCTTTTTAACATAGGAATACTCCCTAGGAAAGTCTCCTTGGGTCCCCTTCCCTCTGACCCCATGTCCTACCCTCAAATCTCTCTCCTTGATGGTACAGGATCAACAATGCTGTCCAGACTGCTTTCTCCTGTGATGAGCCTTGTGTGGGTTCCTTACCCCATCCGCCAAGGAGTTTCATAAAGGCAGGAGCCAATTCCTTGTGCTTCTGACCCCCACTCACAGCACAGGGCCTGTCACTGAGGTTCAGGCAGGAGAGGGCAAGAGCGGCATCTGCTCCACCTTCTGAGAGTTGCTTCACTCTTCTCTGCAGCTTGCCTGCTGATCTCTCCAGCCCCTGCTTCCATATCCCCTGGGACACGAAGGTCATCCCTTCCCTCTTGGGCAGACCTTCTCTTGCAGTAATTCTGTTTGCCCTGGGTTCCTTTATAGGGCCCAGCTTCTCCAGGATGCCCAGTCTGACCTTGTATCCTTCCTCCATACTACAAGACTGTGCTTCCTCCTAAGCAGGACCAGGCTGGGGCATGACGGCTCAGGAGAGATGTGAACACATCCTCGATAGAAAACCTCTATTCCAACTACACATGGTAAAATAGACAGGCTGTCTTGACCTGTCTCCAAAAGTAGTGGTGAGTGAAGTCATCCAGTGGTGAGTGAAGTCATTCATTCATTCATTCAGCAGCCATTTACTGTGTTGCTGCCCAACCAAACATGGCAGGCTTGACGGGAGATGGACAAAGCCAGCGATCACATGGAGGACAGCGCGTGGTCTTCCTGGCCTCTGCCTGTAGCAGGGGAAGGCATTTAAGAAGTGAGGCCATTGGGCCTGGCCTTAGAAGGAAGCATCCCTTCTTCAGGCAGAATTGAGGGACAGATCCAGGAAGAAGCAATATCATGTGCAAAGGCCTTGAAGCAAGAGCAAGCATGATTTTGCTTACATGAGGACTGCAGGAATTTAAATTGGCCTGTGCATGACGTGCGAGGGCTGGGGAAGGACAGGGCAGAAATGAAGCAGGAGAGGAGGGAGGGATTGAGGTTAGACTATAGGAAGCACTTTCTGTCACCAAAGTATCCAAGTCGATATGAGGTATCACTGAAAATTGACAACATTTTATTTTCTCCCACTGCCCCCAACAAGGGGGCCTGAAAATAGGGAGACCCTGAAAAGGGGGGAGGCAGTGGCTGAAGAATGTTGGCCCCTTCCAGAAAATAGCATGCAAATGAATGCAAAGTAATATGCAAATAAGCTGGCTGGGGCTTGACAGTTTTGGCTGGGAGGATGAGACGTCACCTCAGTTCATGTCGGCTCCCCACCCTCTCTGCCCCAGCTGCACCCCCTCTATAGTCTTGTCTGCTGCCCTGAGTGCCTCAGCTTGTCTGAGCCACAAGATCGTGACCTCCAGGGCGGGGGCCATGGACTCCCTGTCAGCACCCCCATCCTCTCAGGAAGTGGGTATATTTAGTAACAGGGATGTTTTCAACACATTTATCTCCCATTGTTCCGCTGCCCGCTCCCTGGGAAAGGCCAGGTCCCCAGTGACGTGACCCACTTCTTGAAGTACCTGAAATCACCCTTCTCACTGCCCTCCCTAAAAAATAGGAGGCAACTGGGGCTCGGTGCAGCAGAAGGGATTTAAGTCAGTCATCTGGGAGGACTCCCCAGTAGTCGAATTGCTAAATATATGGACTCTTGAAGTTTCTCGGTTCTTACTCTGTGGATGGCTACCTTGGATTCAGGGGAGGCTCTGAAAAATAGAGAAGGTTACAGACAAGCGTAGATTCAAATTTTAGTCCCCTGCTCTGTAGCCATGTGGTCCTGGGACAGTTACTTAACTTCTCTGAACCCCATGTGAATAGTGGAGTGAGAATAATAAGTTTTTCCTGGCAGACTGACTATGAAGAATCTGCATGCAGCAGGTGCTCATAAAGGTTAGTTGCTGCCATTACGAACCACCCACACTCACCTACACTTTTAGAAAGATTCAGTGGGGGCCTGGAGGGAGAGAGCCCAGAGCTAGGAGCCCAGAAACTGTCTTTGTGTGGGAGAGACAAGGTCTGAAATGCAGCCTGGGTGGTGGGAATGGTGAGAAGTGTGGACACTCTGTGGGAGGGGTTGGGAGACCCTCAAAGACATGTGATCAGCTCTCTGGGCTGCTCCTGTCAGTTCTGAGGCTGATCCCAAGAGAATACAATGGAGGCAAGGACTTGATAAGGAAGGGGTTAAACCTGTGGCTATGCCCAAGGCTGTCTGTGAGTTATTCTGGGAGTTGTAGTCTAGGATGAATTTGCAGTAAGTCACTTTGTACTGTCTCCTTGGGTCCAAATTCACTCACTGTTGCTGAAGCTTTCTGGGAGCAAACTCTGGTGGGTGCTAGGGCCGGGGTGGGGACGGAGCGGGGCGGGGGCCACAGGTGATCCCTTCCCTCAGGGATCCCCTACCCTGCTGTCCACTGGGGATGAGTATTGATGGGGGGGATAAAAGGATTGAGCCATAATGATGACTCTTCACACATCCACACAGAAATTACAGCTTCCGGAGCATTGTTTTTACATCTATGATCTCATTTAATCCTCTCTACAAACCCAAGAGACTGCTGTTTTCTGGATGAAGAAACAGAAGATTCAGAGGGGAAATAAGTTACCCAGAGGTATTCAGCCAATTGGTTTTGGAGTCAGGCCGGCCTGCTCCCAAAGCTCCTATTCTTTCCAGAGATTATTGTTCCAGATGACAAAGGCCAGGGCTTGAAGGACAGAAAAGATTTAGATAATTAAACTTGGGGGTGAGACATCTCATCAGGAGAGCTGAGCAAAGATAGGGCTCCACGGACAGAAGGCAAAGATAGGCTCCTTGGGATATGAGGTTTGAAGGTGGACAAGGCAGGCTCCAAAGGCCTGATTGTGGGCTGAGTTTGGGATTCTTGCCGTGGCCCACCAGGATCTACCCGAAGTTTTTGAGCAGGAGCGGGATTTGATTAGGCTTGGGCTTTGGGATGATTGATTTTACAGTCCGGGCTGAATGAATTGGAGCAGAGAAACTGGAAATAGCCAGAGGTTCTGAACCTCCTTCTTGGTGCTCTCTGCACTTTGCTCCTCTCCTTCCGCCACATTCTTCTCAACTTAGTTTCCTCCCTTTCCTCTTCCTCTTCTTTCTCTCCCCTTTAGCCTACTCCCTTCCACCCCAGACTGGAGAATGTGTAGCATAGAGCTATGCTGCAATGCCACATGTCTCCAGTAGGAGTTGCTGTCACGTATGGTGCATTCCAGCCTGGATTTTCCTCTTTTGAAGGGTTAGAGAGAAAGAAGAGGCTGGACAAGGAAGAGAGATTACGGGTAGGGAGAGGGAAACCCATTGTTCTCCACCTCTGCTGGGCCAGGGTTGAGAGTCCTTCATAGTGAGGAAGGAATGCTGAGGAGAGGCAGGGCCTCACAGAGCAGGAACAGATACACTAGAGGGATTAAGCCAGGGGACAAGAACTTTTCTTCTCACAGTCTGAGACAAGCTTAGATTTGGAAATTGATTTAAAATAACACTGCATTTGGGGTCTGTGTTCCTATTATATGGTGATTTTCACGATACTGAGATGGGGGAGTGAGGTTGGTTGGTTTGTGTTTCTTTGTGTCTGAGTGTGTGTGTGTGTGTGTGTGTGTGTGTGTGTGTGAATGAGAGCTTCCAGTTGTGCATACATAAATATGGGTCTGAGACTGTGAGAGTGTGTGGATCATCATTTGTATAAGTGTGGACTTTCGTATGTGTGAACGTGGAGGTGTCTTTATGTCTGATTTTTGGTAAATGGTACATGCATGAGAGTGTGGCATGTGTCTGACATCTCCCTGTATATATAGGTTCTAGTAGAACTGTGTGTGTGTGAGTGTTCAAGTGTGAGGGCATGGATGAGTGAGTGTGTGAAAGCACATACACCTGCTCTTACTGACCCAGCAAGGTCACATCCAGTACTTCCTGGCTCCCACCTGCCTGAAAGTAGAAAGCAATGTGTGGACTTGGGCTTGAGGGGCTGTCATATGTGGGGATGGCTTCCTCAGAGGACTCTTGGGCCCTTCATAGTCAGTAAGGACCTTAGAGGAACAGTGTCTTTGTGTTGCGGCTCAGATTGGTCCAGCTAGGGCCTAGGGCTATCAGATAGAGTTGTCCAACATGGCTAAGAGGTGTCCAGGTGTCATTCTGTCTGGGAACTCTTAATGGCCACACCTGCAGCTCACTGGAGAGTTGCTGGCACTCAGCCTGTCTCCCTATATACCTGCATATCCTGAAGCCCAGAGAGGTGTGGTGGTAAACTCAAGGTCACGCAGCAGAATCTAGGGGGAGACAGCAGGGCCTGGATCCGAGAGGGATGTGTCTGGCCTGGAAGATCTCCCTCCCTCCAGCCTCCAGCTCCAACCAGGTGGGGAGCTCAGAGTAGAGATCCAGAGTCTGTGGCTGAGGCTACCTCCTGCCCCTGGGCATTTCCACTTCCCCCAGACCTCAGATGCTGCCTTTGAAGTTTCTGCCAGAGCCTTCGCCTGCTGTGAGTCTTCTCCCAGGAACTTGTGAAGTCTGTTATTCTGTGGCGCATGGAGGCTCCATGGTGAGGAGCCCAGCGCCAGGGTGGGACCCGGGGGGAGACCTCCTCTGGACACCTCAATTTCCTCATCTTTGAACCTGATGCTTTTTTTAGGTTTCTACTGTTCTAACATTCAAGATTTTCCCTGTAATCTCTCCCTGGGTTCTTAGTTCTGAGACAGCGCCTGGCTTGTGAAGAGTCCCAGAGATCAGGCAGTTCCACAGGGAAGGGGCTGCTCTGGGAGACAGGCAGGAGCTTCCTGTCCTGGGGGCAGGGCGGGGTGAGAAGGGCTGAGAAGCCTGGTCCGGGAGGCTGTGGATGAAACTCGAGCTAGCAGGGAAGTTGGTTTCATGCTCTGCTGTTCCTTCAAACTGTAGCTGCCATGGAGGGGCAAGATGGTGAGGACAAGCTCTAACCATCTCAGCCCTCGAGGGTTGGCCCCAGTGCCCCTGGTGGCCTGGGCAATGGGAAGGTGTGAGGTTAAACTGCCCAGCTGGAAGCTGGGGAGCTGCAGAAACATTGTCTTCCTGGAGGTTTGGGATTAGCGGCAGGGGGTTGACTGTGAGGACTCCCTGGTGGAAACAGGGTACAACTGGTATAAGATGGGGGAGTTTCGCTGGCTGCAGAGGTTAGGGAGCAGACAGGCAGACAGTTTCTTTGTGCTGAGTTGTGAGGAGCTCTGGGGGTAGGAAGCGCATGGCTGGGGATGCAGGTGTTGGCCGTGGGTGGAGGACCTTGATGCTGGGAACTGGGTGGGATTTGGGGTAGAAGAGAGACAGGCAAGCCTGCTTCAGAGTTCTTCGAACTCCAAGTGGGGTGGGACTTGTTGCCGAGGTGGAGAGAATTAATGTTTACAGAGCACACTTTAATATTAAAAAACTTCTGTTGTAATCACCGAAACAATCCTTCAAGAACTAGCCCTGTTTGGTAGAGGGGAAGCAGAGGACACGCACATATGGTTTAACTGAAGGCAGTTTGATAAAGCAACTATTATGGTGGATTAAGGGCACCAAAGTCGTGTCGGGGCACACAGGACCAGCCTCTAAAGGCCTGAGGGGCGAGGAGAGTGCTGAGAGCTCTGCTTTCCTGCCCTCGTTGGCAAAACCTGACTGGGAGCCTGGGTAAAGCAGCAGTAGAAGGCAGCCCCTGGGCACAGAGCACGGCAGCGTGGCCATCTGAAGAGACCAGTGGATGAGGGGACACCCGGAGGTGGTGCCGATTTGCCCAAAGTCACACAGCTGGCTGATATCAGAGTTGGAGCCAGAACCATGACCAGCCTCTGAACACCCTCTTATCACATTCACTGAGCCCTGGGGGGTACCCAGGCCTCAGCAGTGCCTCCTGAGTGCACCCACACACCAGTCATTGCTACTGGGCCGAGCTACTTCCTGCCATGAAAGACTGGCTCCTCCCTGGGCAGCACTGGAGCTGCTGAAGAATGTTATCCTTGGGGTTCAGCTTGCCCTGGGGCCTGTGAGCTGCCTTCTCAGAACCCCGCCCTCTCAGGTGATGCCCCCATGCATCCTGCCCCCTGCTTGTCCCCGATAGAGCTGGACAGGGCAGCCCTGCCCTCCTCCTTGTTAGACAGGCACACCCAGACGTGGGCCATGAGCTGTGTGGGGGTGCGTGCAGGGGAGGAGGGAAGTCCTGGCTGAGACCGGGAACACTCCCTGAAGAAGTGATGCTGGTTCTTAGTCTTAAAAAAGTGAACTGGTCGGACCTCCCCTGGTGGTGCAGCGGTTGAGCGCTGGGCTGCGAGACTGCCTGCAGCCTCTGCAGCACGGGTTCGTTCCCCCTGCGGCGGGGTCCCAAAAAAAAAAGTTAATTGGGGGGACCTCCCTGGTGGCGCAAGGGGTTAAGCACTGCACTATGGGGCAATCCGCAGCCTCTGCAGCACGAGTTCAATCCCAGGCTGGCCAGGGAGCTACCCACATGGCGCAGCAGACCTCTCCTGTCGCTCCTGCTACTCCCCTCAGGAGTGTATTTCAGTCAGTCTGCCTGTTCTGCTCCCCACACTGTCTCTGGTGAGTCCTCTCACCCCCCCCCCCACATCTCTGGCCTGTACCCCAGCTCTTATATGCATAAATACATAAATCTTTTTAAAAAAAAAAGTGACGGGGCTATTGCAGAAAGGGTATTCACCACAGACATCTCAGCAGAGCAAAGGTGTGAAGAACAGCAGGGGTCAAGGGTGGAAGGACCAGGGTCTCTGGGCTGGAGGAAGTACCGGAGGTGAAAGGAAGGAGTGGAGGCCCCAGTCACACAGGGACATGGAAGAAGGTTTAAGCTGGGGTCGGTCATGATTAGCTTTGGATTTAAGATGTTTCAAGTGAAGGGTGAATTAGAGGGGCCGGTGGGGGGCTGCTGTGGAGACCAGGTGAGGGGCACTATGAACGCATGTGAGTTGTGAAGACAGGTCACCCATCTGAGCTGTGGCCCTAGTTCCCCAGTGTCCACCTGCCAGTGCAGGACTCCATGGACCCCACTCTCTGCCTCATCCTGCCAAGGCTTCCACACCCACCCATGGGTCCCATAAGCCACCCCCTCAAACCATGGCCCCCAAAGATCAAAGCTGTGTCATTGCCACCTCATCTCTTGATAGCACTTATGACCTTTCCACTGCCGAGTCTATTAAAAACCCTCCCTCTTGGGACCTTCATTCTGGAGTTTGATTTCAATCTTACTTGCTCTCCAGAGTCTGGGCCTTGGGCTTCCCCCGAGATGAGTCAGTGAGATGGTCCCCTCCTGGTGATGGGGTCTAGGGGCCTTGGCCCAGTCAGCTCATCCGAGTGCACTGCGTGCGTTGGGGACCCAATTTCAGCCTCCCCCGGGGCTCAGGCCACTGACTCATTATCAGTGTTAATTAGCATCTCCGGTGCACCCTTCCACCCCAGTAAGTGCTCGACAACCATTAGGTGCTATTGTGCACAACTGGATTTCACCTCTAGCACCCTCCCCCGACCCCACCCTAAGCTGCTGCTCTACCCCCAGCTGCCTGAGCTAAGGGACCGAGTATCCCTGCCACAGTCATCCAGCTCCAGGGATGGAAAACAAACACAAAAGGGGCCTCCCCGGTGGCGCAGCGGTTGAGCGCTGGGTTACGAAGCTGCCCGCGGCCTCTGCGGCGCCGGTTCGATCCCCGGCTGCTCCCCGGCCACCTGAGGAGGGTCCCACATGGCGCGCAGACCTCTCCTGCCGCCCGCTGCTCCCCTCAGCAGTGTACTTCGGTCCTTCTGCCTGCTCTGCTCCCCGCTCTGGCTCTGGTGAATTCTCTCACCCTCCCGCGCTTCTGACTGTACCCAGTGCATGTGTAAACAGAACAAACAAACAAAAACAAATAAATAAAGAAATAAACATGCCTCTATAAAAAAAAAAAAAAAAAAAAAAAAGAAAACAAACACAAAAACCCAGAGAGAAAAACTCAACGGACCCAAAGCTCAACATGAAGCAGCAGAACACGGAATACAGACACGGTGGGGTGAGGGGCGGAGGGGGGATTCCCACCCTCCCCCCATCAACACGGACATCACTGTGCTCTGAGAAACAGACACAGGATCGAATCTAAAAACTGACCTAGAAATAAAGAAATAGAATGAAGCATAACAGCTGTGCGCACAGTCCAGGTGTACCCCAGATGTGCAGCGCAGACTGGGATTAAGCACACACATGTCAAACACCCCCAGAAACACCCCCAGCACAGACTCCTCGCCGTCAGATAGGCAGACTGAGGTATCTTTGCATCCCCCCCTGTGTGGCGTTCCTCATTCTGGGGGTCACACGGGGCATTCTCTTTACTGGGAACACCTTGTAGGTCTGCCCCTCCCTTCACCTGGCTGGTGCCTCTAATTCCTCTGGTCCTTTCTGGCCTCCCGGCCTTGCAGCGCTCCTGGCCGGGCGGCACCTTGGGCTATTTTCCATCCACTCTGACGAGTTTGGGGAGGAAGGCTTTTGCCTGCGCCTGGTGGGGTGGTGACTGTGGATGTGAGTGGGCGATTAGGGCTGAGACACAGGACAGAGACAAATTTTGGAGGAAGTGAGTCAGGAAGAGCAGCGAGGAGCCCTGGGTGCTCCAGGCCTGAGCGGGCGTCTAACCCACAGGCTGGCAGAGCCAAATGCCCTCCGCCTCGTTTTTTTTTCAGACTCTGCCTGACTTCTTTTGTGTTTCTTCCAGGCTGGCTGCCTGACCCAGTTCCCTCCTTCCTGAAGCCAGCCCTGCCTCTTGCCACCTCTGAGCTCACACGTTCTCACTTGCCCTCTTCGCTTGGGTGTACCCCACCTTTACTTCTAAGCCTGTCCTTATTCAAGGCTCGCCTCTCGGGCCTGCCTCCCTAACTCATGCTGTTTGGTGTGGCCAAGGAGGCGCTGGAGGTGAGTGAGGATGACCACAAGCCTTCCGGAGGGTCTCCTGATTCAAATCTCCGGCCCTCCACTTAGCATCAACACCTGGGCCAGTTCTCCCACTTTGGGGTCTTCATCTGTGAAAAGGGACAATGGAGTCACCTCAGTAGAGCCGTTGTGAGGATTAAATGAGACAAGGTGTGTAATGCACCTGGTGCAGAGCTCACCCCCTCTGTGTGTGGGGTGGGGTGGGGTGATGAGATAGAGGGTGTGCACGTGTACCCAGGAGGTTCCACGCATGTCCCCCTCGTTGGAACTGAAGGAAGCAAACGTCTCCTGTGTGAGCACCTACTATGTGCCCTGAATAGCTGGTTCTTTGCAGCTCCTCTCCTCAGTTTCTGATGGTTGCCAGTTCTGCACAGCTGTCAGGCGATGGGGGCACAGAAGGTGGGGGCGTGACTTCTTTATAAAAATTTATTTTTATGTTTTTACATCTGCTTTGTTGAGGTATCATTTACAATAAAATCACCAATTTAAAGTGTGTCATTCAATGAGTTTTGGAAAATATATACAGTCACGTGACCACTGTTTCAATAAAGAAAGAAGATTTTTACCATCCTCCTGACAAATTCTCTTATCTCCTTTGCAGTGATAGCTGCAAGAGGGGGTGACTTCTTACAGGGTCATGAAAGGTGATGGATTTTCCTTGGGCTGACAACCTGGGCACATGGAATGGGGCACCTCTGACTTACTGGGGATGCCCAGGAACTGGGTCTTGTTCCTGGGAATTGGCAGAGGCAGTGAGGCCAGAGAGGGGAATTGGTGCTCGGGCCACGGTCTCTGATGTTAGGCCCCGGGGCTGAGGGCCAGGTGAGCTGGGAGTGATGGCCTTAGGAATCCACAGAACAGGCCACAGAAGGGCGCGCTGGCATTTCCACACAGCTGCCTCTCCTAGGATCAGGTTTGCCCTGTGCGGTGGTGGAAATGGCCACATGCTGGTCCTTCAGGAGCAGAGTCCTGTCCAACATGACTCCAGTTCTCTGCCTTCCCTCTCCAGGGGCCATAAACCCCTCTGTAGATTAGCAATTCCCTGAAAAGAAGGGGGGTACTTTTGTTCCCCAGTTCTAGAACCAAATATTAAAGCAATTATGTAACTAGCAATAAATTACTTAAAGTAGTGACTCACTCAGCTTAATTAGAGCGAGAGCAGGGAGGGATTAAGGTATTTTTAGAGCACACACCTCACTCCCTCCTGTGGAGGGAGAACTCTGTGCAAGGTGGGGGTGGAGAAAGGGCTGGGAGCTCATGGAAACACCCCAGGTGTCTGCAAGGAGATGAAAGCTGATCTTGCGCCCCACTGAGGTCCCAACGAAGAGAAGCCAACTCAGAGCTGCAGCAGGAGGGGTTCAGCTCAGACTCAAGGAACACGTTCCAGTGGCGCTTACCGGAGAACTGCAACAGTAAACTAGATTATGAATCTTTGAGGACAGGACTAGGATTGTTACCTTCCCCAGCCCCCCAGAAATGGACCAAGAATGAGACTTGGGATCACATACATCTATATGAATCCTGATTTTACTAGTTACTAGCTGTGTGTCCTTGGGAAGGTTCCTTTATCACCCCAAGTTTAAGTTTCCACCACTGTGCAGTGGGTGTAATAAATCTTATAGATTGTAAGGACCGAGAGGTTTAATGTGAGTAAAACAAGCCCCAGGGCTGACTTTACTGGAGCGAGTCTCCAACAGGAGAAGAATTAGGTATGTTTTGTTTACTATTATACCCCAAGCTCCAGTCACAGGGCCGCAGAGAGATGCTTGTTGACCGGATGCATGTTGGTTTCAATCCCATTCTCTGGCTCCAAATGTGTTCCTTATGTTGAGCTTCGGTGAATGAAGGGACTCGGGGAAGGGAGGGCAGGGGTGCTCGCTGGTGCGGTGGAGCCTTTCTCCCCCCAGAGTGAGAGCAGGAAACATCCAACAGATAAAAATGTTCCTCAAGGGAAAGGGCTGGGAGGGTTCAGGACTATGGACAGTTCCAGGCGCAGTTACCGGGCGTCTCTCCAGTCTCTGGGAGGGCCGGGGCCTGTGTGCTGTCTACTCCCTGCCTGGGGAGCCCCGGGCCCTCACCCACCATCACCGGGAGCCTAGACTGGGGGGAATGAGTATGGGGTGGAATGTGGGGATGGGGTTGGCAGGGAGGGTTTAGGCAGAGAGAACATTCATCTCAGCGCCTGTAAAACAGTCATTATTTTAACGCTGTAGGTTTTCTGGGAGGATTAAATGAGCCTATGAGCTCACCTCCTCCCGCTTCCCTCTACCCCTTCTCGGCCTTTCTGACTGTAAGAGGGACGTCCCCTTGCCCTGCTGCGGAGGGCAGATCCCGCCCATCTGCTCACGGAGACTGAGGGGGGCTTCTCATCACAGCCTTCGCTGACCCCCACCTCTGCACTCGCACTGAGCTGGACACACGGTAGGTGCACAGGGCAGACTGGGGGAGGTCTGTGCTTCTCCTTCCTCCCAGGACATTTGGGAGGATAAGCGGGGGGGGGGGGGGGGGGGCGGGGGAGGAACATAGCAGGATTTGGGTGGAGTTTAATCAATGAGCCTCCCCCAGGCCCAGAGCCCCAAGACTCCTGCTCCCAGTGGCCACTCTGATCAGCAGCTTTCTTCGCACCTCCCTGACCTCCCAGGGCTCGGGCGATGAATTAGTGATGACAGCCTCGCAGCATTGCTATGACGACCAGGCGATGCTCTTAGCCTCTAGTCAGGGTGCAGCCGCAGAGGTCAGAGACCCCTCTGGTTCCGGGCCGCGTGGTGGTGTATGTGGCGAGGACCAAAGGGAGTTGGTGGGGGGAGAGCTGTGAGGGGGTGAGGCGGGAACTAGTCCACTCCTTTCCTCCTTTGCTTCCTTCCATTTCCTTGAAACCATCTCT
Source organism: Talpa europaea (assembly GCF_964194135.1). Classification (NCBI taxonomy): domain Eukaryota; kingdom Metazoa; phylum Chordata; class Mammalia; order Eulipotyphla; family Talpidae; genus Talpa; species Talpa europaea. The sequence continues at coordinate 45,242,385 of NC_140073.1, read as the reverse complement.
GCTTTGGGTCTGAGCACCCACCTCTTCCCTCCACTGTGGGGATTAGACCCTGCCTGGCCTTCGGTGTGGGGAGCTGAGAGTGGGTTGGGAGCACAGACACAGCCTGGTGAGGGCCCCAGAGAAGGTGTGCAGGAGCCGCTGGTGGCTCTGCTAGAGGGTCTGACTTACCTGCCAGAGACTGTGCGGGCAGCACAGTGGATGGATGGTGCCTCCAGCCTAATGAAAGAGGAGGAGGTTTTGCAGTGGAGAGGCAGAGGTCCAGAGGTGGGTCACAAGGAGGGATGGGGAGTGAGAAAATTCCAGCACAGCTAAGGTGTAGGATGTGGAGCAGGGAACACAGGGACAGTCAGGAAGGACGGGAAGGGAGTGCACATAGCTTGTTCCACAGGGAAAGAGGAGGCCCTGAAGATTTCTGTTGTTGTTTGTCTGCATTTAGAGATGGGAAAAGTGAGGCCCAGGGAAGCAAAGTGACTTGATCAGGCTCACTGAGGTCATCAGAGACAGCCAAAGGTTAGAGGTCTTGCTAGAGTCCCACTAGACCCCAGCCAGGACTTCTTGCCCCATGCTTATTGGACAGGAATCTTCCAGGTAACCAACACCTCCAAACGGAGGGGAGGGCCCATGGGTGATGTTGCCCTGAGTTTGAATGTAAGCACGGGCAAGTCTGTGCTTATGGCTCTCCCTGCCTCTGCCTGATGAACTGGCTGGTGGTGGGGGAGGGTACCTAGGGGGTGGCCTGGGGAGTCAGAGGCCTGGCTAAGGTCAGCAGGGGATTCAGGTCAGAAGTGGATTCAAACTGGGGTCTTCAGGCTCCCAGGCCACTGTGCCACATCCCTAATTCTGCGCCCTCGGGGGTCCTTGGCGGAGCTGGGCATCAGGGAGTAAGGACATCTCTGAGCCCTGTATTCTTCCTAGAGCTCTTCCTGGTGCCGGGGGCTTCTATTGGGCCTGCTGTGACTGGAGCTTATCAGGGCAGAGAGAGACAATTAGCCCCATCGTCCTGATGAAGAAGCTGAAATTCCAGTGACTCATTCACACTCAGTTACTAGATGAGTCAGTGGCGGGGCTGGGCCTGGCTGCCAGGCCCTTAGCTGGTCTATGCTTCCCCACCTTGTACTAGCCCCTTGCCGCTCTCCTCACCCCACTGTGCAGCATCGCTGGGCTTGCAGGCTTTGATGGATGGTCCCTCAGCTCAGCTTCCACCCCATTCCTTTCCGGATGCTGAGTCGTTAGCCTTCTGCTCGCCATTCCTGCCTGGTGGCCACCACGTCATCCATCTCTCCACACAGCCTCACCCAGCACAGGTGGTTCTTCTTGGGGGAGAGGGGGCGGGGAATAGCAGGTCCCTCTTCTCAGAGGTAGAGCTGAGAGTGTGGCTATAGCCCCCACTCTAGAGGAGTCAAGGGCTAGGGAGCAGGGTACACTGCATTGTGAGGGACCCCCCCATGGGTACCTGAGGTGCACACATATACACACACTTACACACATCACACACACACACTCAGAGCAACAGCAATACAAGTTGCATGTACCAATAAAGAGTGTATGTCCAGCATAGCGCCGGAGCTCATTATCCCATCGCTCAGACACTACTGATGGGCTACTGGACACACAGGAAAGAGGCTCAGAGAGCTCTGGGGACTTACACAAGCTCCCATGGCCAGGAAAGGGAGGAGCTGGGATTTGAACCCAGGTCTGCATGACTCATATCTTGGAGTTTTAAGTCCTCTGCTTCATGTTCTCTTATGTGTGCACACACGTGTGCATGCATGTGCATGCATCAACATGAACCTTCAACTTGGCCTTTGAAACACCCACCTACCTGGGCCAGATTCCTAAGAAATTGGAAGAGTGTTGGGCTAAGGAAGCGATGAGGGGTCCCTGACCGTGGTTACCAGGCTGCCCCCAGATTTTTATCCAGGAAGTGACACTGATCAGCTGGGGGCCTGCATGGAGGAGGCAGCCTCCAGGCAGTAGAGAGAGGTGGCTGGGAGGCAGTTAATCAATCGATCATCCCTGCAGTCCTGCCTTCCAGGAACTGGGACCCAAGGGAGTGTGGGTCGATTTTCTGGGCTGTGGCTCAGGCTCAGCAAGCCATGCATGTGTAGAGGGGGGCTGGTGTGCATTCAGTCTGCCACCCCCTGCCTGCTCTTTTCTTCCATCCTCTTTCCCTCTGCTGTTGACCCTATCCCATCCTCCTGATCCCCACCCTGCCTCTACCAGGGGCAATAAGAATCAAACTCCTGTTCCTAGGCACCTATGTGTGCCTACAGATATGAGGTCTCCCTGGTTGCTCCCAGAGCCAATGGGGTGGTTACTGTGAGGACTACCCTGTAGGGATGCTGGGCACCAGGAGCTGTGCAGATAAGGGAGAGTCCAGCCCTCAGAGACCCGAAGGACGATATGAGATAATGGATGTAAAGTGCTTTGCACCACCAGGAACACATAGTAGGTGCTTAATTAGTCTTTGTTTTGTTCCTCCTTCAGGAGGCTGGAGAGAGTGAAGCTGATGGGGTGGATGAGGTGCCTCTGAGGGCATTTGCACTCCTAGAGACGGCTGTCAGGTGCCCCTGACAGTGTTAACGATCCCAGGAACAGGTAGTGCTGAGAGAAAGAGACTAGCACCTGGCATTCTAGCCAAGCTCAGTCATCCATTCTGACATGGGGTCGTGGGGTGCTGGGAAGAGTGGTAACCAGAGCAACATTTGGAACCCTCCCTCCTTAACCCTCCCTCCAGGAAGGACCCTTGAGCAGGCCTGGATTGCCCCCTTCTGGGTTGGCTGCTTCCACTCTAGCAGCAGGGCCTCTGCTAGCTTGCATCGGCCCCAGGAGACTTGGGTTCAAGTCCTGGTCTAGGCCACTGCTGACTCTTGGGGGTTAAGACACCTCACTTCCCCTCAGGGAGCCTCAGTCTTCTCTCCTGTACCATGTTATGGAGAGGAGTAAATGAAATATTGCCTGTCAAGTGCCTGCCACCTCCCTGCCCCAAGGGGCCAGGCCACTGTGGGTTTTGCAGAGCCTGCCTTCACATGCAAGGGAAATTGGGGAGCTGTTTCTTGACCAGATGCTGTCTGCTTCATCTCTGGGTCCCTGGTGCCCCGGCACAGGACGTGTTGAGGAAGAAAGAAGTAAAGGGGGGCCTCATTTTAGGCCCCATCACCTTGTCACTCTAGTAGGGGGACAAGCCTGCCTCTCTGTACTTAATGGCGCATCCCTGGGTAGCCATGGGGTGTCTGGCTCTGACTCTGGGGTAAGTGTTGGGAGGGAGCACTGGACGGGGATTCCCATCCTGCTGCTTTAGATACTAGCTCATTGCATTATGTGGACAGAACCGGTCCTTGGAGGGCAACAGAGACACGGGAACTCCCACCACTCTCTTTTTTGTGCTTAGAGGATTCTCTGGTGCTGGTGCTGCCCACACCACAGATGGGCAGCCCTGGAAGCCAAGGCTGAGCACTAGGGCCACTCAGAACTCCTGTGGCCTCAGTGCCCTTGCCAGCACCCCCTCACCCTTGCTTCTGTTCTCCCCTCTTCACACCCTCTTCTTCCCTGGCAGATGGGCACGTCTAGGGCTCAGTCCCGCCCTGGTCTAGGTAGGTGGTTTCTTCCACCCTGACCAGTTCCTACCTTCCTCCACCTTCCTCCCTCCCTCCCTCTCTCTCTCTCTCTCTCTCTGTCTTTCACTGTCTCTGGACTCCTTATTCTGTCTCTGCAAGTCTCCTTCTGCCCTGGTCTCTGTCTCTCAGAGCCTGCCTGGTCCTGCCCTCTTGGCTTCCTTCCTTGCTTGCCCGCCAGCCAGGGCAGCAGGTCTGGCTCTCCAGCCTGGAGAAGCAAGAGTCCACCCTCCCTCTCTTGCTGGCTGCCTTGGAAGCCACTCTGCCTTAAGTGTTGCTAGGCCCGTGGCTGGGCGCACCTGGCTTCCATGGCAACGGGTGCTTAGAAACAGACGCCACACATCCCAGTTCCCGCATGAGTCTTTGTAGAGCTGCTGCCTTTCCCCTTCCGATCAATCAGAACAGGGCGCGGGGCTGGCACTAGGCTGGGGAGGTGAGAGAAGGGGCGAGAGGAGAGGGGACCACAGTCTCTGCCTTCTGGAGCTTGAGGGCCACTGGGGTTGAGGTGCTCCAGTGTGGCCCGGAAGCCAGGAGGGGTCAGGAGGGAGTGCACGGCACGGTTTGCAAAGGGCTGGGTTTGGATTGCTGCTCTAACAGTTCTAGCTTTGGGAATTTAGACAAATGACTTTATGTCCTGGGGCCTCAGTTTTATCAACTGTAAAATCGAGCTAATAACATGAAGATCAGATGAAAAACTCAGCTGTGGGTGGACAGGCACTTAGAAGGAAATCACTGATGTCATTCCCCTCCCTTCCCCTTTGATGTTATGGAAGATTAATTAGCAGAGAGGAGGGGACAGTAGCTCAGGCTCCAGGACTGGTATAAGGAAAAAGGTGGAGACTGGAAGGCATGTGCAGGGGGCTTTGACTGGGGGCCTGTCCCTTAGCTGCATTCACAGGCACTCAAGGCCACAGACCATCAGCTCTGATGGGCGTGAAGACGCTGGTGCTGGAGTCCTGACGCCACAGCAGCTCGGGTTGTTAAAAAAATAAGAGTGTACACTCTGGGGCTCTTAATGTCCTCAGGACTCCAGGCTCTAGCATTCTTAGAATGTAAGAAGCAGACTCTTCAAATAATGGGACATATATAGCAAGAGACTGAAGTTCTCGGAACACAAAACTCTGGGAATTCTTAGAACCTTGACGTTACAGCCGGGGCCTCCCCATGTGACGTTGCTGAGTTGGCAGGGAGTCTGCAGAGCATGGGGCCTTGGTTCTTGTTGCTTACACTTTCTTGCCATGGTATCCCTCATGGGTTCAGCTCCGAGCAGCTCATCTGTGTGTGTGTGCATGCATGCATACACACATGTGTTGATACAGATATGTGTGTATGTGTGTTCATGTGTGTTCGTGTGTGTGTGTGTGTAGCTTCAGTCAGTGACGAAAGTAAACTGTGGCATCTCTGGAGCAAAAACAGCCCAAGAGTGGCTGGCAGAGGAAAGATGAGCAGTTTGTTGGCTGCAGCAGACTGGACTGCCACCTTCATCCCCCCAGCCTGGCACCAGGGGTCAGGAGGAAGCATCTCCATGTAGCCCTCCGAGGATATTCCCTCAATTCCTTCAGAATGAAGGGTGAGAAGCATCACTGAGGGATGGATTCGGGATAGGCAGGCAATGAGAGGAAAGGAAGAGTGGACTCAATGAGGCGATGGGGTTCAGTGAGGCGATGGGGTTCAGTGAGGGCTGGGGCTCAGCAGAGGCTGCTGAAGTGTGTGGCAGCATTGCACCTTCTCTGTACTGCCTAGGGCTCCTGAGCTTGGTGACTGATTGGGGGAAGCTGCGCACAATCCAGTGCTTGTCTTTGGGCAGACTGAGAGATAAAGAGCTCCTTTTCCTACTATTTTTTTTTTTTTGCATAGAAGATCTGGGGTACAGGCCAGAAGTGTGGGGGTGAGAGGATTCACCAGAGACACACCAGGGAGCAGAACAGGCAGACTGACTGAAATACACTGCTGAGGGGAGCAGGAGAGGTCTGCTGCGCCATGCGGGTAGCTCCCTGGCCAGCTGAGGATCGAACTCAGGCCATAGCGGTGACAGTGTTGAGGCTTAACCCCACCAGGGAAGACCTCTTTTTCCTACTTCTACCCAAAGCTGGAAGGGTTGGTAGCGCTCCTGAGAAAGCTGGGGTCTGCCTCTCCTCTTGCCCTTCTTCCTGGTTTCCATGGGAATACTGGCTCAGGATGATCTGGACTTGGCAGGGTCAGGTGGAGCCATCCCACGCAAGGAGGGCTTGACTTCAAAGAAAGTGAGATCCCTGTCCCTGGGGGTGCAAACAGGGACTGGATCTAGTGCCTTCAGAAAGGAACTTAGATGGCAGAAAGAGATTGAGAGGCCTCTTCCCTGAGAAAGGTGGGCTTAGGGTGATTGCCCAGGTGGCCCACCTTCCAGATACCCCTGGTCCTCATTGAAGAGGTCTCCATGCCTGGGCGCTGCCAAATCTGCCCCCACTCCTGCTCTCTGCCCTGGGTCCTGTGCTGGACATGGACACAGAGTAGAATCAGCCCCAGTCTCCTGGAGGGCAGCCTCTCCCTGATGGGGGAGGCACAGAGGGGAACAAATACAATCCCCTTCAGCCCCACATAAGGGGCAGACCAGGCTGGAAGAAGGTTGTATCATTGATTCCCGTAGTCAATAGATGTCTTTGAGAGCAGTTCCTATGAGTCAAGCTTTGTTCTAGGTCCTGGGGTCTAACAGAAAGAGTCCTGTCCCTTAGAGCTGACCCACAGCAGAGCAGGCAGGCTGAGCACCTGGCCACGCGCAGAGGATCCAGGAGATGTGCTGCTTCTGAGATGGGTGGGTGTGAGGAGTGTGACTAGAAGGCAGAGTGTGGGCATAGCAGAGAGGAAGTTTTTCTTGGAGTTAAGGGCCATGAAGGCCAGAATCAGGCCTTTAATTTTACCCTGTGGGCAATGGAGAGTCATGTGTGCAGGTGAGGCAGGGTCAGACCTGGATGAAGAAAGGATTATTCCAGCAGGTATGGGTTTTGGGGGAAGGAGGCAACATGGTGCCAAAAGAGACACTGAGGCAGGTGTGCTCATTTGCCTTGCTGTGCATGTTTGCATAGGGGTGTGTGTCTGTGTGCAGGAAAGAAGGGAATGTGTGTGTGTAAGGACTGAGTGTGTGCAGGGTGTGTATGGCCTGGGGCAGCCTTGTGTGGAGGTAAGGATCCTGGGGTTTGCGGGTGATAAGGAGCCGAGCTATTTGTGGCAGAGATGAGCAGAGGGTCCAGGGGCTGGGAACATGGGACCCTCTGCCACTGCATTATTGGGGCCAAAAAGATAGGTTCTGGGAAAATCAGTTTTTCTCACTTTCTTTCCCTCAAGAAGTGAGGCATGAATTGGAGCCAGATGGGCAGGGTTTGAATTTTGACCACTACTTACTAGCTCTGTGACTATAGGCAAGTTGCTTAGTCTTGCTGAGCTTCAGTTTTCCTTATCTGTAAAATGTAGCTACTAAAGACCCTACCTTATACTGTGGTTGAGAAGATGAAATATGAGGCACAAGGTAAGTGCTCAGTAAATGTCAGACATAGAACCCTAGGCCCAGATGTACCCATGCCCTCTTAGGGGGCAGCCCCAGTCTTTGTTTCTGTGGGACTGAGGTCTGTCAGGGATGAGATGCACGTAATGCCGGTTCTCTAACCTTGTAACAAATTAGAATCACCTAGGTCATTTAAAAATATATGGGATGTGGGGGTCCCTGATACCAACAGTTTGAGATGCTCCCTAGGTGATTTTTTAAAAAGATGTATTTATTTATGCATATAAGAGCTGGGATACAGGCCGGCGGGCAGCTGTGCCACGTGGGTAGATCCCTGGCCACTCTTGCTACAGTGGCTGCTGATAGCTTCATAGGTTGCATCTTAACCCCTTGTGCCACCAGGGAGGCCCTCCCTAGGTGATTCTAATGAGAGCCAGGGTGAGAACCCATCATAGAATCACAGGATGGGGAACTGGGGGTAGGGGCCTGTGGAGAGTGGGAGCCCTAGTCTTAAAGCAAGGATTACTTCCTGGTAAGAGCTGGGGTAATCTGCCCCCTCACTTTGTTTGCCTCTTCTGGGAGGGGACTGGTTAGAGAATTTAAAAGATTATATGAAGGGGTATTTCTGCACCCTACCAGGCTCCCCAGATAATAAGTTTACTGATTGAATCTAGTGAGGAGATTGAGGTCCAGAGACATGCAGTGGCCTGGCCAGAATCACACAGCAAATCTATGAGAGAGTTAGGACTCAGCCCTCTGGGGAATGCTTGAATCTGAAGGATTGACACAGTGAATTTCTCTGCATGGAGGGTGACACAGCCTGGGGCCTTGCCATTGAGCTGCAGAATGCGACATGAAGGAAAATTTAAGAAATAACTTCCAAGAGTTGAGTGCTCTCAGAGGTGGTCTGCCTGGAGTTGGGAGCCCAAGAGATGGCAGCTGTGCCAGGCCAGGGATGGCTCTTGACTGAAGGTAAAGATTGAGTATCTCTGCTCTGTGGCTGTAACAGATCCCCTGGGTATCTGTGTCCTACCCCCCGATCCCTCCCAGGCTGTCCAGAGTCTGGAACTGAGCTGGTGACAGGTGCTCAGGATTTACCAAGAGCCTTGTGCTCTGGGCTCAGACTTCTTACAATAGTCCTTACCTTGGTAACCCCCTTTTACAGAGCCAGAAACTAAGAACCTTCACCTATCTTAGCCCCTATTAATTTTTCCTACAGCATTAATAAGTAGGACAAATTGCTTCTAGTCTGAAAATGCAGTAAAACACATTGATTTGGCCAGGATCACTTGTGACAGACAAGCTCTCCCAAGCCCACCTTCCCCAAGCCCACCTGAAATGACTCACTGGAAAGATAAAAGTAGGGGGGCCCAGAGGACAAAGCAGCCTTTAGGGAAGGACTCCTGGAGGAGGTGGGTCTGCGACTGCCCTCTGAATGATAATCTGGCTGGCAGGATCAGGAAGGCATTGGGGGTGGGGAGGTGTGGGTAAGGCCTGAAGTGCAGATGAGTCAGTCTCTCTGTCCCTGTTTCTCCTGGTAGAGCAGGAAGTATAAATTGAAGGAGTGACAGCAAGGAGGTCAAAGCTGGCAAAACTAGCGGGCGTTAAGCTGGTTAAACTAGAGGGCCTGGCATGTCAGGCGGAGGGTTTGGGCTTCATGGTGCTGGTAGCAGGGAGTCACCCATGGTGTGTGAGCAGGGTAAAAGCACGTCCAAAGCTGTGGAGGGAGGAATCCTGGCATGGAAGGCTTCTGAGTTGGTGGCATCACCAGGCCTTGCCCAGCCTATGTAGCAGGTGCCTGGACTGTGTCCAGGACTGGGCTCAGTGATTCAATGTTGAGGAAAGCAGTCCCCAGGAAGAAAGGGCCGGGATGAATCAGCCCAATGAGGTGGGGAGGTTGGGAGGCTGGGGGTTCACTGAGTCACTCTCCAAGAGGTTGGGGGGTGGACAGAGAGAAGAGCCCACAGTATGGTGGGAAGGATTCAGGTCAGACCACAGCAAGGGATCTCAAGAGACTCTGGCTGTCCTTCTACCATAATAGGGTTTGCTTTTCCTGGCAGTTCTGTGCAGGAGAAGGGAAAACTGAGGTCCAGAAACCGGAAAGAGGGTCCCGCCAAGGTCAAGGAGCAAATCGCTGGCAAAGACCTGGCCCGATCCAAGCGCATCCTCCAGTCCAGACACGGCCCACCCAGCCCCAGCCGAGGCTAGGAGTGGGTCTATCGGGCAGGGAGCTTCTCCCAGCGACACCCCCTGCTCCCCTCCCTCCAAGGCCTGGCGGAGGCAGATGGGGCCGAGTGCGCGGCGTGCTGGGACGGCAGGGGGCGCAGGAGCGTCGCGGCTGCCGCAGGAACCCCAGCTCTGCGGAGAGCTGCGCTCGGCGCGCGCGGGTGCTTTGGTGAAACTGTGGTCTGCGCCCCGGGGACTGCTCAGCGCCCGCGCCCGGTGCCGGGGGCCAGCGCCCGACCCCACTCCGCCTGGGGCGCCCTCCGCGTGTGGGCGCGAGTGTCTGTGCGCGCACGTGTCTCCCTCGCAGATTTGCCACATTTCCCTGGGCCTCCGGTGTCGCGGCGACCTCTAAAATTTCCCCGATTTCCCTCGCTCCCCCCCTTTTTTCCTGGAGGAGTAAGTTCGGGCTCCTCGTATCATTTCGGTAGCCCCTTTCCCCTGCGACCCGCTCTCCCTCGCCCTCCCCTGCTCTGGCTCCTGCCTCGGGCTCTGGCCCGGCCCAGGACCCCCTAATCGGTGCAGGGGGACGGATCAGACCCGAGAGGGGGTCTCTTGGCGACCCCTGCGAGGTAGCGAAGGGAGTGATGAAGGGGCAAAAGGGCGTGCAGGCTGAGAGCGGGCTCCCCGGCAGGGGACCCTGGTAGCGGACATCTGGGCGAATCTGAGAGCGGATAAGGGGGGTGAGAGCTGGGGGTGCGGGGGGAGGTCTGGCGGGGCCCGAAGATCCGACGGGGCAAGAGGGGCTGTCAGCGGCGGGGTGGGCGGGGCCTGGGGCGAGGGGCGGGGCCGCGGCGGGGTGGGCGGGGCCTGGCGGGCGAGGGGCGGGGCCGGGGCGGGGCCGGGGCGGACCCTCGCGCGGACCCGGCGAGGCTGTCGCGGACGCGCTGACCGAGCTCAGCGGCCGGGCCGGCGGGCGGGCGGCTGCGAGCATGGTCCTGGTGCTGCACCACATCCTCATCGCTGTTGTCCAATTCCTCAGGCGGGGCCAGCAGGTCTTCCTCAAGCCGGACGAGCCGCCGCCGCCGCAGCCATGCGCCGACAACCTGCAGGTAGGGGGGCCCCCCCGAACTGGGCACGAGGAGAACCGGGTGTCAGGCAAGCACCCAGCCGGGTCCTCTCCGGAGCGTTCAGTGGCCGGCTCCAAGAGCCCTCCCGCCTCGGAGCCATCCTCAGGGTGGGGACACCCCTCCCCAGCTCTGAATCCCACTCCTGTGCTGGGGTTGCAGCCCTCACCGAGCCCTTAAATGCCCTTAAAAGCCCAGGTCCCAACCTCACCCCAGGCTCCAGCCCGCTGTCGGATGGATGCAGGACTGCACCCCCGACACTGAACTCCCAATCCACATTGGGACCCCTCTCCTCAACAACAGTTCGCTCCAGCCTGGGGCCAGCGCCTCCCAGATTAGTGAAAGACCCTGGTCCAAGCTCCTGAACCCCATGTATATACATATGAGGCCAGACACACCCTGAACCCCTGATCCCCTAACCCCCCATCAGTCAGGGCCCCACCTCAGATCAGGGGACTTCCCTTAAGCTCCTAAACCTCTATTCCACAGCCTCAACTGCACCCCACTCAGATTCCCACAGAAACATCTGGACTGTAGTTCTCACCTGGGACTTCACCCCCAGGTCCAAAGGCCTGTTTCCATCATGGTTTCTCTCTCATTCTCTTCAGGACCCCTCCGGCCCTGTTCCTCCCTCCCCTCCCTTCCTCCTGTGTAGAAGGCCCCCTCATCTTTTTTGGTTGGTCTTACCCTCTCCAATCGTTTCTCTCCGGATGTGGTGGTCCCACTTGATTCTCTGGTTTCGCTGAGTCTTTCTAGGCTTCCTCTCTGCCCATTTCTCTCGTTTGGTCTCCTCTGCCCACTTCTTTCCATCTATTTGTCACTCCCCTCAATTCCTCTAGGTCTCTGTCTTTAATCTAGCGACTTTCCCTGGGGGCTTCCTTTCCCCGTATATCTATACTCCGCTTTGGGGTGAGGAGGGGCAGACTGGGGCCAGGCCAGTGTCCCCAGGACCTTCGCCCTCCCCGTGATGTCAGGCATGGCATGGTGTGGGCGCTGATGGAAGGGGTTAAACATGGAGTTTGCAACCCTTGGGCGGTGCCCAGGGATGTCGCGCGGGTGGGAATCTGGCACAGTGGGATACTGGGGTTCATAATTTATAACCCCCTCTATCCTTGCTGTCCTGGCCTTGACTGGGGGTGCCTGGGGCTTGGGGTGGAGAAGGGGAAGAGTAACTGCAATCTGGTGCCAGTTACCTGTGGTGGAGATGTCCAGGGCTGGGTGAGTCTGGGGTGCATGTGCTTGTGCAGGATGGGCTCGGTTGGGTATGCCTTGTGTCTGGTCATATGTGTTGTCATGTAGTGTTGTATGTGTCATCACACGTGGGATTATTTGGGGGGAACTTGTGGGGCTTATGATGAGGATTGTGAGTGTATGGTGTTGCATCCTGTGTGGGACTAGGGAATCTGTGGTGTGGGCATGGAGGAGCAGCTGTATGCATGATGGTTGTGTGTGCATGTGGTTGTGTGTCAGTCATTCTGGAGTTGCTGGAGGGGCAGCCTGCATGGGGGATAGAGTGTGTAGTTGTATACATTATTGGCTGTCATGTTAGCAGGAAAAGCTATGTAGGGGGCCTGATGACAGGTTTCTTTGGGCATCTTGGGGAGGAGAAAGGGAGAGCTGTGTGTATCTGAGTGTTTACAGCCCTGGTGACTGACTTCGAGTACATTCTGGGCTTGCCTGGGAAATATTTTAGGACCTGTGTGTTGGTGTTTGAGTGTCGTATGTGTGTGTGTGTGCCTGTGTGTGTGTGTGTGTGTGTGTGTGTGTAGGAGGCGGTGTGCAGGCAGGCTTGTCTATGCTCAGGGACTGTGTGTGCCCACAAACGTGTGACATTTTGGTGTGACATTCAGTGTGCGTATTATCTATGCAGGGTATGTCTGCATGTGTCTGTGTCTGGGCGGTGTGTGTGTTGAATGTAATTGGATATGTGTGTCTGTGGCTGGGGGTGAGAGTGTGGGGTGTGTGGGGTGCCTGGTGGGAGGCTGAGTGTGAGTTTAGTGTGAAGTGTGGGTGTGTGAGCTGTGTGACTTTTCAGTGTGACATGTAGATTATGTGATCCTTTCTCCCTGTGAGTTGTTTATGTGTGTGGTGAGGAGTGAGGGGTCTGGTGAGTTAGGGGTACACATGTGGGATGAGTCTGTGTGGAAGCCTGGGGAATGTGCTGCAGGGGAAGGGAGTGTGCACATGAAGTATATGGGGTCAAGAATGAGCTATGTAATGTTTGGGGTGTGCAGAACACGCAGGTGTCCCATAAATGCTTGTGGAGTGACATGTGCTGGGAGTGCTTGGCTGGTGTCCTGTCCTTGTTTCCCTCCCAAATGAGGTCCCTAGAGATGTCCAGTGACGTTCTTGCATGCCCCCCCAAGCCAGGCTGCCTCTACCCTTTGCCCTTCGTCCCCCTTGCGCTGACCAAGGCCTTTGTCTTGCGTTTCCGGCTGAGCAGGCGCTGGGCAGGCGGCCGGCGGTGATGGCGCAGTCCAGGAATCTTTGTTCTTTTCTCCTTCTCTGGTCTTGTGTTTGGGGGCTGGGGCTTGCAGGGGGCGGGGAGAGGATGCACGTGTCCCCAGGTCACTGTGTTTATTATCCCCTCACAGTGCTCACAGAGAAGTGAGGTCCAGGAGCTGGCAGTGAGGTCTGGGTGGTGTCCTCCTTGGGACACCACCTGGGGATCCTCCTTGACGCGGGCGCAGCTTGGGCGCATTTGCCAACCATGAGGTCTTCGTCCTGTGGGCGCCCAGCACCCTTCCTGACTCAGATCGTCTCAGAGGTGCCGAGCAGCCAAGTGCCCCCTTCTGCATGCAGGCCTGTCCCCCTCCCAATCCACCTCCACTTTTGTTGACCCCATATCTGATGGAGAGTCACTGAGGCCCTTTCCTAAAAAAAAGACCTGGCCACATTTGGGGAACTCTCTAGGGAAAACTTTGGGAAAGCTTAGAGGGCAACCTCCTGATAGGTAACAAGAGCACGACAGGCCAGAACGGCTTAGTGCTGGAAGCACGGAGACTATCAGCTTCAGTCAGGGAAAGTGTTGCTTCAGCGTCACATACCAGAAGGGTCTCTGAGGTGAGTGGACTTGAACTGGGCCCAGAAGGGGGCATTGGGTAGGCAGAGAAAGACGGCCTGCCGCTGAGGAAGATTCTGGCCCAGTTGAAAAATGGGATCTTGAAGGTAGCTGAGCTTTGCCAAGCAATAATATCTGGCTTCGGATGGCCATCCTGGGCCACAAGCCTTCTCACACTTCCCACCCCACTAGAATCAGTGTCACTGTCATCATCGTCATCATCATCACCCTTTAGTTAGCTCTTTGCAAATTCCAAGCTCCTTTCACCAATGTCTCATTAAGCAGATTAACTAATTCAATAGTCTAGGCGCGTTTAGCGAGCACCTGCCATGCACCAGGCAGCCAGAATTTGAAGTGTGGGAGTATAGCAGTGACCAAATAGGCCTCAAGGGGCTTCCGCCTTCTGTGCCTTCCTGGCCCTGACACACTGTTGGCCCCTAGACCCTGGGCAGACGGGCTTCCCTTCTGTATTCCCCCAGCCTGCCGTGCACCTGGTTTATGAAGCTCCAGGTACGCAGCTTGTGCTGGTGGGGTTGGCTCCCGCCAGAATGCTAGCTCTTCGGAGACTGGACTGGGCTCCTCTCTCCCTGCTGGGGTGTTCTCAGCTGGGCCAGCATAGTCCAGATGCTCATATTGGACATCCATTGTCTACAACCCTCTGGGAGGTCGGCAGACCAGCTACCATCTAGGGAAACTGAGGCCCAGGATGGGAAAGGGATTTAAGGTAGAGTCTTCCTTAGACCTTCTTTTCACCAGCATTACCAGAGACCAAGAGAGGTCAAGCAATCTGTCCAGGTCTCGCAGCAAGGTGGCAGGACTGCTTCCAGGACACACTCTCTGGCCGCCAGGCTGGGCTCAGGCCCGAGCACCATGCCGCTCCCTGGCTGGCCTCCATGCTGCCTGTGGCGGGTAAAGGATTATTAATGACCCCCCTGGCAAGGAGACAGGAAACGTTTCCCAGCCACAGCTGGGGGCCTGCTCCCTGCCATACCCACCCTGGCCACGGTGTCAACACCAAGAGGATCTCCTTTCTGCCTTGGCCTTTTTAGCTCCTGCTGCCCGTCTGCCTCCTGCTTCCCAATTCTCTCGGGGTAGAGGGACAAAACTTCCTCTTCCACATCTCTGTCTCTCACTGCTTTCTTCAGCCTGATTTCTCTCCATCTTCTTTCCTGCCCCAAACCAACTGGAAGTAGCGCCTCGTCTAGGAAGTCTTTCCTGAATGCACTGCCAGCCCCTCCAGTAGGCCTATTTGGGTCTCTGAATCTCCCCCATTGGTCCCATTATGACGGTTTGCTCTGATGGCCCTAAGGCGCTCTGGGGACTTCCTGTGGCCTGTCCTTAATTGCTGTCCCAGGACTGACACATGGAAGATCCTCCCAGATGCCTCCTCCAGAAAGTCCCCAGTACCACACAGGGACTCTCACCTCCTCCAGGAATGGCATCCCAGCCCTGCTTTTCCATGCCACACATGGTGTACTGCCAGGCCTTTATAGGTGGGCATCTAGTATGTGCCCAACAAAGAGGTAGGTAGAGGTGACCATGAGGTGGGCTTTAACTTTCTGCCATAAATTCTACCTGTGGCAGGTAGACAGACCTCGGTACCACACTGGCAGGTGAAGGGGTAGGAGAGGGCCACAGACAAAGGTTGGTGCTGGCAGTGTGTGATGAAGGCAATTGTGGAGAGAAACTCAGGAGCCATGGTGAGGTAGGGCAGAGGCCCCTAATTCAGCCCAGAGTGGGAGGGAAGGAGAGTGGGGGAGATTCCAGGAGGGTTCAGGGATAAACCAGGAGAAAGTTCTAAACAGAGGAGGGAATGGTGAAAGTGCAGGCCTGCTGGTGACAGACAGAGGGAGGAAGCACGTAGCTCTGCGTCCACGCAACTGGATCCCAGATTCCAGGGTAGTTGGGTCAGTAGGACCGGGAGGTGGAGATGAAGCAAGAGACAAGCCTGGTAAGGCTGGCAGGGGCCAAACGGAGCAGGACTTACAAAGCATGTCTTGACTATTTTCCAGAGGTGAGCTGGCACTAGGGGGAGGGTGAAAGTAAGGCAGGACTGCTCAGAACTGTGTATTGAGCCCTCTGAACCACAGGGTGATGAGGGCATAGGAGGGCAAAGGGAGGGTGGGCTGACAGGAAACACTGCGAATGGAAGGGAGGGGACTGAGGGGCAAGGGATGGAGGGGGAGCCAGCCAGTTGTAGACGTAAAGGGAGAGGGAAAATGCCATTTCGGTGTCTGGATCGGCATGTGAGTGTTTGAGGGCAGAAGCCTGGGTCCGTGTCAGGCCCTTCAGAACTGAAATATCTCAGAATGGTCTTCCAAGGAGGTTACAAGCCTTGAGGTTCAACAGAGACCAGGAGCCCCAGACCCCACTGGGGCTGCTGCATCCTCATCTGCAGTATGGGGACTCGGGTTCTGCTCTGGGCAGTGCGTTCAAAATTCAACAATGAAAACAATCTGTAAAATGTAATATTTAATAAAATCCAAATTCAAAAATGTATGCGTACACCCCACAATGAATTGAATTATAAATTCATGGAAATGCTAAATATTCATGATGGTCCCAATGTCAATTAGAAGCCTCTATCACTTCCCTCCACTTTGGATCCAGCTTCCCCAAAGCTGCGGCCTCTACTTGAGTTAGAACCCCAGAGGCTCCAGCACCTTCAGCTTTCAGGGGCATCTCATCTGGGGAGCCTGACTCTGGCTGGTGGCTTCAGATGTCAGATCTTTTCCTGTCCAAATCCTGAGGGAGCTGGCCCCATGCATTCCCTGCCCCCATCTATGGTTGCCATTACTGGGGGGTCTATGAACAGACCTAGGGGAGGAAATTGCTGAGAGATGAGGTACCCATCATAGGGATGAAGGGGGCCAGGAAGCAGAAGGTGTGGGGAGCAAAGTGGAAAGAGCACTATTACCCCAACATAAGTACCAGTATTGCAGAATGTGAAGTTGCTCCATTTCCGGAACACAGGAATGCAGAGGGCCCGTCTTGCAATCTAGGGTCAGGCATGGCTTGGTCCTGCTCTCAGACAATCTCACACAAGGCCATTTTCTGGGCTACATTTTCTTACCTGTAAAAGGGGGAAGTTGGAATCTTATCTCCAAGGGGTAGATGAGCGCTAGCTCTCGGGGTTTGTTCCTGAGTATCTGGAATTGTCTGAAATACTTTATGGGGTTCTAACCTTCCACAGCACAACTCCCTGTGTGGATGTGTGGTTGTGATTCCGGCATTCTGTGACTTTAAGATGCTGAGACTCCAGGAGCTGAAGACATGGACATTCTGTGAATCCAGGATTCTAGGATTTGATGAGTTGATGATTCAATGATTCTAAATGGGGCTGCTGGGAAGAGCTGCAACCACCTGCCTTGTTAATGTCAGTGTTCAGTTATTAAAAACATAACAAGAAGCAATGGAGATAGATAGCTCGGGATGCAGGCCCCACCCCATGTGGTGGGGAGGAGGGGCTGGGCTGGCGTTGGAGGGGAATAGAGTGGTCGCATGGACTGTCTCTCTCGCCACAGCAGAACTGGTGCGTGTGCAAGTGTCAGATCTGCCAGTCTCTAAGCTTACGGGGTATGGGGTCATTTCCTCCATCCCCCTGCCTCCATTCCTCTACCATTTCAGATTAAGGCACAGGGAGGAGTGCCCTTTCCTCCCAGCCCCTAAAGTCTCTGGGCCTAAGTGGAGGAAGGAGAGGCCTGTTCACCCTCCTTCCCCGGCAGCCCTGGCCTGAGGGGGAAAACAGGACATAAACACTTCCTGGACATGGACACGGAAACACACGAACCCCTGGCTGTGAGGGCCCTAAATACAAAAGACCTCTGGCTAGGGCAGGAGCCAGGAGGATGGTGTGGGTATTGGGTAGTGTCCCTGTTACAGGACAGAGAGTAGGGCACCCCAGAGCCCCCCAAACCTGTCCGTTCTAAATAGGTTCTGCCATCTGCTGGATCAAGACAAAACATACTGTAATGTGTAAGACCTTTCATGGAAAGGAAATTTAATACCATTAAATGTGTGCAATACAGAAAAGGGAAAGAATAAAGTTTCCAAATCAGCACCCGAAGTTACCTTTCCCCTCATGGGTAAATGTCCAGCCAAACAGGCTTGGCCCAAAGCAGGGCCTCTGAGGCCCACAAGCCTGCCACAAGTCTAAAGCACCTTCCTGCAGGGACCCATGTAAAAGGGTTAGAAACAAAAGGGTTAGAAACAGCCAGACAAGTCTGGAAGGAAAAGAGCAAAAGCAAAATCAAGATCAACGCTGCCATATTGACCTTCCCCGGGTCTCTCACTCACGTCTGTTTCATCCAGTCCAGGACCTAAAAGCAAGTGCAACTTCTTCACATGCCTCCCTGCTCCATGTGCCTCCTCCAGGTCTCCTTCTCGCTCTCCATCCTGCTTCCTCCCTTCTTGCAGTCTCCTCTCTAGCTGCTGCTTCTCTCTGCTCAGCTCCACCCTCCCTTGGGTAGAGCAGGGAACCTGGACCTCCCCTTTTCCTGGGGACCACCCTCTTACATCCCATCAATACCCCTTACGTGCAGGCCCAGGGGGAGGACTGTGCAGGTGCCCTGGGAGGCTGGCTGTGAAGGGCCTAAAGAAGGGAGGTCCCAGGCCAGGGGCCCTAGAGAGCCCATGACTGATGGGTGCTCCCAGAGGCAGGACCCACGGCCCAGCCGGACACAAGGCCAGACTGTCTTTCTAGAGGCTTGCTGCCTCTTGGGTTGTACCCAGGCCAGATGTGGGGGGGGGGTGGGGAAATCCCAGGTCAGAGAGGGAGCATCCAGCCCTGTAAAGAGCCTCTTCTGCCTGGATCCCTCACAGCCTGTACTGCTGCACGAGTTCCAGCCTGGGGTGGGGGAGGGGAGGTGTCCACAGACCAGGTGATGGAGGCTAGGAGCCTGATTCCCAGTTCTGGGTGTTCCTATTACCTGAAGCTCCCCCATTTCTCTTGGGCCACCTGGAGGGCAGGTCTTAGGTTGGGAAGGCAGAGCCCTGGTCTGTCCCTTTTCCATTTTTCTCCTTCCACAGACTAGAAGGCTGGTGGGGTGCCCACTGCTGAGCCCCATCATTCACAATGCTCCATTGTCTTCCACATCCTGTCTTAGCTCTGAGGATGGAGTCCCCAGCAGGGAACCCCTCCCCAGCAGCCCAGCCCGCAGTGTGCCTCCTCGGGATTCTCCTCTCTCTTCACTGGCCAGTCTCTTCTTTCTGCTCTTATATCCCTCCCTCTTACTCTCCTTCCCCTCAGCCCCTCTCCTTAGCCTTGTGAGCCTCCAACCCTGGCAGTCTTTGTGAGTCTTTCTCAAAAAATGGTTCAACTAGGAAGGGCGCTGGGAAATCCAACCCCTTTATTCTTCAGAAAGGCAAAATAGCTCAGAGAGGGAAAGGTGTTGTCTAAGGTTGCGCAGCAGGTGGGGGCAGAGCCTGGGTCATGGCAGCACACTTAGGGTTTGAGAACTGCCTGTGTGATGCCCAAACCCAGTGCCGAGCGCAGAGAAACCCAGTAGGCTTCTCTCCTGAGCCCAGCACTCTCCATTCCTCTTTCTTGCCCAGACTCCTCTCTTCTCTGTCATTGTGTCTGCTGCTTGGCTGACCCCTATCTCAGGCAGACCCGATCCTTGGGACACAGACCAGGGCTCAGGACTGTGACTGGGATGGGCACCCATGCCCACATGGACACAGACATGGGCGAGGACACACACAAGTACTTACAAGTCCCAGGTGAAAACCTGTCTCGCCATGGAGACTGCGCTGGAACAGAGAGGTGCCAGTGCCCCTTCCAGGAAGCCCAGGGCCTCTCTGCTCACTGTCTCTGTCCCACCAGCCCTTTTGTGATAGCTGAGTTTTATGAGCCTAGTTTCCCCCTCTGGAACCCCAAGAGCATAGCGGAGTCTCCCCCTAGTCCCGGAGTACCACTGTCAGTGTTCCTTCCTCAGTCTCCAGGAGGGACTCACAGCTTCCTATTACTGGGTGGGGAAGTCCTGCGGTCCCAGGGGACTGTGGGACAATAGGGAGGCGATAATACATGAGACATTTCGTCTTCCCCGGGCAGGCTCCACCCTACCCTGACCTCCTGACCCTGGCCTGGAGGCCCAATAAGACTGGGGTCTCAGTCTGACCCCCATGCCTGCGTCCTCTCAGAACCTGAGACACCCACTGTAGTTCTCTAACTGGAAGCTGTGAGGGTGTCAGCATCACATAAACAGGGTGGTAGAGATTCCTGGGGTCTCAGGGAGAAGCGAGCTGTACTGACTTTGGGGGGGCCAGGAGGGCAGTTAACACCAGGCTGGGGTGGGATTACTGAGGAGCTGGGAATCCCTAGCCGAGCCTCCTCACTCTCCCTTGAAGTCGTGAAGTCAGTGCTGGGGAACCTCTCCAGGGAGCAGTAGAGAGGCTGGAGGGACAATTGGAGAGTCAAGTGTAACTAGCTAGCTCGGCCTTTGGCCTTCGAGGGAAGGGGAAGCACTGCCTCAGGCAATGAAGTGGATGGCCCTTCAGAGACTGGGGTGGAAAAGACTCCGGCCTGTGGACAAAAGGGAAGGCCCTGGGGTCAGGTACTTATCTCTACCTTCGTCATTTCCTGTGCAGGACTTGGCCAGGTCAGTGGGGTCATGGCACAGAGGGAAGGAACAGGCCGGAGCCAATGTACACCAGGCCTTACAGTAGACTCAGGCACGGGGGCCATCTCGTCACGCCCTGGACTGCAATCAGTCCCCCACAGTCACCCTGGGAGATGATCACATCCAGACCATTGTCCCCCGTACAGGCCCAGTCATCCCAGGCAACACTCAGGCGCAGCTGCAGGGAGACCGCACAGGACACACGGGGACACATGGGACAACCAGACACCCTGCCACAGCCACACCACAAGCATTCACACGCCAGGTGCAGCTACTGTCACCCCTGGAGAGCCACAGATTCCAGCAGTCACGGGCAGGCGGCCAGGGCCTGGGTGCAAAGAGGGGGCACGAGGCAGGGAACCCAGCAGTGTCTCCCCCATGCCAGACTGCTCTCCCCCTGGCTCTCTGAGTGCCTGAGGCTGTTTATTTCCTAGCAGGGATGGGTGTCTCTCCCCCTCCCCCTCCCGGTCCCCACCACATGCTTCCGAAGCTGCCAAATCAAATCAGCCAGCCCCTGCGCCCGCGCCAGGCTGGCATGGCGGCCAGCAGCTGACGGGAACGGAGCCAGGCTCAGAATATCCCACCGCCTGTGCCTGTCCGATGCCCGGGTGCGCTTGTTGGGTGGGGGTGGGGAGGAGTGGCCAGCCCCTGGGCAGTGCTTCTCAGAGATGATGGGGTTTCTGGACGCCACCTGGGTGGTAGGCTCCCAGAGAAAAAGCGAGAGGTCCGTGATGCACCTGCCAGCATCTGAGGAGCTGTGGATGTGGTGCAGATGGGACTCAAGTTGGGGGGGTCCAGTCAGTCCAGATGACTAGGCAAGCTGGATTGGGGGCTCACACAGGGGAATCATGTTTACAGAACCTGGCTGGGAACACAGCCTCGTGATTGTGAGAGCTGCCATTACAAGCCCGTTTTAAAGGTGGGGAAACTGAGATTTCGGAGAGGATAGTGACATTCCCTAGAGAGAAGCCGAAGTGGAAGACGAGGCCTCAGAAGGAGTAAAAATATGGTCATTTCCACTTCTTAGGAGCTCTAATCTGAGTGTGGCTCTGTTTCTCAGAGTTGAGGGGCAAGAACACACCAGAGCCAGAGGTACCCGTGGGAAACAAGGAGCAGAAAGGGAGTGTCAGGAGAGAGCAGGGTGCAATCAGGCCAGGCTTCCTGGAGGAGGCCCCCCCTGGGAGACAGCAGGACGGGGACTGCCAGGGGCAGAGGTGAAGGCAGATTGGGAAGAAGGGGAGAAGGCCTGGCAGGCCTCAGCTCCTGGCCTTCTTGTCTCTACAGCTGGCCCGGACCTCTTTGCGAGAGAGCCAGTGCACCCAGGGAGTAGAGACGCCGGACTGGAGGTGAGAGCTCAGTGGAGGGAGGAGTGGGTGGGCTTGGGTGTGGGGGCACAGGCTGGGGGGTCAGTCTGGGCATTGCCCCCCACCCCTGGGAGGACTGGGAGGCTGGAGCCGAATCCCAACCCCACCCCTTTCCACCTTAGGGCCTCCCCACACCAAGACCATTCCCCCCGACCCTTGTCTGTTCTTGGTAGCGGGGTTGGTTCCCTCTGACTGAGGATTCATCCTCCTCCCAAGTCATCTGGGCATCATTTCCAATGCCTCCCTCATCCTGCCCACCCTCGCCCAACAATTCCATTTTGGTTTTCTGCCCTGAGTATTTCCTCAGTTCCTTCCCTTCTCTCCATTCCCGCAGCGGGCCTGAGTCTCTGACTGGTCCTCTTTCCCCGGGATGCTCACTGGCTGTTGCTTTCCATGGTCCCATCCTCCACGCAGTGGCCAGAGGCCCTTTCTAACATACACTTGCTAGAACTGGTCAATTTTCTGCTCAAAAATTCTCTGTGCTTCCCATGGCCCTACGCCCTCTGCAGTCCCAGCCAGGAAGGCCACAGACTCCTCTTCATCCATTTCTGCCCCCTAGAAGTGCTCTTGCTGGCCTCTTCCCCCCTCAGCTACCCAAACCCTTCTGGGCTCAGCTCTAGCCTCCCTCCTCTGGGAAGCCCTCCCTGCCCTCACGCGCCCTCCTCTGAGCTCTCCTGCCCTGGCGCTCAGATGCTGGGGACTTGCTGCTGGCTGTGCCGAGTGCCCTCTTTTCTCCATTATGTGGTCTGTGTCTGTCTGGCTTGTCTTCACCTCTAAACTGCAGCTCATGAGCCCTAGTTGTGTGCCAGGTGCAGGGTTCAGTGAGGGCACTGCCTTTGATATCTGAGGTGTCATCCCTCGGCCCTGACATGCATTTGGGGTGCCTCATAGGAATCTTCAGCGCTCAGATGGACCTTGAGCAATATGAAATGCGGTGAAAGTTGTGTGTGTGTGAGAAACGGGATTGAGTGGTGAGACCAGCATGCGCCCACTCGCAAGCCCAGGGCCTGGATCCATCCCTCCTCTGTGCCAGAGCTTTAGCCAAGCTTCCCTATTTAATCCTACAACCTCCTTGTGAAGCAGTGCTGGTATTCTTCTCCCTTTACATTTGGGGAAACCGAGGCCCAGTGGGTTCACACAATGAATGAATGAGGGGGCAGAGCCGAGAATGACACCCAGATGAGCCTCCTCCTGTCCCTGCCCTCTGGTAAGATGGGGAAGAAGATACCAACATGGCCTGGTGCTCAGCATGGGCTCAACTGCCCCGATGTGGGGCCCGACCCTGGAGAATGTCCCTGTCCTGGTTGCTGGAGAAAGAGGGAGTGGGGAGGGCCCAGGAATTCATTATTAATTTATTGATTGCCATGGCATTCCCCAGGGGCGGGGCTCCCCCCAGAGCCAGGACAGATGGTGTTCCTGGGAGCCAGCAGCGTCTCAGCAGCCACTGCCACCCGCTCGGGAAGACTGGATCTGTCATCCTCCCGGGAAGTCATGGGGGAGAGGGCTTTGGAGAAGCTGAGCCCTCCTGGGTGGTGGAAGCTGGGCCCAGAGGGAAGGAGCTAGGCCCCAGGCTCCCTGTTTGCACTTGTGTGAACACCCCACTTCACCTAGGAGGGGGCCCTGCCTCTCCTCCTGAGCCCTGCTGAGCCTCACTCCCGCTGTCAGTCTTCCCTGGATGCTCCTCATTTTCCCTCTTTGCTTGTCTTCTCTCTCCCCTCGCCTTTGTCTGGGTAATGCTCCCCACTCAGGCTGAGGATTTTGGGCCACAAGTCACCAGCTTTCAGCGCTATGGTGCTCGGTGACCCCACGCCCGCATCTAGGAGTCTACCTGGCCTCTAGGCAGAGCTCTATTTTAGGGTCCTGTGACACCCCATCCTGAGTACCCGGGCACACACTCAGTCCTGCTGGGGAGATACAGGTTGCCCCCTTGGCAGCAATTCCCCAACATAGGAAGATAGGACTAAAGAAGATCAGAACCCTGGAGTGTTGCTCAGGCTATAGGAAGAGCCGGAGGGAAAGAGGGAAGAGGGAGCCTGGTGCTGAGCCCCCCTTTCAGGGAAGACGAGTTGGCCTCATCTGGTGAACAGACGGTTCAGCTGGGTGGGCATGCGTTCAAGTCCCAGCACCACCGCTTCCTAGGTGTGTGACCTTGGGCCAGTCCCCACCAGCCTGCACATCAGTTTCCTCCCCGTCAGAGCAGATCCGAAGCTCCTTCACTGTTGGACCCGACTGCTGTTGTTGGACACAGCGCGGCAGAGCCGTGGGGGAGGTTACACAGGCAGCGTGTGTGAGACGTCTGGCTCTGGCCTGGCAGGTGTCGGGGGAGCTGGTGCCCTCCCGCTTCCCTCCAGGGTGAGGTCCTTGAAGCCAGGACTCAGCTGTGCTCCCAAGGGGCAGGTTGCCTGGCCAGGGTAAACGGAGGTCTGTGGGCACCGAACACTGGCAGAGGCAGGACGAGAGCCAAGAGAGCAGGGCTGCCGGGCCCATTCCCAGCTCTGGGCATCTGTCATACACCCTCTTGGGGTGGCGCCCTGGTCCCTGTGCCAGCCTGCTGGCTTGGGGGAGGGGCCCTCAGGCTCAGCCTGGAATCTTTTTTCAGGGTCAGAGCCATTACTCTCTGGATGTGAAGTCAGTGAGCTGAGCGCACTGGATCCAGGCACTCTGTGCTGGTGTAGGCCCAGATGGGGGTAGGGCATGGGGAAATGAGAGGTGGGAACCCAAGGTGGTGCAGGGCTGGGGGAGAAGCAGACATGGCCAAGGGCACAGGTATCCCCAGGTAGACACCCACCTGTGCTGCCCACACTGGCTCCTCTATTGCTGCCCATGAGATAAAGACTATGCTCCTTGGCATGGCGTTGCGGGTCCTACCCACTGGGCCCCTCATTCCACCTCCCGCCCCCGGCCTGGCAATCCTCACTCCCCAGGATACCAGCTCTTCCCAGCCTTCCTGACTTTGCTCTCACTGACTCCTCTCTGGAGTGCCTTCTCTTTTTCCTCTGCCTACCCCTCTCCACACCCCAGATTAGATGTCATCTCCCCTGTGAAGTCTCCTCAGGCTGCTCCTTCCCCCCCATGTCAAGTCAGTCTCTCTCCTTTTCCTGGGCAGCCGTAGCCCCCAAACTTCTCTTAGCTTACAGTCTGGTAACTTGCTATTCTCTGTGATTCTTCACCCTTCCTCTTGTAGTTGTAAACAGCTGGGGTGCGGAGACCAAGGCTGTGTGTCCTTTGTCTCTCCTGGACCCGCATGAGGTTGGCATAGGACTAGTACATAATAGGTGCTTGTCAAACACATCCTGATATAATGAGAGTAAGTATGAGGGGGTTGGAATAGCTCCAAGAAGAGGCCAATTGCTGGATTAGAGGCTGTCGTGGAGACTTCCTGGAGGAGGTTGCCTTGGAACTTTGAAGGATGAGGAGGGTCAAGGCCACTGACTGATGAGGTCAGAGATCAGCTAGATAGTCCCTAAGATGCCTGTAGTTGATTATGGATAAAACCACTTGAGAACAACTAGCATGGAGCAGGGACCGAGCAGATGGAGGAGCCTGGAACAAGGACCGCAGCCCAGAGTGGGTGGCAGAAGGCTGGCTCTGTGCTGATCACCCAGCGCCAAAAACCTCTCTGTCCCTGGGCCCTGGGCTGAGGAAGACTTGTTCTCAGAGTCTGAGGTCACCAGTGGGAAATAAGAGGGTCTCGTGTGGTGGGATAGAGCAGGACGGGGCAGGAGTGAGGGTGGTCTGGGAAGTAGGATTGCCAGGAGGGGATTGAGCATGCCCCGCATCTGAAAGGAGCAGCTTGCACAGGGCATGCTCAGCTCTCCTAGGAGAAGACCCAGCGTAAACCAGTCAAGTCAAGGTTACTGGACAAGGAACACTGGGGTGAGGCTGGCAGGGCTGCTGCAGGCAGCACTGTGTTTAAACTTCTTCGGTGAGTGCTGCTACTTAGCAGATGTGCCAGTCTCCTCCCGGTTTCTGCACATCAGGAGCAAGTGGCCTTGATGATGCCCTGGATGCCCCGTAGCCCAGAGGAACTGCTGCCAACAACTCGGCCATGGCATCTGGCATCTGTGGGGGCCCTGAGGCCTTGCCATCTGTCTGTGCCCACCTGTCGGGTCACACAAGCCTGGGGTGTGCAGGGACTGGGACCAGGGCGACTGTCTCAGCTGCCACCCCAGGCTTTCTCTCCGCCTGTCTGTCCATCCATACTGTCTGACAGAAGACAAGGCAGAGACAGGCAGACACAGATTCTGCCAAGAAGAGGCACAGGGGGCTGATACCTAGAGAAGACGGAAGTTGAAAACATGTCTCTGGCTTGTGGGTAGGGCCAGACCAGGGGGTCCAGCCTCCCCGAGTGCTTGGAAAGGAGGCGCAGAGAGAGGCAGGACGGGTGGAGGTGCACAGCAGATCCTGAGGCAACGTTGGCTTAGATGATGTTCCTGGGAGGAGGCTCCTTGGCTGGCCCCTCCCCCACGGCCCTGCCTGGCCCTTGGCTGTAAACACAGAGAGAACAAGTTCCGTTTCCCGGGAAATATTTATCTCGGGCGTGTTGGGAGCGTGTGCTGGCCTCCGCGTGTCCTTCCTGCGGGCTGGCCAGGGGCAGGAGGTGAGGGGACTTGGCAGCTGTGGGGGGCAATCTGTGGGGTCCCAAGTAGGGCCAGGAAGGGAGCGCCCTGAGGCCCCTGCTTGGAGCCAGAATCTAAGTGCTGGAATAGAGGAAGGGAGAGAGTAGCTAGGAGAAAAATCTGTTTTTCTTTCTACCACACAATATGATGTCTCCCTTGCTCATGCCCCTGTGTTCATCCCTGTCAGCCTGTCTCTTCCTGGTTCCTGCCTCCCAGCTTATGTTCCTATCTGGTGGCCCTCCCAGGGATACCTTGTCTTTCTCTTCCTCTGTATTTCCCAGTTCTCACTTGACTCCTTGGGGCCAGCCTGGTCTGGTCTCAAGCTGTGCAGGCAGTGTAGACACTTCTTCCAGGCTACCCAGGCCCTCTCCTGGAAAGCACAGGCCTGGGCCCCAGGGAGCAGGGCAGGGCCCTGCAGGCCCCTCCTCTGCTCTTCCTCCCAATGGAGCAGCACAGGCCCTGGCGCAGGGGGATTCAGGCCTATTGAATGGAGGGAAATCCCACAGGCTCAACCAGAATAAGGAGGGGCAGAGGAGCCCGGGGTTCCTGCCGGCTGACTCTTGGGCTTTGGGCTGTGTGTCCCAGGCCGGGCCAGGTCCGTCTGGGGCCCTGACAACAGGAAATCCTTGAAGGAACAAGCAGTGGCTGAGGACTCTGAGCACAACAACAGGAAACAGCCTTGACATGGGGCAGCAACTCTGGTGACTGTGCCCAGTGAGGTGGGGGTGGGGAGGGGCTTGAGCGACCAAGGTGATGCTAAGGGGCCACCTGGACGGTGGGGCAGCGTGTGTTCTGCTGAGTGTGTGACACTGTGCGTGTGATGTTATATGGTATCAGCATGTGACCTCAATCGGGGGCTACTGCGTGGAGAGTGGGTGAGTGAATGGGTGTGCCCCCGGGGTGCTGTGTGGTGTTGAATGTGATGCTAAGTGGTTCTAAGTGTGTGACATGGAGGGCATGACATTATGAGGATCAAATATGTGAACATAAGCAGATGATACTGTGCACTAACAGGTGTGTCCCAAGTTTGTGGCTTCAGCGCCGACACTGAATTGTGAAACCGAGTGTGTGCCCCAAGGTATACAATCTAGTGAGGTGTGCAGCCAAGGGTGTCACACAGAGTGGCACACAGAGTGTGATGCTGAGTGACCCAACCTGGCATTGAATCTGGGGTGCTGTTTTGGTTGTGACAGTGTGGCATGTGAGCACATGACACTGTCTGACGGCCTCATGGGAAGACCCCACTGGGCTCAGGCAGCCAAGTGGCATGGTCCAATTTGTTTTCGAAAGATTGTTCTGGCTGCAGAGTGTATGTGGGGTGAAGTGGAGGTGCCGGGAGGATTCAGGCAGACAGGATAGAGGCTACTGCAGTCACCCAGGCAGAGGGAGGTGATGCCTGGGCTAAGGGGATGGCAAATGGACAAATTTGGAGATAGTTAGGAGGTAGAAATGACAGAACTTGCTGACAAATGAGAGGAAAAGAGGGATAACCCAGATTCTTGGAGAACCAAGTGATGGGTGCTGGAACTTACTGAGGACGAAGACTGGAGCAAGGGCAGGATTAGTGGGACAGGAGAGGGCAGGGAGACAGAAATTGAGTCTTGTTTTGGACATAAGTCAAGGATCCAGGTGAAGATGCCCAGAGGGCCGTGGAGGACGGGCTAGGAGTTTACTAGGAGTTGTATGGGTGCTTCATTAAATCTAGCTGGGGTGACTGGGTGAGAACACTGCAAGAGAAGAGGTGAAGACTGAGAACTGAGCCCCAAACCCTGCACATTCAGTCCTCTGGAGGTCAGGGAGGTGGGAGGAGCAGCAAAGAGACAGAGGAGGAGCGGCCAGGGAGGGGAGGAGCCCAGGAGAGTGATGTTGGGAGCCAGGGGCGTGAGGAAGGAGACTGTGCTGGATGGGCCCCAGGGACCAGTCAGCCAGACAAGAACCATGCCGTAACCAGTGGGGCCAGAACCCACCTGACCTGGACGGTGGTGAGTGGGATGTGAAGACAGAGCGTAGTCAGCCCTTTGGAGATGTTTACATGTGAAGGGATGCAGAGAATTCTGTAGTCACTGGAAAGAGGTGTGAGGTCAAGGGAGATTAAATTTTTTTTTTATTATGGAATAGGGAATATTTTAAACACACCTACGGATAGAGAGTTACCAAGTTTTGGCCATGTTTAGTTCTGCTGTCTCCTTTTATACCCTCCTTTTTCATTTTTTGTCCTTCAAGTAGTTTGTTTTTATTTAAAAATTTTTCAGTTTTATTGAAAATTAATTGACATATCACTGTATACATTTAAAGCACATCTAGCCTGATGGCTTGATTTATGTAATTGCAAAATAATCACAGCTAACATCCATCTCCTCACAGAGGTGCAATAAAAATAAATGAAAGAAGAGAAAGGGGGGGAAATCTTAACAACTTTCCTGTGTGCCTGTAGCAATGTTAGCTACAGTCATCGTGCTATGCTTTATATCCCTAGCACTTATTTATTCCTTTGGACCACCTTCCTCTAATCCCCACTCCCCACCCTCTGCCTCTAGTAACCACAAGTCTGATTTTTTTTCTATAAGTTTTTTTTTTAGATTTTCCATACAGTATTTTTCTCTTACTATCTTACTTACTTCACTTAGCATGACACCTTCAAGGTCCATCCATGTTGTCATAAATGGTAGGATTTCCTTTTTTTATGGCCGAATAATGCTCCAGTGTATGGAATATACATATATATGTGTACACACACACACATACATACATATATATGATCAGTTTTAGAAGTGTGTTTTCTTACTTCTATAAAAAATGCCATTGAAATCTTGGTAGGGGTTGCAGTGACTCTATATATGATTTTTGGTAGTATACTTTAACAACATTAATTCTTCCAATTCATAAACATTGGACACCTTTCCATTTATTTATGGCTTTTTTTATTTTTTTCATCATGGCTTATAGTTTTCAGCATACAAATCTTTCACCATTTTAATTAATTTTTCTCCTAAGTTTTTAATACTATTATAAATGCAATTGATTTCTCTGTTTCATTTTCAGAATGTTATTAGTGTACAGCAATACTACAGATTTTTTGTTTGTTAGTTTATCTTGCAACCTTGCTGAATTCATTGATTATATCTAACAGCTTTTTGGTTGAGTCGTTAGGATTTTCTGAATATAAAATCATGTCGTATTCAAATAAAAACTAATTTACTTCTTCTTTTTATATTATGACAGCTTTTATTTCTTTTCCTAACCTTGTTGCTCTAGTTAGGACTCCAGGAATGTGTTGAATAGGAGTTGTGAGAGTGGTCACACTTGTCTTGTTCCTGATCTTAGAGGAAAAGCTTTCAAACATTACCATTGAGTATGATGTTAGCTGTAGACTTAATTCTATATGGCCTTTATTATGTTGAGATATGTTCCTTCTATGCCTTGTTTGTTAAGAGTCTAAATTGATGTTGAATTTTGTCAAGTGCTTTTCCTGTATCTATTGAGATGATCATATGATTCTTTTCTTTCACTTGATTAATGTGCTACATCACGGTGATTGGTTTGCATCTGTTCACCCATCCTTGTATCCTAGGGATAAATCCCACTCGATCATGGTTAAATCATCTCATTCTTTTATTGTTGAGAATTTTTTCATTCATATTCACCAGGAATGTTAGTCTGTAGTTTTCATTTCTGGCAGTATCCTTTTCTGGTTTTCGTGTTAGGATAAAGCCAGCCTTATAAAATGAGTTTGGGAGTGTTCCCTCTTCTTCATATTTTTGGGAAGCATTTGAGAAGGATTCGTATTAATTCAACTAAGTGTTTGGTAAAATTCACCAGTGAAGCCATCTGGTTCTGGACTTTACTTCATTGGGAGATTTTTTTATTATAGAGTCAATTTTCTTACTAGTAATTGGTCTATTCACATTTTTTATTTCCTCCTAATTTAGTTTTGGTAATTGTTTCAAAGAATTTTTATTTATTTATTTATTTAATTGAACTAACATTGCATTTTAACATTATGTAAGTTTTAGGTATGCATCATTAAGAATGTAAGAATTTTTCTATTTGTTTGTGTGTTGTCTAGGTTGTTGGTGTGTATTTGTTTGTAGTATCCTCTTATGATGCTTTGAATTTCTGTGCTAACATTTGCAATGTCTCCTTTTTCATTTGTAATTTTGTCGATTTGGATCCTTTCTGGTTTCTCCTTGGCTAGTTTAGCTAAGGGCTTGTCAATTATGTTTACCTTTTAAAGAACCATCTCTTAATTTGGTTACTTTTGTCCATTTTCTGTTCTTGATTTTTGTTCTAATCTTATTTCCTTTCTTCACTAATTTCATTCTTGTCTTTATAGTTTGTTCTTCTTTTTCTAATTCCTTAAGATGTAGAGTTAGATTGTTTATTTTGGGATTTTCCTTTCTTCTTAATATAGGCATTTATTGTTATAAATTTCCCTCTTAGAAATGTTTTGCTCCACCCCTGCTTTATGTTGTGTTTCCATTTTTGTCTCAAGAAAGTTATTTTCCCATATTTTTAATTGTGGTAAAATAAATATAAAATAAAATTTACCATTTTCACCATTTTAAGTGTGTTTTTTCAATAGTTAGTTACATTCATATTGATGTATAACCAGTCTCCAGAACTTTTCCATCTTGCAAAACTGAACATTAAACAATATTCCACCCTTGCCCTCGGACCCTAGCAGCCATCATTCTGCTTTGATTTGGAACACTCTAGGAATTACATCTAAGTGGACTCATACAGTATTTGTCTTTTTGTTTGTTTGTTTCCCTTAACAGAATGTCCTTAAGGTTCATCCGTATCGTAACATGTGCCAGAATTTCCTTCCTTTTAGGGGCTGAATAATATTCCATGGTTTGCTGTCTCAGTGACTGACCACATTTTGTTCATTCATCTCAGTGGACATTTGGGTTCTTCTACCTTTGGGCCATTATGAATAATATTGGCAGATATCTCTTCAAGATCCTGCTTTCTTTTTGGGTATGTACCCAGAAATGGAATTGCTGGAATTAATGTTAATTTTATTTTAATTTTTGGAGAAGCCACCATATTGTTTTCCAGACCAGTTGTATCATTTTATATCTCCATCAACAGTGTACTAGAGTTCCAATTTCTCCATACCCTCACCAACACTTTTTTCTGTTTTTTTTTTTTCTTTCTCATAGTAGCCATCCTAATGGGTAGGAGATGGGATCTCATATTGGTTTTTATTTGTATTTCCCTGATGGTCAGTGATGGTGAGCATCTTTTCATGTGCTTGTTGGCTGTTTGTGTATCTTTTTTGGAGAAATGACTTCAAGTCCTTTGCCCATTTTAAAACCAGGTTGTTTGGTTTTTTCTGTTTGAGTTGTAGGAGTTCTTTTTATATTCTGAGTGGACATCAGGATATGATGTGTGACACCCTCCTCAGTGAGGGGGATAGTGATAATTTCACTTCATGTAACCATGTGACATCATGGACATTGTCAATGATTGTGGCTCAGTATGTGGGACATGCTTGTGTTCCTATGTGTCATCCTGGGGTGGTGAGTATGACAGAGAGGGAAGCTGTGTAGAATGAGAGGAGCACAGGTGTGCTGTGGGTGATGGGCATGTGTGTGTGTGTGTGTGTGTGTGTGAGATTCATATTGGCTCAACCCCTGTTTCAGTCTCATCAGAAGGATGGATATCATAGAGTAGATAGGGAGAAACACCCACTAGCACCAGAGATGTGTGGACACAGTATGAGCTAGATGAAGTCTAGGGAGGTGTTGGAGGCAGGAAAGGAGCATTTCTGTAGGTGGCGGTGGGTACCGGGGAAGAACAAGGGTTATAGTGCCAGACAGCCCTGTCTAGGTGCTGACATTTAACAAGTCATTTTATCTCTTGAGCTTCAATTCCCTCAAATATAAAGTGAGCTTTGGGAGGGTTACATGAAACTTCCTGTGACATGAATGCAGTGCCTGGCTCTTGACAAAGCCTCCGTGGTCTCTTGGGGATAGCCTTCCGCCTGTGCCCCTGCCCAGGCACCGAGTGGGAGCAAGAGTGGGTGTGCAGAGAGGGTGTACTGAGTGACTGATGTCATCTTCTCCTGTCTCCCTCTCTCCGCTGCTCAGCATTGTTGGTACCCACTCCCAACTTAATCCCATATCCTCCTCGCCCCTCCTCTTTCTGTCCTCACCCGCTGTCAGCCTCCATCCCAGATTCCTGCAGCCTCATTCAATTAGGCCGATGCAATTTGCTCAAGAGAAAAAACCCGTAATTTGGTTAATCACACCAGTAGGGGATCTGGCCTGGGTGGGGAGAGTGGAGATGGGTATGAGGCCCATACCAGCTGCTGATGGCACAGGTCTCCAAGTGGTGTTTTTTTTGGAATCTCTCCCCCTCCCCTCACCCCACCTCATTGCCTTAGGCTTTATTCAGGAACCACCAGAATCCAAATCTTGGTCTAGGTCTAACTTAAGCTCCCCAGCTCCAACTCCAGAGGCTTTGTGATGGGAGCCTGAACTGACCAAGTCCACTTTTATCCTTGGGAGTGTCCCTGGCCCTCTGAACACAGCAATCTCCCTATCTGACAATGAGGGGTGGGCTGGAATTGGGGTTTCTCTGAGCCTCTGTTTTCGGCATCCCGAATCTTCTCAGTACCTCTCATGGCTACCACAGGGCCTTCACTTGGGCTTTGTGGAGAGAGACCTGGGAGGTGGGTCAAAGAGACAGAGCCCCTGGGGAAGCTGGGGATGTTTACCTTTGAGCCTCATCTGGAACTTGTGAGTCCAAGTTCCAGAATCTGAGACCCTCTAGTTTCTGGCTAGTGGAGGTGGGAGCAAGAAGATAGGAAGCTGCCATTTCTTGCTCACCTGCAGAACACTGGCTTTGACCTCACAGGTGTGTCTGGTACAGGGGTTCCAACATGGGTGGAGGCTACTGAGACCCAGCCCACCCTCCCCTGCATCAGCTCAGAAGGTTGGGGATCACCCCTTTCCAACTTGCACAGATATGGCCTGGCCTCCTTCCAGGAGCTAGCTCAGATGTAACTGGTGTGGCTCCAGTTCAGTCTTAGCAGCTCTGGGAGAAGGCACCATTTTACTATTTCAAAATTTTTGTTCAAATATTATTGGTTCATCAATTGTTTACATAAATATATAATATTGGGGGTACAATTTCACACCTCCCTCTGTGCACTTGCCTCTCTCACCTTCCATCAAGCTCAGTGCAAGTACTTTGTCACCTTCCCTCCTGATCCTCTCCTCCCTGCCCCCATTCTCTCTGGTAATAAGTATATTTTTCAGCGTCTAAGAATTAGACCCTGACGTGTTTTGCCAGTTTGTTTTCTCTGGTTATTTATATCCACAAATAAGTGCAACCATCCAGTAACTGTCTTTCACTTTCTGACTTATTTCACTTAGTATAATCACCTCAAGATTCATCCTTTTTGTCTCAAAAGACGTTATTCCATCTTTTAAAATAGCTGAATAGTTGTCTATTGAGTATATCCTCCATGATTTCCTTGCCCAGTCATCAGTTGATAGGCATTTAGGTTTGTTCTAGGACTTGGCTGTTGTGAACACAGGAGTGCATAAATCTTTTCATGTGAGTGTTTTCATATTCTTTGGGTAAATATCTAGCAGAAATATTGCTGGGTCATATGGGATTTCCATTTTTATTTTCTTGAAGAATCTCCGTAGAAGCTGCACGGGTATCTGAGGATTCCTTTCTCCACATCTTCACCAGCATTTGTTGTTTCCATTCTTTTTGACATCAGCCATTGTCATGGGGTGAGGTGGTAATTCATTGAGGTTTTGATTTGCATTTCCCTTATAACAAGTGACACTGAGTATCTTTTCATGTGCCAGGAGGCCACTTGAATGTCTTCTATGGAGAAGCGTCTATTTAGGCCTTTTGCCCATTTTTCAATTGGGTTTCTTTTCATTTTGTTGAGCCATGTGAGTTCTTTGTATATTTTCAAAATTAACCCCCCGTTGGATGTGTGATATGCGAATATCTTCTGGGAGGAGGCACCATTTTATAGATGAGCAAACTGAGCCCAGGAGGGTTAAAAGCTTTTCCAGGGGCACACAGGTGATAGTGAGGTGTAAACCCAGGTCTGGCAGAGTTGATGGAGGAGGCGATGGGGGATGAGAATCACAGCTTCCCCAGATACAGATGCCAAAACTCTCAGCCACACTCATTCACTTATTCGAAGACAAAAACAGCATCAGGGGCGCTCACAGCCCCTCAGACAGGCAGCCACATGCTCACTGCACACGCCCAGGCTCATCCACACCAATGACCCAAGCCACACCCTGGATGACGCAGGTCACAGGGGTCGCCTGCTCATGCAGTGCTCCTGCAGGGAAGTGGAACAGGGTGCACAGGCACACTCCCTCGCACATTCTCCCACAGAATCCCAGCCCTACACGCTTTCACACAGACATTCCCCCCCCTGACCCAAGGGACATATTCTGCTGTAGTCACACAGTGGTCCCTAGGGTCGTGCCTTACGGATGACTAATGGCAGGCCACAAGCATGTTCATGTCACTAGCAAGAGGGAGCGTCCTACAACGTGAGGGAGAAGGTCCACTTCAGTGAGAATATCCAGAAGTTTGCAGAAAACCCACTCAAAAGTGATTTTAATTTTCATTTCCAAGACAAAATTTAGATAGGGTCTTGGCAGGATGGGGGACGGTTGGCAGCAGCATCATCTTTTTAGGGTTCGGGGTCTAAAGAACCTGCCCAGGTTCTCAGGCAGAGCAATCTTATGTGATCTCCAGGGATCACTTGTTTACCCGGCCCCGGGCTGTGTGTCTATGTGGGGGTGTGTCTGTGTGTGGGGGTGTGTGCGTGGACACAAGCAGGCTGTGCGCTCAGTGGCTCCCTGATCCTTGGGATATGAGCAGGGAGAGTAGGAGAAGTTCCAGAGTCTCCGGATGTTTGTTTTCTGGCTTCCTGGGCCCTCCAAAGGCAAATAACATAGGAAGCCAACCTGCTTGCCCAGGCCGGGGGGTGGGTTGTGTGAGGATCCTGCCCTTGCTGGGGGCCTCAGTGACGGGAACCCCGCATAATGATGTGGCACCACCGAGGCCCATGGCCAGCCTCCTGTGGGCTCATGAGCCCATCATGTCCCCTCTTTGGGGCTCGGTTCCCTGATCTGAAAAATAGAGGTGAGGCTGGATGCAAACTGAAAACAGGAATGTTCCAAGCCTGGGGTGCAGAAGAGAAAACCATACCTGGGGAGGGAAGATGAAACGGGTCAGTAGGGTCCAGAATTTAGGGGAGGGCACTGGCCCCAGAGCCCGCAGTGTCTCCCCACACTTCACCCCTTTCCTGGAGAAGGCAGCACATCCATGCCTACATCTTCTGGGAGCCCCTTGGCCCAGCCCTTGCTGATCTGCTGAGTGGAGCCAGTGGAGAACAGGACCAGGGCAGGAGAAGAGCACGGGGTGGGGACAGGGTGCTGGAGCAGGCCAGGAGGGAGGTCTGGCAGGACAGGAGGGAAGAAGAGAGGACCTTGGGGTACAGGAGATGGAATAGAGGAGCCAAGGCCCAGGAAGTGGGAGGGTTAATGTAAGGAGAGAGAATTGGGAAAAGGCTGGAGCCTGGAGCCTGGATCAAGGAGTTGGAGCAACAGCAGGGGCCATGGTGAGGTAAACCTGTGTTTTGTGCCAGGTTCTGTGCCAAGCACTTTATAGTTGCAAATGGGCTGGGAGCTCAGAGCCAATTTGGGGGCCCAAGGAGGCATGAGAGTCTTATGCAAGGGAGGGGGACAAGCCGACTCACATTTGAACAAAGCTCTGCAGGTAGAGGCTGGCAGCTCAGCGGTTCCCCTCTGGGGGCCATAATGGAGGGAGCCCAGAGGCAGGGGCATGCCTGACATGAACCCTGCCCGGAAGAGTCCTCACCCCAACTCCCAATACAGAATGGCTATTCTTAGGAACAATAAAAGTGTTCACACATTCCTGCAGGGGCAGGGAGAAGGAAGGGGGGCCAGGAGTCAGCTCAGCGGCGAAGGATGGACCCTGTTCCTCTCCCCAGCTCTGACTTTGTCTCCAGGGTCTTCCCCTCAGAGTCTGAGAGGCTCAATGACCCTGCCTGACCCTGCCTAACCCTGCCTCCCAGCCCCAGCCCCAGGATCCCCTCCTGGGGCTGGTCTGTCCTGGACTCAGTCATTGTCTCTTTCTCATACTCTTATCCCCTCCCCCCGGGATTTGGGGAACAGCTGGGATGGGCCAGGCCTCGAAGATAGAGCCAAATACAGTCATGGGACCCAGCAGAGTGAGACTGTGGGAGAGATACATACCAGAGAAGACAGCGAGAGGCACAGAACCCGGGGAAGCTGTGAGATGAGACTGAGAGCTCAGGACAGGGTCCCAGGGAGGATCCTGGGGCTGTGGCTGCCCCTCCATGTCCTGCTCTGTTCCCACTGACTCCACCAAGCCCTTCCTCCACCTTGGCCCCCTCCCCAGCCTGGCCTGCCCCCCACCCCTCAGGCCCACATTAACCCTGTGCCAGGCCCTGTGATTTAGCATTTACCTCCCTCTCCAAGCGCTGTGTTTGGCACTGAGGGGAGAGGCAAGCAGTCCTATTTCTGGCCTGAATGAAGACACTCAGCCCGACATCACATCTTAGAGGGGCTCATCCCATCTCTGGCCAAGGCAAGGTCTTGGTAGGGCCCCAAAGACAAGTGGTGCTGGGGTCGGGGGGAACCTAGTGTGTCCCAAAGGACTCTGGATTAGGGCATGGTCATCCTGACTCTAGAAGAGACCATGGCAAGTCCTTTCCTGTCTCCCTGGTCTCAGCCTACCTGCACCAAGTTGGGGTTCCATGATGCCTGAGACTGTAGAATTCTCAGGTCCTGTGGGAATTCTCAGGAAAATAAATGACCTACCCAGGAAGGCTGCCTGGAGGAGGTGACTAGATTCCTGAAAGAGGATGATGGTGAGAGTGGGCCTTTCAGAGGAAGCCACTCCCTCCTGCATGCTGTCCCTGATGCACTGGGAGATAATCTTGAAGCAGGAAAGGCAGCCTAGCCTGCAGAGGTGTCATGGAAAGGTTGCTGGAAACTCTCAGCACAAGGCACCCTCATGCCTCATGCCCCTCTAAGATAGCCACTGTGCCAGACTTAGGACACTTGGAGAGATGTCAGGTGTCTTCCCTGCCTGGGAGTCTCCAGGTCATGGGGTCCACTCGTCTGCTTGGTGATGACATGTACCCCTCACAGCCCAACCCTGGAGGCCACATGATCATTTTCTAACTCAGCAGACATCTCCTGACACCTGTGATGGACTGGGTCACACTGGTGACTAGAGAGGAACAGGGCATAACCTCTGTCCTCTAAAATCTCCCAGTCCAATAGGGAAGCCGGGTGAGAAATAATTGCATTGTGTTACACATGCCAGGCCATGATGAGGAAGCACAGGGCTAAGAGCCCCTGATGGGAAGGTCAGCTTTGTCCAAGAGAGGAAGGAACGACCAAATAAATATTCCTGGATGGAGCCCCAGAGAAGGGAAGTCTATTATTCATTCATTTATTCAGTCAGTCAGTCAAGCATCCCGTTGTTCCCTTGGCCATCATTTCTTGAGACAAACTCTTTTTTGACACTGGCCTAGTTGATAACTCAGCTCCATTCTTCTCTCCTGCTTGGGCCCCTGTGTGTGCCTGGGAGGCTCTTGGGCTTGTTTTGTTGGCTCTCAGCCCATCATAAAGTCTGCGGGAGGAGGTGACTGAGGAGGATGAAAGAATCAAGGGTCATGGATCCCAGAGCGGGAGGCCAAGCTGGCCCAGCCCTTTCCCCAGGTCACAGACGCCCAGCAGGGCCCCAGTCCATGCTCATACACCCTTGGGGACAGCGCGCTCACTCCTCCCCTTGCCCAGCTTCTCTTGCGTGGCACGACCCGCTCCCAGCGTGCTCTCATCTGCCTCCCATGACCGCCCCCTGTGCTAGGAGTGGACGCGAGAGGCTCCAGGTGGCTAAGATGATGGAAGTGATGATGATGAGGGGGCCACTAGTGTTGAGCTTGGGAGGAGAGTGTGGCTGATGGGGATGGAGGTGACAATTGGCTCTGCCAGGTGGTGGAGGAAGCACCTCAAGGTGGGGAGGGGATGAGAGAGGCCTTGAGCCTGTCCGGCCCCCCTTGATCTTAGGCCTGCCACCTATATCCTCATCCCCATGCTCGGCTCTCGTGTCCTTCCTGGGCCTCCCCCAGCTGTTCCACATCCCCTCCTCTCCTGAGGGCAGACCCTATGCTAGGGACCGAGGGACCCCCGCAAGTCAGGCCCCCACAGAATTGATTTTTCACTCAGTGCCTGCCTTCCCTCTCCAGCTCTTCCCTTCTCACCCTTCATCCACCCCCAAATCTGGGGAAGGGGTTCCCTATCTGGGATGATCAGGAGGGCATTCTAGAGGAGGCAGGAGCTGGAGTAGATGGTGAGACTGATTAGCAAGGGTGAGGGCCCAGGAGGAGCTGGTTGTGAATATTGAGGGGAAGAGCTAGCTCTGTGGTGGCCAAGCTCGCTGGGAGGTGGGAGGCACCCGTGGGGGTGGGGGGGTGGGGCGCCAGGACTGGGCTCAGGTGTATTCTACAGTGCACGTGTCTCCAGTGTGGCTCAGAGGCTGGAGACGCGGCCCTGTTGGAGTAACAACTGAAGCCGGAGTCTGCAGAGGGCCAGGAGGGAGAGGGGGGAGGGCACTGAGGAGGGGGAGAGGGAGCGAAAGGCAAGAAGGAAGGGGAAAGGGAGGCCTTCCTTTAGGCTGGACTTCTGAGTTCCTAAGGGCCCCTCTCATAGGCCCTGGTCACCTGCTGTACCACCTCACTCTCCTCCCCAAGCCACACCTCTCCCCTCTTGGGGACCTCCCTGAGGAGTCTCCCTCATGTGGTGGAAGGGCCAGGCCTTTCTGTCAGAGGATGGGCCCTTCACACCTTAGCAACACCCCTCTGATCCTTACTCTCCTCACCCCTAAAACGGGGGATCAAGTCAGGGCCCTCCAGGCCTGGAGGAGGATTGGCAACAGCGTTTGTCCCTGTGTCTCCTGCGTGTAGCTCCTGGGCCAGCAGAACCAGCAGCATCTAGGAATGTGTTGGAAATGCAAATTCTTGGGCCTTCTCCCAGACCCACTGTATCAGGAACTGCAGGGGGCAGCCTGGCAATCTGTATGTTAACAAGCCCCCAGGAGATTCAGGGGCACTCTTGAGATTGAGAACCACCAGCGGACACTTCCAGCACACAGTAGGTATGTGAGAAAGGTGTCTTCCCTTCCCCGAAGCCCGATGCCCTCCCCCGCTCAGGCAGGGCATGGACCCAATGAGACTGGGGTCTCTCTCCCCAGGTTCTTTCATACCAGGTCTCCCAAGGGTCATTAAGCCTCTTTCCTTTCCTGACTCTGATCCAGCTCGATCTTGTTGGGGGGAAGCCTGGGGGTACAGATCTTAGCACTCAGGGCAGCTCTGCTCTGAATATTTCAGGCAGAGTCTGTGAGAGGCGGCTCCTTGGCAGGTGGCAGGCGCGGGCGGGAGGCAGGAGGGGCCGCCTCCTCCTGCTTCCTTCCTTGTTGTCTCCTAACTGCAGGGCTGGGCATGCTGTGAGGGCTGTGAGGAGTCACAGAGTAAGCTTGGGGTGCTTGGGCTTAGGCTGGGATCCATGCTCTGCCAGAGCGGGCTTCTTTGGTCTGAGTCCCTGGGAAAGCTCCTTTTGGGGGAGTTCTGCCAATCACTGCCACAGAGCAGCTGGGCTTGCTAGTGCCAGGAGCGTGCTGGGCCCAGAGACAGATAAGTTTTCCCTTGTCCTTGAAGGGCCTGTTCTCTGGGAAGATAAAATCATGTATATTGCCCACCAGAACAGGAGGCGGGAAACAAAGGGGTGTAGATGGCATCTGCCCTGACACCCCCAATTTCTCCATCATGGGTACCTTCCTGGGTTCCCCCATTTTGTGGGTTCCCATCTTGGGTTTCTGCAAGTTGTCAATGTGACTGCTTGGGGGCTTGGGGGAGGAGTGGGCAGGAGAGACAGGAGTGTGTGGGAACAGGACTGTGCAAGAGAGATGACGGGGAAGCCGCGTGAGAAGAGAGAGGACTGGACGTGGGAGAGACTCCCGGAGATGGGCGAGCAGCCGGAGACAGAGGTGGACACGGAGGGAGCTTGGGGACAGGGAGAGGGCCTCTCTGGAGATCAGGAGAGAGAGTGCCTGAGAGAGAGACAGAGCCCCAGAGGAAGGAGCCAGGGATGGAGAGGCACCAGGGCTCCAGGGTCCTGGAGGATCTTGAATCTCCCCCTTTAGGAGAAGGGGACACCAAAGCCCCAAGAGAGAGTGCCTCACCCCCAGGCCACACAGGGGATCTAGCACAAGCAGAGTTGGATGAATCAGTATGCATGACCAGGCCCAGGGACATGGCTGGAGTCTTGGAGGTACTGGGCTCTTAGGTTTGATCTCTCCTTCTTCTAAGCCATGATGAGGGGCACCATGAGAGGGAGGGGTGTGGTCTAAATTCTGGGCCTCAGGAGAGCAATAGGAGGGTTTATGGAGATGGGAAAAGACAGTGACTTGTGAAAACATGACAGGACAAAGCGCGTGGCAGGGACCCTGACCCTCAAGAAGGACGTCAGTGCCTGCACAGGTGCCACCAGAAAAAAGAAGGCCAAGGTCTCTGGCTTCCTATTCTCCTAAGCATTAAGGAGTCAGGAGTAACTTAGTCCACACCCTCTCCCTTACCCAAATGAGTGCCAGCCCCAATTCTGGCTCCCGAGGAGCCCTGACTCAGAATAGGACCCTCTTTCTTGATGCCAGGGTGAGAGGCCAGTGCCTGGGGACCATGCTGGTGCCCTGTCTCCAGCCCCAGAGCTGCAGGTGAGAGCTGAAAAAAGCAGAAAAAGCAAAAAGGCTCCACCCACTTGCCCAACCATCCATCCATCCATCCATTCATTTCCCCCACATGCCCCCCACCCCATCCAGCCACCCATCTGTCTATTCTTTCATCCTCTCACGTATCCATCCAACCACAGTTGTTGAATTAGACCAGAAATCATATGCTGCAGAGACAGGGGGAGTCATTTTTACTAGTGAGTACACTGAGGCCCAGAAGAGGAAAGTGAGCCTGATGAAGACCACCCAGAGGCTCTGTGGTCAGCTGGGGACAAGACTGGGGATCCTTGATCTGGTGGTCTATAGACAACAAATTTCCTCCTGGGTCTGGGACATTGCCTGTTGTATAATATGCCAGATTATATGGATGTTTGTTTAAAAAGCTGCAAGGGCAAGAAACCTGACTTTACCTCACTCTGAGCCTGGGCTGTGTGCACGTGTGTCCATGTGTGCACACATGTCTAAGTGCATATTTGTGTGTACATTGTATATATGGTTGTATTTTTTATCTGTGTGTGTGCATGTGTGAGGGTGTGTGCATATATGTTGGGCAGAGGGGTACACCTGGCCATATGCATAAGTGTGATGTGTACAGAGGTGCTTTCGAGCAGGCATGGTTCT
Organism: Talpa europaea; assembly: GCF_964194135.1. Lineage (NCBI taxonomy): Eukaryota > Metazoa > Chordata > Mammalia > Eulipotyphla > Talpidae > Talpa > Talpa europaea. Next base: position 45,200,883 of record NC_140073.1, on the reverse strand, counting down.
GTACCGTTCTTTCCCTCTTTTGAAGATTGCTGGGACCCTAGCCCACGACTTGAGCTCCCCTTCGGTGCCTGTAATTCAGGAATTTTCTCACTGCCCATTCTCAGCTGCTTCCCAATGACTCTCTCCTCCCTTCACCCTCTGCCCTCTGAGCCCTCATATCTTGGGCTTTGGAATGGGAGCTGTTTCCTTCCCAAAGTTGACACAGTAGAGGTGAGGATGCGCTGAGATCTGGGAAAGATTCAGGGAGGAGGTGGTATTTGAGCAAACCTTGAAGGCCCCTTTGAGAGCCATGAATGAGGTGACCCTTCCCAGCCACAGTTCCTGCACTCAACACCCCCATTCCTGGGGTGGGCAGGGCAGGACCAGGGGTTATTTGGACAGAAGAATGCCAGACAGAGAGCCACAGACTTCATTGGCAATATCTGCATCCAGCTCACTCTGGTCAAGAATGTGAAATGCCCTCCCTGTTGCTCTTCCAACTCTCCCCAAGTTTCCTTTTCCCATCTCCTTCACCTCCATCATCCTGCCCGTAGCCTGAAGAGTCACAGAAAACACACCAATCAGAACAAAGGCCAGACAGGCACCCACCAATTCTGGTAAAGGACAGTTCAGAGCATCCCCCAATCCAAGTAAAGGGCATGTGGAGAGCCCACCATTCAGAACAAAGGACAGACTATTCTCTCTGAGCCCCCTGGGGAGGGAGCTGGGGGTCGGGTGCTGAGCAGGAGCCAGACAGGAACTGGAGATCTAGAGACTCGGGTTCTGTACCTGGTTCTCTGCTGACTGACTGGCCGACCCCAGATAGGACATTGAGCCTCAGTTTCCTCATCTGTCAAATGGGGAGACTTAGCCTCCCAAGCCTGTGACTTTGAAAAATTTCTTCCCCCACATTAGAGCTCAATCCATCTCCTCTCCCCTCCACAGTACACACACATCAAACTCCACTGGGGTGCAGGACCTCTCAGGGGTCAGCTTGTCCAACCCCAGCCTCCAGGTAGGAATGTACTGTGAAGCCAGTAACACTTCCTGGGAGCCTGCCCTGGGAGCCCCAGTCTAAGGAACTTGGATTGGCAGATTCTATCTTGGGATTATCGGGAGCACTAGCTTATCCTCTCCTCTTTAGTCTTCATATTTGACCTTGAAAGGACGCAGTAACCTTGGTGTATACTCTGTGTGCAGGCTGTAACCGTGTGAACCCATGCGTGTCCCTGGAGGGTGTCTGAAGGCGTGCTGGGGTGCTTCTGGGAGGATGTGAGGGTCCATGGCTGTGTGGCCAGGTTGGTGTGGTTGAGGATGTGTGAGCTCTGATGAGGAGCCCCTAAGAGTTAAAGGGCAATCCATCCAGTTGGAGGATTTTAGCGTTTAGAATAAACGGCTTCTGGTGTCCGGGAGCAGAGACATATCTGTATGACCAAAATGTGTCCTCATCCTTGAGCAGTGGGAGGGATCAAAGGGAGCCTGGGGGTTGGGGAAAGCAGAGCCAAGTGAGCCTTAGGAGACACAGCCCACTGCTGGGAACACAGGACTTCGTGGGAGTGGGGGCAGAGGAAGAGACTGAAACCAAGGAGATGCACAGGTGAAATCTGGAGGCAAACCTGGAGTCCAGTTTTTATCTGGACCGTGACGCAGGGCTCCCCTAGGCAGCGTCTCTGAAAAATGGGCATTTATCCCTTTCTGGCACAGAGGGGTAGGGAACACACTTCCTCCTGAGTTCCTAGTGGCCTCTGCCTTTGCAGCATCGTTCTGCCTAGAAGGTCCTTCACCCCCACTGGGCCAAAGCTGGTCTCTTGTGAAATCCTCTGGGTCCCCAGGCTATCCCTGGGGCCACAGAGTCCAGTGCCTCTGCCTAGGAGAGTCTCAGCAAGTGGAGTTGGGTCTGCCTTGCTTTAGGTTAAGCACCCTCAGAGTCTTCAGTCTTAGTCACATGGGTCACGTGGTTGCTTCTTCTGGATGGCTCATCTTGTCCTCACCCAGGACACAGTGCACTGAGGTTGGTCTAATCAGTCTATCGAGCAGGGAACTGTCATTGATCCTATTTGAATCAACAGCTCTTTATTAACAAGGCCTGCGTTTTCAGCATTTTAATTTTTGACTAGCCACACTTATACTCTGGGTTCATGCTGAGTTTGCCGTCAGGAAACACGCTCAACCTCATGTCATTTTCACCTGATTGGGGGGCCAAGCCATGTCTCCTTCATGCTAGTGTTAATTGCTTTGCTTTTTGAGCAAAGACCGGGCTATCCACGGGGAAGACATCAGAAAGGACTTACAAGGGCTAGCGGGGAGGGCATGGCTCAGCAGACACTATGAGTCACAGTCCTGCCTTGGCCTTGGATCCCCTGTTCCATTACCTTTCTCTTTGATCCCCGTGGTTCTGGCCAAGTTAATAGAGCGAGGAGCAGGGACCTTTGTTGTCTCTGTTCCGGTTCTCCAAGGACGAGGCCTATTCCCGGGACGGGAAGGCTGGGAGGCAGTCAAGGCTGCCTTCTTCCCCGCCTGTCTTGCCAGGGGCTGGCTCCCTTGTGTGTCTCCCACCTTGTGGGCTCATGTGCCCTTTGGACTCTTGCTGCTCCTGGGCTAAGTCTTCCCTAAGGTGAAAAAAATGAGACGGGGTGAGACCACCTCCTTCAGGGAAAGCGAGTGAGGCCCAGCTTCAGCAGGTATTCTGCGCAACATCTTTTTGGTTCTGGGCACTCAGTGAGATGCATTTAGTGCTCAGTTTCATTTTATCTTCATATCCACCTGCAGGGGAGATAGCCACAGTGTCCTCAGTTTACAGAGAAACACGGGAGCTTGGCAACTACACCAAGGCACACACTGCTAGGAAGGCCTGGAGCTAAGATCCAAATTCGGGGCTTTGTTTGACATGGAGGCTTGTGCTTTCCCTACTATGCCAAACTGGGGTCTAATCTAGATCTCTCGACTGACTGTGAGTTTTTTGCTAAGTCCCTGGGCCTTCTTTGAGCCTCAGTCTCCTCAAGTGTCTGAGAGCCTAGGGCTCTGGTCTAAGCGGGGAGTGGGTGCTCACAGCACAGTGGACAGAAGGACGGCCCTGGCCTGCCCAGCAGAGGTTCTCATAGTCCTTTCCTGTCTTCCAGGATGCTCTGCTGAGCCTGGGCTCCGTCATCGACATCACTGGCCTGCAACAGGCTGTCAAGGAGGCCCTTTCTGCTGTGCTACCCAAAGTGGTAAGTACCATACCCTCTACCCTCTACCCCCCAAACCTTGATCTGGCTCTGTTTTGATGAGGAAGGAATAGGTAGGGTTTCTTCCCAGAGGACTCTCATGGAGAAGAGAAGGATTTGGAGAGTATTCTGAGAAGGGCTTCTTGGAAGAGGAGGGCTGAAGCTAAATCCCGGAGAATGAATATCTGATCAGAAGGAGACTTAGAACTTAACTGGAAAGATCATGTCTCATAGTAGAGACATAGTAGAGACATAGTAGGGGTTCATCTAGGATAACAGGAGATTGTGGAGTCAGGTGTACAGCAGTGGGGGTTGAGGGTAGCTACGCTTAACTTTTTTAACAATATATTTATTTTTATTTATTTATACATACAAGAACTGGGGTGTAGGCCAGAGGTGCGGGTGGGAAGATTCACCAGAGACAGAGTGGGGGCAGAACAGGCAGATCTACTGAAATACACTGCTGAGGGGAGCAGTGGGTTAGACAGAAGAGGTCTGCTGTGCTATGTGGGTTAGCTCCCTGGCTGGGGATCGAACTCATGCTGCAGTAGCTATTGATAGCTTGATAGCACTGAGACTCAAATCCCTGTGCCGCCAGGGAGACCCCAGAACTTTCTTGATACCAGATTTGAGAGGTGTGGACATAGGATTCAGCCTTGATAAATGAAACATGCCAAGTTGAAGTGTCCCTCTGGAGACAGGAGGTTGGACAAGGTGACCTCTAGAAACTTTTAAGCTTCCTTCTGACCCTTCCCAATGCCATGTATGAGGTTGCAGATTGGGGACAGATGGAGGGTGGTTGCCTCAGCCCATAGTCACCTGGTCAGCATGGTTGCCTGGGCCCAGAGTACCTTTGTAGGGGAACTGTGCCCCAGTTACTCCCCAACCTAGTTCTGTTGGCTACTACCCATCCCTTACTCAGTAGGATGGATTTACTAGCCCTCAAGGCAGATAGTTGTGCCACATAGAGGGAAACAGGACTGTCAGAGTCTGGGGAGTGGACCTGGGCCAGGCTAAGGAGCACTGAAGATTTCCTGGAGAAGATACCAAAAATGGAGTCCCAGAATGTCTTCTCTCCTACGCTAGACACCAACCCAGGGCAGTCTCTACTCCAGGAAATCTGGCTAATTCAGAATGTGACACTCCATCTACCAGAATCCTTTGTGTCTGAAGCTGCTTGATGGATGAGCTGCTGGAGGCCCAGAGAGGGAGGGTGCTCCCCCCAAGGTCATACAGTGTAACAGGGACAAATGGGGTTTGGCCTCTAAGCACCCCCATTCCTTTTCTTCAGTTCTGCCTTCTCAAAAACCTCCTAGAAGTTCAGAGCCCAGGAGGAGGGCTAATGAGTGAGCTTTATTGAGCATGAAATTGGTAGGAAGTGGGTGGTGTGTTGGTACCCAAAAATAAAACCTCCTGGAGAAGGATGGGACTGAGGCAACATCTGGCCTGGGTTAGAGGCACATCTGGAAAGGGGAGGTAAGGAATTTGGCAGAACAGCATCTGCGAGGCTTCCCTGGGTCCTTTGTGACCATTGAGGCTATCCGGGGAGAGGGGAGGGCAAGTCTTCGTGGGCAGGGTGCCCTGGTGGGTGTGCCAGCGTAGATGCTGTGCATTGGATGAATTATATCCCCAAAACTGGGGGCTCGGAAGACAGCTGTGGTCCAGGCAACTAGGTTCCTGAGAAAGTGGAAAATGTCTACCCGGGCCTACTGAGGAGAGACACCCTGACTCTGGGGAGCTCCGACTTGATTGTGCAGAGGAGCTCAACCCCCAAAGAGGGTTGGGGTAATGGGGGGAATCTTCTCTGTCCCCAGGGAGTTGGGGGAGATGGGAGGTCTTCTCTGCCCCTAAGAAGGGCGAGGAGATGGGGGAGGGGTCTCCCCCAACGCAGGGAGGAGAGCCACTGGCACCTGGCTCCCTCATCAGCACCCATTGTGGCAGGCAGCCCCGAATGCAGATGGTGCTGATGTGTCTGAAATGAGTCCCTCCTTCTCTTCAATAAACTCAGCTAATTTTAACCCAGAGGGCTGAGAGTGAGGGGGTGGGAGACAGACGGACATCCGGAAGTGAAGTGAGGCTCTGTCTTCCCTGCCTCCCCACCCCCAGATTACCTCCCCTCTCTCTGCCAAGGCAGGACTATCAGTGTGATCCTGGGTGCTGGTGGGTCTCTTAACCATTTTAAGCCAAACCCCTCAGGCCCCTTCTATGCTGCTGAAGGTGTCAGATGACAAGGAGACTGGATATAGATGAGGAGGGGAGTGGGTGCCCCTCTTTCCTCTGATTTCTTTACCCCGAGCCCACCACCTAGACTCTTACCCCAGAGGACAGTGTGGCTCCATTCCGAAATACAAATCTGCTGCCTTACCTGTGTCTGCCACTCCCTCCCCTCAGGCCCTGTGCCTTCAGGGAGCCTAGCTCCCCTCCGCAAGAAGTAGAGTTGGGGCATTCCCTGGGGGGAGGGAAGGGATGGGGCCTGGCTGGGGCAGCCAGGGCAAAAGGGTGGCTGGCAGGATTGTGGCTTGTCAGTCAGGAAAGGCAACTACTGCTAAGAAAGATTTCACACTTGCTGAGAATGGGTATTGAAGAGTGGGCCTTCAATACCCACTCTTACATCATCTCCTCCAGAAGCCCTCCCTGATACCCTCAGCAAAGAGAGGGTATCAGGGATGAGCCCTCCAAGCTCCCGCCGATACTTGGCTGGCCATGTGGGTGCCTCCTTGCTGGGGCCTGGACTCCTCTGGACAGGACTGGCCTCTGCGTCTCCCTCATCACACACAGCGTGTGTCCTCTGTGGCCATTGAGACTATCCTGGGAGAGGGGAGGGCAAGTCTTCATGGGCAAGGTGCCCTGGTGGGTGTGCCAGCCTAGATGCCCTGGGGATGAGCCTTGAGGCTGGACCGACCAGCTGTGCATTCCTAAGGGTAGCAAGCCCAGTTTGGATAAAATGTGGTTTCCCTGTGGGTCACCGAGGGCAAGTACTTCTGCCAAGATATGGCCTGGAATTGAGGCAAAGACTGCTCTGGGCCCTTGGGGCAGGCCAATGGATGGAGGAAAAAACTGGAAAAGCTTTGAGAGGGAATTTGATCTCATTCTCTGGAGGGATCATTCCAAAATACAAATCTGCTCCTGTCTCTCAGGGTACCCTGCTCTCCTACCCTCCAGCAGAGTCCCCATCATCCTCTCCAGCTCCAGCTCTGCCCCTGCTAACCCCAAGCCCACCTCCTGTACCCCTGACTCCACAGTCAGTTCCATAAATGTTCCATGTACTTTACACTTACATACCTGCTACTCACAAGCCATTCTTCTATGCACTGCCTGCTCCCTGAATGCATCTAAATGCCATTATAGTTACAAGCTTTAAGATCACTTCCTCTAGGAAGACCTCCTGGCTTGGATCTCAGTGTGTGGTTTCTTATTGAACTGTCTATGTTGCTGAGGTGGGAGGGAAACTTCTCAGGCATTCTGAGCCCCTTCTAGATACGGTCCTGAGTGAACACTTCATTGTTGGCTGAGGCTGGAGTCATGGTGGAGAGTATCCTGAGGTGGAGGGTGGTCTGATTTGTCTGCACCTTCCAACTCTCTCCCTTGCCCCTTGAATTTGGGATGATAGGTAAGGAAAACTGGCAGGCTCATGGATCACTGCCCAGAACCCCTTCTAAGAGGAGAAGTGAGGTGCTAAGTTCACAAGGGAGTTTTTCCAGCCTGGCTGCGTGTCTGAATCACCTGGGGAATATGAACAGATGCCTGAGCCCACCACCCCCAGAGGATCTATTGACCTTGCCGTCCTGACCTGTGCACAGGACGGAAGCAGGCAACTGGAGGGCCTCTCCACAGGGTCTCATGAGTATCTTCTCTCCTAGGAGACTGTCTACACTTACCTGCTGGACAGGGAGTCCCGACTGGTCTGTGAGGACCCCCCACACGAGCTGCCCCAGGAAGGGAAAGTCCGGTGAGCCATTCTCCACACCCTTGCTCTCTCACACCCTCAAGGATCTCAGGGCTGGGCATCTTCCAAAGTCATCTGGTCTGACCCGCCCTGTCCAGCCTTGACCTCCCTGCCAGGTGGGGTTCCTGGCCAGGTACAGCAGAGAGATGGCGTGTTCTCTTGTTTTGGAGAAGCTGACGGTGCTGGGAAAGTGCCAGTGGGTATATTTTCTCCTGATGTCTCCTCTAAATTGCTGCGGCCTTCTCACAGCACTCTCAGAATCTAGGCTACAGTTTATCAGTTACAGTTAGAACCCCAGCAGGTGTGAGAACTGCCGGGGGTTCTTACAGAGCCATGAAATCACAGACTTCCCATCACAGAGTTCTGACCTGTGGAATGCTGGAGTCACCCCCATGGCTCAGAGCAATGAGATCAGAGGCTGCGGCCTGCTGTGGTTCTGGTCTCACTGCCGGCCTCAGATATTAGATCCTGGCTTAGCCATATAACCTTGGGCCATGCACTGGCCCTTTCTGGGCCTCAGTTTTCTTGTTTGTAAAATGGAAGTAATAATAGTACTTATAGGGTCCTTGGGAGGATTATATGAGTAAATGTAAAGCTCTTGAAACTATATCCATACGTAGTGTTAAGTGTCCGGTTTTCTGTTCATGTGACAGGATGTTGGAATCACTGGCTTTAGGCGCAGGGGAGCAGTACACTATGGTCACAGCCTGGCATGAGGCAGAAGCTGACCTCAGGTGTCCTTGTTCTGGATCATTCAGGGGACAGTGACGGGAGAGGGATTTGTCAGAAGGGAAACTGTTGAAAGGCAGGAGTGCTGGCCCAGGGGAGGGCAGGTTATACCTTCTAAGAATCCCAGGGCCATCCTGGGACCAGGGCAGTGTGGTCAGAAGCCAAGAGTGGGTGGGCAGCCATAATGGGGATGTTAGCAGAGGCAGTGCCCCCTGCCTGGTCCTGAAATCCATTGTCCCCCTCCTGGCACTGGGAACGCTGACTTCCCGGCTACTAGTATTCTGCTGGCCCTGCCACCATGGCCTAGGCTGGTGCCTCTGCAGTAGCCCAGAGCCTTCCCCCCTCCCATTCTCCCATTCAGTTCCCCATGGGGTGGGTGCTGAGTGACACTCTCCGCTTCAGCATCTCCTGACCACTTCTCCCTTCAAGGACAGTGTGAAACAAGAAGTCCCCGCTCTGCTTCTCCTCCTGTTTGTAAGATGGCAGGAGAAGGCTGAAGGTCTTTGGAATCTTAAGGGGAAAAATCCTATAATGGCCCCTTTCTCCTCTGAGCCAGTGTCCCCACCCCTGCTTTTGAAACTGCTTAATATGAGCTCACCTCATGCAGTAGTTTCCCCCAAGTGGCATAGAAAGGCCTTCCTGCACCTCTGAGCTCACAAATATTCCTGTGGGGCTTTCCTGCCCCTGCAGGAAGTCCTGGATGCTGGCAGGGCTGGCAAACAGCAGCAGGTGTGAAGTGGATTCAGACCATAAAGGCAGATAAAAGCCAAAAGGAAGGGGCTGGGAGTGGGTAAGGAGGGTGTGGGGAACTAGGGTGAAGAAGGCCCAAGGGAGGAGTGAGGAGGCCCTTCTTGCCACTGTCCCCCACCCCTCAATGGGCTCACAGATACCCAGTTTTATCCCCCAAATGTGTTTTGGCTTTCCTGTCTTCTTGTGCTTGCTCCTGCGCTGCAAATTCCTTCCTCTGCCATAGCCATCTTGACCAACCCACACTTCACTTACCTCCCATGGATGGCAGAGGCCTTCTAGGAGGCCTGCGCCATAGCTCCTCGGCACTGAGGAGGACCCAGATTTCAGAAAAGGTGCTGGGCTCTTGTGACCACCCCTAGTGACATGTCTGTCCACAAAAGGACCCAGGGCTGGAGACCTGGGATCCAGGAGCACGCAGCTGCGATTGTGATCTCTCTGGGCCTCTGTGTATTTCTGTGAGATGACTGGATGGGCACTGGTGTCTGAGTTCTGGTCCAACTCTGCATCCTGGAGGCAGTGAAGGGGCCTCAGGACAGAAGAGAATCCTGGAAGGCTGCCTGGGCGAGGGGCTTCCTGGAAGGCTTTGCCTCCTTCCTGTGGGTGCTGCATGGCCCCCCTCCACTTGATCTCCCAGCCTATTTGTGTCCCAGGCGTGACGCCTTCCTCTTACTGTGTCTCCTGCCATCGTAAAGCCTCTGATTACCCACTGCTGAGTGCAGCGAAATCGGGCCTTTCAGCTGCACAGAGGCACCACCCACATCAGCCTGAGCTGGCTGTCTCCCTCTGTTACCATTTGGGGGGCTGGGCCCCAACCTAGAGCAATTTTTTTCCTTAGAGCTGACCTAGTCCCCATTCACTGCAGAATCTATCTATCTCTCTTATTTGTCCGGGTGGGAGGGCCCAGAAGAGTCTGTTCCCATCTCCAGAGTCTCCCCGGAGGGAGAGGGAGGGCCCAGGACCTGGCCTGAATCATAATTTTTCTCCAGAGAGATGAAAGAGTCACAGCACAGTTGCAGTTCTGGGGAGGAGGGATCAGCAATGGGGGACTCCTCAAAGAGGGGGCTTAGAAAAGTGGAAGGGGGCCTGGATACTCAGTTCTTTCCAGGTCACTGAACCCACTGACAGAGAGCCTTTCCCCCTACAATTTCTACTAAACAAATAGTTGTTAAAGGGACGGGACCGTCATAAAGCCCACACCCGTTCCTCTCCCCAGACTGTGCCCATCTGTCTTTATCTCCCCTGGGCAGACCATGACCACCCAGGCACCCGGCTGAGTCACGAGCCTTCCCCCGGACACGTGGCCCAGGGTGTGGAGTCTCTTCACCCACCAACATCAGCCTGGCAGGTGGTGCAGGGATGCAAGGGGCCCAGGAGAGTAGAGGAGGCAGGGTGGGGCCTGAGTTGTGAGAGAGCCACCAGGGGTATGCGCAGTAGATAAAGCAGACCCCGATCTGGGTGGGGGACACTCACCAGTGGTGTCTCCCCTCCAGTCTGCGGGTGTCTTTGGAACTTCCAGGGGGCCTGAATTCTGGGGAGGTTTACTCCCAAGGGGTGGGTGGAGGTGAGCCTGGCCTGACACGCCCCTGCGTGGGCCAGGGAGACCAGGGTGCAGATCAAGGAGTTCGGGTACTAGGACTCCTGAAGATTGAGGCTTCCCACCCCCACCCCAAGACACAGAGAGGCCCAGTCAAGGTTGACCTGCCTCAGCCTAGCTTCTCGTGCTGTCCAGGGACCACCGTGGCCCTCCCTGAGATGGAATTTCCCGCCTCAGATTCTCCCTCTCCAGTGAGAGTTTTACCAGATAGCCATCGGGTGTGATCAGCCTGAAATCAAATCTGACTTTACCTTCCCCTGCTCAGACCCCCCCGCCCAGGGCTCCACTGCTCTAGACCAAGCCCTGTCCTCAGGACGCTGGCACCACCTCAGCCTTGCTCTCTGCATCCAGCCTCCTCGTTGGACCTTCCAGCAGACACGTTCTTTCTGTTCTCTGAGCCTTTGTACATGGAGTTCCCTCTGCCTGCACATCCTTCTGATAACCTCTGCATGTTCTTCAGGACTGGCCACAGTCATCTCCATCTCCAGGAAGCCTTCTCTGACCCCATTTTATCCTGCTCCTGGACAGGCGGAGCCTGCTCTTGCTCCCTTTTCCAGAACCCTCACCCCACACTCAGGCTCAGGACTCCACACCACCATTCCTGTCTCCTTGGCCTGGCATGTGTCACTCCCAGTCTCGTCTCAGTCTGACTGAAAAGACCCCGGATAAATATTCGAGGAGTGACAGCCTTTCGGTAGAATGTCCCCATAAATATTTCAGTTGAGAAAACCTGTGACTCTGGTACAGAGCATAAGTTTAAGGGACGAGACAGCAGCCTGGGGAAGAGGCTGTTGCAGGCCCGGGGGAGGGTGTCACACTGGAAATGGGCAGTGGTTTAGGAGTGGAGAGGACAGTTGTGAGATTCATGGGGTGACTCACCAACTGGATGGGGAGATAAGGAAGAGGGAGGAGCGAGAGTTGTTTGTGGACCAGTTGCAAGGGACCTGCTGGCTGGTTGTGCCACTCTGGGGGAAATGAGGGAGGGGATAATGTAGATTGGGGTGGGCACCCTTCAGCGACATCCAGGGAAGGCCTCCAGGCAGCCTTTGGGGACCTGGGGTCTGGGACTCTTGGGAGGGAAGGGGTGAGGCCTTGGAGAGTCATGAGGCCTTGAGCACAGGGGAGGGATATATCAAGGTGGGGTGAGGCCAAGCTCCTTCTGGGGCCCCTCAGGGGGCAGTAGGATGAAACCCGAGTTCTCTGACCAGCAACCCAGGAACCAGTGCCACCTTGTGGCTACCCATTCACCAGATTGTCTGAAGCCAAGTGGCTAGGTGGGATTCACATGAAGGCATTTTGGCTAAAGATCACTTGGGTTCGCCCCGGCCGTCATCAGTTTAGTCTTCAGGAAATGTGGTAGCTGTGGCCCTCCTAACCACCCCAGATCACTATTCCATTCTGGGATGACTAGCACCATTGGACAGCTCAAAACTGGAGGCCAGCCCTCCAGGAATCTAAAGGCCCAGGGTATGAGGACAAGAAGGTAGAAGACACCACAGTTTCTTGTAGATTCTGAAGTTGTCAAAGGGGCCAGGAGTGAACTGGTCAGGTTTGGAATACCAAGTGACCTTGACAGGCCTCTTTGGTCCTCAAATTCCCTTGCCACTGTGACCTCCTGATCTGGAGACTTGCCAGCCACCACCTCTCTTTTCTTCATTTGACCTTTGCTGGGGTTCCCTTGGAGACCCCGCAGGCACACATAGGAGTCCCAGCCCCCCAAGCTTCTCTTCTATGCAGGCCAGACAGTTCTTATGAACACAATTAAGTGGAGGCAGGATGAGAGATGAGGAACCCAGGACAATTAATCATCAGGGAGTGACATTTGGTGAAAAATCAGGCGCTTAATTAAGCAGGAAGAGAGAGAGATGGGGAGGGGTGGTGCGTGTGGTGAGGGCAGAGAGAAACTCAGCCTTCCTGCACCATCCTCCCTCGGCTCACGCCTCTCCTTCCCTCCATCACATCTCAGCCCTCTTCTTCCTCTACTTCATGCCAACACCTTGTTCAAGATTCGCACCCCCTCAGGTCTTCAGGAAAGTTCCGGTATTGTGGTTAAGCCGCTCTGGTGCCTACTGCTTAGTTCAAGTCCTGCTTCACTGTTTGTTAATTGAGGTACCTTGGAGAAGTTACGTAACCTCTTGGTGCTTTTAAAATACCTCTTTGTGTTTAACAGAAGCTGCACTGTCCCTTCCTGCCCCTCTATATGGGGGTGGGGGTCGGGGATGGGGGGCGTGGAGGGTATCAGAGTCCCCAACTTTTTCATTTTTGCCCTCCTTGTGTCCACTTTATAGCAGTTCGGCTTATCCCGCGCTTGCAGATGCACCGTCTGATGTGTGTCCCCAGGTCAGGGTCTGACCCGTTTTGATTTAGGGGCTGAAAGGTGGGTCATGTCCTCTTTTCAGAGAGGCTGTGACCTCCCAGAAGCGGTTGGGCTGCAATGGATTGGGCCCCTCAGACCTGCCGGGGAAACCCTTGGCCAAGTTGGTGGCCCCGCTGGCTCCTGACACCCAAGGTAAGGGCTGGGGACTGGCCGGGGCGGGGAGGGACCATGCCCCGGCTCCCCCGAGCACGTGTCCTCCGCCCTGTCTTGATCGCTCTGTCTTTTTCTTTCTCTTGCTCTGTGTCTCCAGCAATCCCTCCATCTAATTCTCTCTCTTTTGTGCCACTAATCTCTCTGAGCCTTGATTTCCTATCTGTAAAATGGGGGTAACAGAAGCTACCGTGAAGGGGTGTTTTGAGGAAGCGCAAATGAGATAACAGGTTAAGGGCCTGGCACATTCCAGGGCTCAGGGGCCAGTGGCCGTAGTGAGATGTGCTGGGCTCTGGTGACTCGGGCTGTTGTCGTCATACTCTCTCTGTCATTCTCTGTTTTTCTTTCTCTTCCTCTCCGTGCCCCCTGTCCGCCATGTCTCTCTGCCTCGTCTCAGTCTCTCTAGGTCTCTGTCCTCTGTCTCGATGTGGAAAATGCACAAGACTGGGAGTCAGGAGACCTGACTTGCTGTGTGATCTTGGGCAAGTCACTTCCCCTTTCTGGACCTCAGTTCCCCAATCTGTAAAATAGGGGTGCTCAGCCTTCCCTGCCTCCCTCCCTCCCAGGGGCCATGAGAAATCCTCCAGCGAGGGTCTCCATCTAAGCAGGGTCATCTATGTTGTGGTTTTTGTTGCTGCCTCAGGACCCTTCTCTTCCTCTCTGGGTCTCTGGGCCTCTTCGTGTCTCTGTCCTGGCCTCTCTGTGTCTGCGTCTTTGTCTCCCTCCGCGGGTCCCAGCTCAGTGTTTCTGAGCCTCACTGGCCCCGCAGGACCACCTCATTGCCCTCTCCCCCTCAGTGCTGGTCATACCGCTGGTGGACAAGGAGGCTGGTGCCGTGGCAGCTGTCATCTTGGTAAGAGCCTACCCAGGAGGTTGTGGTGGGATGTGGGGAGGGGAGCAGAGGAGAGTGGTGGGTAGAGCCTGATTGGGGTGTGTGTGTGTGTGTGTGTGTGTGTGTGAGAGAGAGAGAGAGAGAGAGAGAGAGAGAGAGAGAGAGACTCAAACTGGGCTGGCATTGGGGGAAAATGGGGATCCTGGAGGAACCTGGACTTCTCCCATAACTCAACCCACCCCCCAACCTAATGAGCTGGATCAAGTCACTGGTGCCTGAGGGGTGTTCAAGCCCCATCTGCAGTCCCCACGGCATTCTTGGCGAGGGACCCTGAGTGTGAGTCCTCATTGGCTTCCTCCTGGGTGGGTGGGACAGTGTCCAGAGAGGATACGAAGGCACAGAGTATGGGAATGCCAGTCAGAATTGGGGTGACTGGAGCTAGGAGGCTTGAGGACAGGAGGTACACAGGAGGTGCTGCTTGGGAAGGCAGCCAGCCCAATGGCTGAGTCTGCAACAGGGCAGGCTTTCTGGTTGGGGGGCCCATGCTCAGTGGAAGGGCACCTCACCACCTGGGGGAGTCCAGCGGCAACCCAGGGTAGAGCTTCCCCCTTTACCCTCTTCTGCCCCAGGGTTTGACAGAGCCCCACCTGCCAAGCCGGCGTGTGCCCCTTCTCCATAAGGAGATGGGCATTCAAAATATTTGTCCTGTCCTAGGAACTAAGGGATTAGAGCCTGAAAATCACCTTTACTGGGGATCTGGGTCCACTGAGGCAGCCGCCACCTCAGTAAAAGGCCAACTAGGGGGAGGGTGCAGACAGATAAATGAGAGGGTCTGGGTGCGCCCCAGGACTCCTCCTGAGCTCATTAAAATGGAATTAAAGGTTCCTGAGGCGCCTGACCTTTCTGGAGTGCTGGCCAGGGAGTGTGGAGGGGGTGGGGGTGGCGGCCGGTCCATGGGGAAAGGAGAGGAAGGAAGGGGCACTTAGCTTGCTCTCCTCATCGTCCCATCTGCCAGACTGAGGGAGATGCACCCCTACTTGGTTTCTCCCACAAGCTGCTCCCCGCCCCCCAACTTCTGTTCCCGCAGGGAACGGATCTGCTGTTGGCACAGAGTTCTCAGCGCGCTCCCCCCTCCCTTGGCCCCAATCTGTGGCAGAGCCAGTTGCTTTGAAGAAGGCCAGGGCTAGGGCCCTGCACAGGGGTGAGCTGTGAGCTGTGGGGGGGGGGGGGGGTGATTGCTCGGTCCACCCACCTCTGTTGCGGGGGGGAAAAAGGCGTGTGTAGGAGGGGTGTGTGTGCCAGGTTCCCGAGAAGGACTTCCTTGTGTTGGGGCTGTGAGGGCTGGGGAGGGAAGCAGCTCGTACGGGGGAAGATGTTTGGACAGTTATTTATCTCGTGGGTAGGATGGTTGCCATGACCACTGTTCACCTGGACTCAGGTTGAGCCAGGAGTCCAGACTATTCTGGAAGAGGAAAGGCCTCTGTGACTGGGGGTGGGGCTGGGGGGAAGGGGCATGGGGTGAGATCACTTACATTTAATTCACCCTAGGGAAACACTCTCATGGAACAGAGAGTGGTCGGACCCATTTATGCCTTCTGGAAGCTCAGTAGGGGGGAAGGCAGGGAAGGCAGGGAGGTCCTTGGGCCATTACAGCTCAAATGAAATGATGTTGCCAGCAGGTGCTCTGGCATCAGAGGCTGGAGCTGTGAGGGGGAGGTTGGAGGGGGAGGCTGGAGTAGCCTCACTGTGGAGACACCATCTGAGTGGAACTGGGGGGTATGGCTAGGCGGTCCAGGGCAGAGAAGAAGGGAGAGGATATTTAGGCAGAGAAAACAACAAGAGCAAAGGTGAGGTGGGGGAGAAAGGTGGTGGGAGTTGGGGGAAGAGTGTGATGGTGCTGAGGTGAGGCCAGGGGGTACCTGTGGCTTTGGCAACCAAGAGAAGTTCCTGACAACCGTCCCCGTCCCCTCTCCTCCTAAAATACCCGCACTCTGAAGAGCTCTTGAAAGCTATTTGGGTTGTTCATGTCCAGCCTTTCTTCCAAGCCTGCGCCGTCCTCTCCGGGACACCCCTCTCCCCAGTGCAGGCTCATGTGACAGATCCCAGCCCACTGCTCCTCCCCGGGGCGCCCAGAGGCAGCACAGGCACCAGCACCTCCCAGCTGCTACCAGATCCTGAGGGCAGAGGGTGCAGAGGGTAAAGGTGTCACAGGGCAGATCTCTGGGGAGAACTGACGCAGCAGCTCCTTCCTCAACCTGCCCCATGCCCCTCTCTGAGTTTCAGCTCTTGGCATTCATCCTTCCTCCCTCCAAGCCTCCCCCCCCCCCCATCAATTGAAGACATCTTTGTTGAACACTGCCGGGCTCTGTGTGCTGGGTGCTGGGAACACAGCAGCGACAGGGACAGACAAGAGCGGCCAGGCTTTCACACTGTCCAGTCTGCAGGGGTGAGGGAGACAGACATTAAACAATTGAACAACACAATATAGAGCTGCAAATGATGGCAAGTGCCAGCAAGGAAACCAGGACATTCTGCAAGGAACTGGGGTCTGGTGGAGACCTGGTCTGAGGAGGACTCTCTGAGGAATGTGCCGGCTGGAGCAGGGCTGCCTGGGTGAATTCTGGGCTTCTGTGGCTCAGAGCCTATAGCGCCTTGATTGCAGAATCTTTGTGTGAAAAGACTCTTTGGTGCCGTTCTTCAGTTCTGGGATAATAAGTCCCTTTGAGGAATGGGCGGCCCTTGGTCTCTGGCATTTGATGCGTGATTTGTGCCCACTCTTCCCCCCAGCTGTGCCAGCCACACCAGCTCCTTACATGGGGATGGAGTATTCGTGCAATTAGCCACGTTGAACTTGGTGAGAGTGAGGGGTGAAGGGCTTTGCTGGGCCTTCAACCCTGTCTAGAGCCCCAGGGCCCACTACTGAATGCTGCCTCTGTGCCCGACACGCCCCCTGATTAGCCAGGGTTGGTGCAAGTGTGTGCTCCTGTTGTGAGCAGAAGTCGTGTGTGTGTTGTGCGTTTGCACATGGGAGAGGCCAGAGGTGTGTGCTTGGCTCCTGTGTACGTGAGCTCAAGTATCCTGCATATGGAAGTGCACGTGTAGACACTGTGTGTGTGTCTGTGTGTGCACATGTGTGTGCATGTGAATGCATGTGCATCTCCATGGGAGAGCAGCGCATGTGGGAGCGCTGAGGGGCTTCCTGAGCATGTGTAGGTGTGTTTGTGCACATGCTGGTGGGGATGAGCTGAGGCAGTTCAGGAGTGCGTGGTAGGGTGCAGGCATCTAGTGGGTGGAGGAGGACTCCTTACTTTGCCCCAGTCTTTTGGGGCTCTCATGCAGTCCCCCAGCTTTGTGCTGTGACCAGGCTGTCCTAGCAGCCCAGGAACTTGTTACAGTCATAACCCTAAAGGAGTCTCTCTTTTTCTCTAAGAGAAGGGTCCAGGTGGAGAAACAAAAAGGATGTTCTTCCCATCTGCTAACTAACTGTAAAATATTTATGGAAAGCTCATGGGGATGGTTCATCTTTCAAATCCCTGCTCATCCAGAGCTGAACCTTCAGCACTCTCCTTGCTGGCCCAGGCCTCCTCCGGGCTTCCTGCTCTCTCCAGTTCACCCTCCACCACATGGTCCACAGATGCTAAAGTCGGCCAGGTTACTGCCCCAGGTTGCTGTCAAGTGAAAGTCTAATTCCTTAGCCTTGCACACAAGGCCCTTGCCTCCTGATGCCCCACCCCTGCCTGGGCCCTCCTCACCCCATCCCGCCAACCAGCCAGTCTGGCCAGGACAGTCACCTGCCTGTGGTGCCCCCTCTTCAGGAATTATTCATCCTTCTCGTGCAGTGCGTGGAAGCCTCCCTGAAGCCACCCACTCTGTCTTCCCATAGCCTTTAGGTCCCCACCCACCTGGCCTGCCTTCCCCCTTCTTCCTCAGGTATGAAATTCTGCACCCCCTAATCCTGTTCCCCCACTCCATCCTCCAACAACCAGACTGTGAGCTTCCAGAGAGCCTGCTGGTCTCCCCCTCTCCATCTGCTCCTGGCAGGGGACTTAGAGTAGAGGCAGGCAGGGGCTGCTGAGTGGGAAGGGGAGATGAAGGAGGGACTCCAGCTCAGGCCCTGTGGGGAGCCCCACAGGTGGCAAATAGCTCTGAGTAGGCTCCGGAAACTGGTGGGGAGACTTGCTGGCAGGGCCTGCAGAAGGTCCCAGACTGCACCCTTTCCTCTCTCATTTTCCTCCCCAAGTACTCACATAGAGTGGGAGAGGGGACATCACAGGGTATGGAGGATGGGCTGAGGGGAATCCTGGTAACTGACACAGGGAACTTGGAGAGGGATAGGATGATGGGGGTGGGAGGTGGTGAGAATGGATCTGGAGAGGGGAGGGAGTGGGCAGAGAAGGGGAGGGATTGGTGGTACATTACCTACTCTGCCACTCTCTGCTCTGTGACTTTGGACAAATCACTCAACCTTTCTGGGCTCTAGTTCATCTGCTTGGTAGAAGCTTGCCCTATATGGTGAAAAGAATCACATGGAAGGGAAAGTACTTCATCGCTCCATCCACCCATCCATCCTTCTACGTTTTTTAAGCACCGCAGTTGCATCCTAAATGTCAGAACTTTTCCCTTACCCCAGACTTAGGAGCATTTCAAACCCCAACTCAGAAAAGATGAGCTAAAAGGTTGCAACAAATACCACTGATTCCATAATCAGGAAGGGTTCCATGGGCTGGGTGGTGAAGGGAGTCTGAGGGTACCCTGTTCTCCCACTATACACCAGCATTGTGCTGTTGAGGGACAATGACTGAAAAAGCAGAAATCAGAAAAGTTCCACTTCTTTGAATTAGCCCTAGAAGTCTTCCTGGAGGAGGGGATTTTCTTGGAGGCATCTGCTTGGTCAGAAAGATGGGCTTATCATTGAGACCCACAGACTGGAGGATGTATGTGTTGTGGGGACAGTTGAGTGCTGGGTATGGGGAAGGCACTCTGGCAGGGACAAGAAGCTAGAAGGCACAGGTGGTTCTCCTCCCATGTTCCTCCAGGTACACTGTGGCCAGCTGAATGACAGTGAGGAGTGGAGCCTGCAAGCTGTGGAGAAGCATGTGAGTGGGGGTAGGGCTGGGGGGTGGAGGGGTGAGGCTACTGAAGACTGACAGGGGAACTGGGCACACCAGTCTACTACCTTTGGGCTGTGTAACCTTGAGCGAGTCACCTAACCTCTCTGAGCTTTGGTTTCACATCTGAAAATAAGGATAGTGGTAGGATCAGTGCAAACACCTGTCAGTAAGCAGGAAGTACTAGCTTCATAACCATCTAGAGGCTTTTTCCCTTCCGGAGATTTATGACTTTGTGCCTGTGGGTGTGGAAACAGAAGTTTGACCCAGTCCTGTCCTAGAAAAGTCTGGGGGCTAGAGGTGGAGACAAACTCTGCACTTGGGCTCATGGACCAAGGGACACTCTAGGCCAGTGGGTCCTACAGGAGAGTGATTTGCTGAGTTTGGTACTGGACTGGGGTCGATGGGCACAGAGTCAGAGGGGACAACTTGAGCAAAGGCGAGTAATTGTCGGGGTGTGAGCTTGGTAACTAGGTGGGCTCAGTGGCTCACCCACCTTTCGTCCCGCCCCCAGACTCTGGTAGCCCTGCGGAGGGTGCAGGCCCTGCAGCAGCGCGGGCCCCCTGCGGCCCCAGAAGAGGCCCAGAATCCCCAGGAGGGAGCGCCTGGAGACCAGAAAGGCGGGGTTGCGTACACTGACCAGGACCGAAAGATCCTGCAACTGTGCGGTGAGGGTCTGGCCCCGGCGAGGGCAGAGGGCGGGGCAGGGTTGAACCGAGAGGGGCGGGGCCTCGAGTGGGCGGGGCCGACTGTTGAATGGCGGGGCCCTAAAGCAGGTGGGCTGGGCTGGGCTGGCAGGTGGATCCCCACGCGCTGCAGGCTTAGGGGCTCTGGGTCGTCTCTGACCCGCGCCCCACCATTGTAGGGGAACTCTACGAACTGGATGCCTCGTCCCTGCAGTTCAAAATCCTCCAATACGTGAGTCCCTGTCCCCATCCCACCCTCCTCCCCAACCCATCTTCTTCCAGCACCCAGGTCCCGTGAGCCCTTTCTCATCGTTCAGATTTCGATGCCCCGGTCCCTCCAGTCTCCTCCACTAAGCCCAGGAGGCTCAGAGAAGCCAGAGGGTGGGAAGTGAAGGTGCCCCTGCTCCACGGTCAGCCCCTCGCTCTGTCCCTGTCTCAGGTGCAGCAGGAGACCCAGGCATCCCGCTGCTGCCTCCTGCTGGTGTCCGAGGACAATCTCCAGCTTTCCTGTAAGGTGAGGACCCAGGTCCACTGGGTGGGGTGAGGCGAGTGGCTGTCCTGGGACCAGTCGCTAAGGGGGAAAATCTTGCTTTTCCCAACCTGTCCTCCTCAGGTCATGGGAGAAAAAGTGCTGGAGGAAGAGATCAGCTTTCCGGTAAGTCCTGGGTTCCTCCCTTGTGTTGGAATCTTCAGAAGCAGCTAAGGCCAGCCAAGCGTGACTGGCTCTGCCCTGAGGGACTGAGAGGAGTAGAATCTCTTGGAATCTGATGAAATTATCTGGATCTTGGGATCTACTTAGAAATGTTACAAGAGAGCACAACCGTCCATGATCAGGACCCGTGAGAAGAAATGTTCAATCTAGAGAAAGCCTCCCTGGGGCCAGCTCACTCCTGTTGGAGCAATTCTGGATGTAGCTGTCTTAGAATCAGTTGCGACTGATGAGAACCGTGGATTCTGCTTTCCCTCTCTCCGGGTTAGGGAAGACCCCCGAGTCTTCCGTAGGGGGTTCCGGTGAGCTCCTGCTCTGCTCCTCAGTGCTGACTGCACCATTTGGACTAACTAAAGAGGTTGTCAAAACTTCCACAATTAGCGGGGAGAGTCTGAGGCTCCTTGACCTGGAGAAAGCTGGGCCCTGACTCAGCCTCTCTTCACTCCCCAGTTGACCACAGGACGCCTGGGCCAGGTGGTGGAAGACAAGAAGTCTATCCAGCTGAAGAACCTCACCTCAGTAAGCTGTGGACTGGCTGGAACAGGGGAGCAAGCAAGGGGAACTTGCTGTCCAGCCCCCAGAGCCAGGGTTTCTGGGACAGGGCAGCCAAGGCATGAAGGAGACAAAACCTGGGGATTTGGTACCAATCCACCCCCGTGTTAGTGTTCCCCCACCCTGCGTGGGTCCCTTAGAATGACCTGTTCCAGAGTGTGGGGGAGGGAAGAGTGTTCTGACCCTGTTCTGACTCGACTCTCCCTTACCACCCCCACTTTGCAGGAGGATGTACAACAGCTGCAAAGCATGTTGGGCTGCGAGCTGCAGTCTATGCTCTGTGTCCCTGTCATAAGTCGGGCCACTGACCATGTGGTGGCCTTGGCCTGTGCCTTCAACAAGCTTGGAGGAGATTTGTGAGTCTGGGTTGGGCCACAGGGATCAAGAGATGGAGCTGAGAGACTGAGTGGTGCTCTGCTGGGGTAACAGTGTGGGAAGGGTGCTAGGCAGGAAGTACTGTTCCAGCCCTAGTGGGCTGACTAGTTTGTCAGTGCACCCATGGGATTGAAAAACCCTCGCAGCTAACGGAGGCATGGGTAATTTTTGGCTCTCCATGACCCATTTGGCTTATTTAAAGTCATGTTGAGGTCCAACCCAGTTTCCTTCTTTTTCCCCCACTTCCTGCAATCTGGATTATCCACTATTAGGATACTGACTCCACCCCCCACCCCACTTGCCATGCCCTGTTTTGGCATTGCTGCTGGGAGCTGCCTGATGGAAGGTGGTGTGCTCTGGGGTGGTGAACTCTCTGGGACTCTCAGAGCATCATCAACACAGTGGACAGTGGCTAAAGAAAACAGGTCTGTGCTAAGCTGAAGGGCTTTAGAGGTACTGACAGGGCAGCTGTAAGAATCATGTGGAACCTCTGGTCCAGAGTGGATAGGACAGAGTCAGGTAAATAGGCCTATCAGGAATCATAGCTCAAGAACTGAGGTCAGATTTGGGGGACTAGTAGTGTTACCATAAATAGATTTTATGTCCTATACCAGCTCATTCATTGGTAGTAGCTGGTGTTGAGAATGGATCTTAGTTTAATGAGAAACAGTGCTGTGATTGATTGGCCTTGTCTGCCCTGGGTGCGGGTGCAGGACACAAATACCATACTTGGTCCAGTAGGCCTAGGAGTTTGTGCTGAGTCATACAGGCAGGGAGGAGCAGGCAAGTGAGGGGTCGATCTCAATAATAAGATGTGAACAGATACTGACATGATGTTTGGCCCCTGGGCCCAAGCAACAGGCTGGGCTTGAGGGCCAGCTCCTACAGGAAGTGTGGGGACTAGAGATGTTGGGACTTGAGAAGCCCATGCCCAGGGATGGGGCAGTGATCTGGCAGGGACCGGTCTGGCAGCAGGACTCACTAGCACAGAACTCTGTGTTAGAGGACCCCAGGGAAATGAAGGCAGGGCCTGCGGAGGCAGGGGGGGGGGATGCAGGATCTCTGTCATTGGTTACTGGTGGGCATCCTCGTGGTAGAAACAACACCTAATGTGTCCAGCCCTATGCTGGTCAGATGGCCTTGGGAAGGGCCTTGGGGAGGACAGTGCAGAGTGAGTGGGGGTCCAGGCAGGGCTCTGGCATGTGTGGGACTGGGTTCTGAAATGGCCTGGACCTGGAGCTGGAAGAGAGGTGGTATCAGAAAGGAAACAAGATGGGGTATTGGTGACAGCCCTGAGGCCTAGGGCGGAAGCAAGGCGGTGTCTAGTCCTATATATCTCAGGGAGAGTGCAAAGTGACTGCAGGAGCCAAGGTAGGGCTCAGTTCAAAGCAGTGACTGCAGAGAAGCTGCCTAGAACCCAAAAACCAGGGATCCAGAATCACTTCAGTTGGGAGGGTGAGAGGGCAGAGGTAGGGCACACTTGAGACATTTAGCAAATACCTTCCTTGCTGCCTGTACCAGGTTCTGTACTGGGCATGCAGTGATATGGCATGATTCTGCCTTCAAGACTGGAAGTGTATTTTCAGGGCACAGAGGAAGGAAGATGGGAAAGGTATTCTAGGCAGAGCAAACAGTGTGGGAAAAAGCACGACAGTATGAAAGAGCTGAGGGCCTCTCAGAAGGATGAGGATCTTAGTGTGACTGAAGCTGAGTGATGCTCATAGATGAGGGGAGAAAGGTGGGCAGGACCAGACTGAGGGCCTCAAATGCCATGGTAAGGAAGGTGGGCTGAGACACAAGATGGTGGGATTGGGAACTTAGACCTGAGTCTCTGGATAGCCAGAATGACAGGAACACTGAGGCCAGTCAAAAAATAGGGAAGGGCCTAAGCAGGGAAATCTGGGGGCAGAGAAAAAGCCAAGATGCTCTCCAACTGGAAGGACCTACCCAAATCCTCACAGGTCTCCCCCCCCCCCCCAGTTTGATCCATCCAGCCCTAAAAGCAACCTGGTGACAAGTCATTTTGTGGCCCTATTGAATGACCTCAATAGTATTTGGGGTTGATCTTGTCAGACAAGAGCTAGCTCTGTGAGTAGGATGGACGCAGCCCTCCCCTCAACCACCTTAGGATTTGTGGAGGCACCAAATTAGGGTCCCAAGTGTCCGGGGGAGAGTAGGACAATGACAGGAAATCTAATCTGAAGTCCGGGAGGGGAGGAACTGGGTGGGGGAAGTGTGTGTCGGGGACAGAGACCAGAGACGTGGCTCTGGCTTCACGAAGCAATAGTCTGAAGAGAAAAACACATTTTTGTCAGAGGAGGATTACAGTCCTTCCCTCTGGAGCTCCCAGCTTGAGGGGGACCTCACCCCAGCCACCTGAGGGTGAGCAGTCCCAGTGCAGGAAAGTGGCGGCTGTGGTGGCTTCCTGAGGGCAACGGAAGTGAGGACACCTGGTGAGAGGAGTCTGTCGTCTGCCCCCTGTGTGACCCCGGCGCCCTCCCCCAGGTTCACAGAGCAGGACGAGTCCCTGGTCCAGCACTGCCTCCACTATACTAGCACTGTGCTCACCAACACCCTGGCCTTCCAGAAGGAACAGAAGCTCAAGCGTGAGTGCCAGGTGAGTGACCCGCTTGTGCCTCTACCTCAGGGACAAAGTTACCCAGCTTTCAGCTCCAGAGAGTCATTCACAAGGGACAGCCCATCTCTTTCTGAAAGGTAGGCAGGCAGGTAACTTGGCGCCCTGGAGCCCTCCCAAACCCAGCAGGCCCTGTGTGTGATCCCCCTCTAGTGGTCAATGTGGGTACTGCAGACACCTCCGCTGCCTAGAGCCAGCCGGGAATGCGCACCTGAAACTCCGGACATTCCCAGCACCTTCACTGGGCTGCTCCTCCCACTTCTGGACTTAGTAGCTGAATGATATAATTCAGCTATGCTGGTCTCCTGCCTGTCCAGAGAGCCTTAGGGCTGTCGGATGTGGCGGAGGGGTGGTGCTGAGAGGATGATCCCCTGCAACCTGAACCCCTATGAACTCCATTTCCCACATTCCAGGCTCTTCTCCAAGTGGCAAAGAACCTCTTCACCCATCTGGGTGAGTGCAATAAACTCTTCCACACCTGGCTGTAGGTGGGGGAGTGGGGCTGGTGTCTTGGGGAGGAGAGGAGGGGGTGTCTGACCTTGCCATATGGGCCTGATCTCACCACTGCCTCCCCACGTCCCTCCCACCCCGTCCACAGATGATGTCTCTGTCCTGCTCCAGGAGATCATCACAGAGGCCAGGAACCTCAGCAATGCAGAGATGTGAGTGGATTTATCCCGGGGTGGGGCAAGAGACTGCTCTGCCTCTCCGTTCTCATCCCTCCGCTCTCCCCTCATCCCCCTTCCCTGCCTTCCTATGGGACTCGTCGACTTTTATGTGCTTCTCTATTTCATGCCTGCCTCCCTCACTAGACTAACCTCCAATGACAGCAGAGCGGGGCTCGCTTTGCTGGCCATGGGTCCTCAGTTCCTAACACAGTGCCTGGCACATAGTAAGTGCTACCACAAAAAAAAAAAAAAAAAAAAAAAAAAACAACTTCTTTGGGATGGACTAATGCCTGGATTCAGCTAGCTCCAAGGAGAGGTGCCATGGATCCCTCCTTCCAGGTTTCAGAAATCTGGGCTTAGCTTCAAGTCCTGAGAAGTGGGGGGTGGTCAGAGAGAGGTGTCTGGGCCCTGTGAACCAAGCCCATCTCCCCACAGCTGCTCTGTGTTCCTGCTGGATCAGAACGAGTTGGTGGCTAAGGTGTTCGATGGAGGTGTGGTGGATGATGAGGTGAGGCTGGGCAGTACAGTGTGTGGGGGTGTGTGTGTGTGTCCCTTATTCTGGGGGCCCGGAGCCCCCAGAGGGCTCTGGGAACAGGGACAAGGACAGTCGACGATTTCTCTGTGGCCAGACTAACTTCTCCCCTCCTGCTCCCTGCCCCGGCAGAGCTACGAGATCCGCATCCCCGCGGACCAGGGCATCGCGGGCCTCGTGGCGACCACCGGCCAGATCCTGAACATCCCGGACGCCTATGCGCACCCACTTTTCTACCGCGGCGTGGACGACAGCACCGGCTTCCGCACGCGCAACATCCTCTGCTTCCCCATCAAGAACGAGAACCAGGGTGAGAGTCCCCATGGTCTGGACCCAAGGGCCTTGCAGAGGGAATGGGCGGAGCCCAGTGGAGGGGCTTCCTCACAGCCCCAGCGCCCTGGAGGGCCCTGGGCTTGGGACGTCCCCTGTGACCACACACCGGCCAGTCCTAAGCCCTCTCTGGCCCCCAGAGGTCATCGGCGTGGCGGAGCTGGTGAACAAGATCAACGGGCCGTGGTTCAGCAAGTTTGACGAGGACCTGGCCACGGCCTTCTCCATCTACTGCGGCATCAGCATCGCCCATGTGAGCAGGGCCAGAGGCCCGGGAGCAGGACCCTTTGTTCCCCTGGCACTGGCTCTCCTTGTTCTGTCCAAACAGTGGGTTCCCTGGCCTGATGATAGGTTGTCATGCAACCTTACGTGGCCTAAAAATTGGGGCAATTGGGCAGACTGGCTGTCCTGTACAGTTAGCTTCCCAGGATCATAGGAAATCCCAGTTGTCATTATTAATCCCCTTTTCTGGAAGCAGTCTAACCCAAGCCCCTGACAGCTTTGTTTTGCGAAATGTTGGATCAGGAGTCGAATCCCTAGATCCCTGATGCTACCCTAACCCTGGCCCTAACGCTAACCCTAACCCTAACCTCCCTCCTTAGTTCTCATTCTCTTCTGTTGCCCTCAGGCCCCATCACTGAAGACTGGGTGAGGCTCAGGAGGGGGGGGTCCTCTTAGTATTAGATAAATGCTAATGAGCAAGAGGAGTCTGGATGAAAGCTGGAGGGGGCTCCCTACTCCAGGCTGGGGCTCAAAGGGTCAGCATGAGACAAGAAGGGGACTTCTTTGTGACCCCCTTTGTCCTAACCCTGGACACTCTGAGATTTCACAGCCACCTTGCTGTGCCCCATCTTCCCTCTCTTCCCCCAGTCCCTCCTCTACAAGAAAGTGAACGAGGCCCAGTACCGCAGCCATCTGGCCAATGAGATGATGATGTACCACATGAAGGTGAGGCCCCCATAGCGCTTCTGCCCTGCCCAGAGCCCCAGGATCCCCACAGTCTTCCTGGTCCTCTCCATCCCTTCCCAGCCCCCTCAAATCCTAAGGGGCGCAGGACCAGGTTGGGCTTTCTGATTATTCTGTTCAATAAGATACATTCAGAGCAGTTCCAGCCTCCTGCTCCCCTGGGGCAGCCTCTTTTCCAAGCAGTTTTTGATTGAACCCCAAGGGCCCAGGACCCAGCCTAGGGAAGAACTTGGTCAGCCAGATAGCCTCCATTTCTGGGAATAATTCCCACCCTGGGAATTATTAAAGGTTGGGAAGCCCCCTTAGGGCCCTGTCCACAGCACCCTTAGCTACCATGGTCAGGGGGCCCTGAGTGACTGCTGACTTTCCATTCCATTCCAGGCCTTGTGCAGGAAAAGCAGTGCTTGACTCTAGTGCAGAGTGTGTGGTGGTCATTGTTCATTTGAATGTTTCCTCTTAACTGTCCAAACCGAAGTATCTTAGGCTTTGTGGGTAGGGGCACAACTTCAGTAGAAAGGATTGAGGTGAGATCTTGGGATGCTTCTCCCCAAAGAACTAATACTCGAGTTAGTGTCTATAAAGGCTGCCAAGGTTTGGGTGTGTCATGAAGGGTGTTCTCTGTCTTGACCAAGGATAGGCTAGTATAGATGGGGGTGGCACAAGGAGGTACAGTGGGTGGGTCACAGGGCATGAGGGGGAATTTGAAGGTGAGGACACTGGATGAGCTGAATGTCATCTTCTAATGCCCTTGCTGACCCCCTTTAGGTCTCAGATGATGAGTACACCAAACTTCTCCATGATGGGATCCAGCCTGTGGCTGCCATTGACTCCAACTTTGCCAGTTTCACCTACACCCCTAGATCTCTCCCCGAGGATGACACTTCCATGGTGAGCGGGCCTCTCCCACTTGACTGTGGAGGCGGAGATGTACAACTGAAGATTTAAGTTAGATGTGCATGGGGGGCTCCTGGCAAGACAGAGACATCAAGGAAGGTTCTAGAGTCTCCCTCAGAGATGAAGTGGGTTTGCAATCTGTCATCATGGGCCGTAGGTGTGTCTGTCCAGGGGCCCAGGACCTATACTGAATGATCTTCAAGAGGCTCTGGGAACCCCGTATTTCTAAAAAATTCATGGTTCTGAGAATGCTTGACTATTTGATGGCTCTGTACTTAACATTTAAATATCTAAGACTCCAAAATTTCGAGTGTGGGACTTGAAGAAGGACCGAGGCAGGGGTCCCATCCTCAAATTGACGGTGTCTCTGATCCCCTGCCCCCACCTCTCCAGGCCATCCTGAGCATGCTGCAGGATATGAATTTCATCAATAACTACAAAATCGACTGCCCAACACTGGCCCGGTAGGTGCCCCCAGCCCCCCACCTTCGCGGGCAGGCAGCTCTGTCTCTGCCTCCCCTGGTCCTGTCATCTCACCTCTATCGCCCCCAGAGTTTTGGGAAAGAGTCTCTTTGAGGATGACTTGGGAGGCCCAGAGTTGAGGGGTGGGGAGGATCTGTGTGTGAGAGGCAAGTCCCAGACACGGGACCACGAGGAAAGGAAAGAATGGGTAGAGCCTGAAGCGTTTCGGGGCAGGGCAGGGTGGAGAGCCTGAGGCCCATCTTCTCCCCGATCCTCTCCTCCAGGTTCTGTTTGATGGTGAAGAAGGGTTACCGGGATCCCCCCTACCACAACTGGATGCACGCCTTTTCTGTCTCCCACTTCTGCTACCTGCTCTATAAGAACCTGGAGCTCACCAACTACCTCGAGTGAGTAGCTGCTCTTCCCTCCCATCTGCAGCCCCTGGGGCTCAAGCGTTTCCCATGTGGGTGACATTTTACCTGACCCAGCACGTGGGACTTTCTTAACAGCCATAAGGAAGGCTGCGTAGCCCCAGTTTCCAGGGTGGACTTGCTCAGGATCACATACCCAGGAGCCGTGAGCCTGGCAGACTCACACCACTGCTTCCTTCCAGGAAGGGGACCCAGGAGTCCCCTGCTCCTGCCTGGTGGCTTCTGGATCTCACCCAGCTGTCGCTCCCCTCTCTCCTCTGTCTCCCAACCAGGGACATCGAGATCTTTGCCTTGTTTGTTTCCTGCATGTGTCACGACTTGGACCACAGAGGCACCAACAACTCCTTCCAGGTGGCCTCGGTGAGACCCCGCCCGCCTCACAGTGGGTACACTCTCTGGGGTGTCTGGGAGCATTGCCCCTCCAGCTGACAAGTGGTGGGAGCTGGTGACCCCAGGAACCAGTTTAGAGACAGCAGGATGCTCCCCCAGAGTTTGCACTGAGCTCTGAGGTGGGAGTGGGGGAGGGTGGGGGAGGGGTGGACAAGGCTTAGCTTCACATAGGGGATACTTGGATCTGGATTGGTGATGGGGTTTTCCTGGATTTTTCTAGAAATCTGTGCTGGCTGCACTCTACAGCTCCGAGGGCTCTGTCATGGAGGTACCTTCCCCCTCCCACATCTCTACCCCTCCTCCTCCCAGCAACTCCTGTTCCCAAGCCCTGCTCTGCAGACAGGCTGTGAAGCTGTGCTCACCCCCAGGGCATGTCTAGCTCATTTTCCTGGGTAGGCCAGCCTGAAGGGGGGGGGGGCCCAGTGTGGATGGGGGTGCAATTCGGGCTGCAGCTACTGCTGCAGCCCAGGTCTGCAAAGGAATTTGTATTTGACACAGTTCCTCATGTGCCTGGGAATGCCCTGGCAGCCCTTTCACCACCGAGCCTAGGACAGGCTCTACTCCCACCACACTCAGCTTTGCCTTCAACTGTTTGGCTGGGTCTCCCTGCCCTCAGGTAGGGGTTCCCTGGGTTGGAACAAAATGGAGACACCTCTGAGTTCCCTGCACTTGGCCCAGAGCTTGGCACAGAGTGGCAGCCAGACTTCCAAGGTCATTTCACCCTATGCTGTCTCCCACAACACCCCTTCAGAGACTAACTCTGCCTGCACACCCCCAGAGATAAGGGACTCCTGCCCTCGTGGGAGGCCTGCCTTTGCCCTCCGCACCCTGCAAGTGACAGCTCTTCAGCGTCAGGAGACAGGAGCTCTGCCCTCGCCTCATCATCACCTCTCCTTGTCAGCAAACAAATGTTTGCTGCATGAATTAGTGTCTAGGACTCTGAGGGATCATTTGAGAATCACTCCAATTTGAGAGGCTCTCAGAGCATACCCTGCCACATCCCTCCATGTGACAGCTAAGGAACTGGAGGCTCAGAGCGGGAGGGAACTTGCCTGGGTCAGACAGAGGGTCAAATCAGAACCCAGAAAGGGAACTGGGACTTCTGACTCCCGCCTTGGCTGTTCTGCTCACCTTGGGGGTTGAGGCTGGACCAGTCCTGCTCTTCTCTTGGCATCAGTGATGAAGTGGGTCCCTGTCATTCTTTTCCCCTCACCCTTCAGAGGCACCACTTCGCTCAGGCCATTGCCATTCTCAACACCCACGGCTGCAACATCTTCGACCACTTCTCCCGGAAGGTGATGGCATGGGGGGTGGGAGTGGGTAGTTGGGGGTGGGGTAGTGGCTGGAAACAGGAGGAGCCAATGGTTGTATGGGTGGAGGCTTCTCAGGGCTGGGGTAGCGGGAGGGAGTGTCTGGCAGGAGGCCATGTTACCACCCCTTCCCCCACCCTGCCTTGGCCCAGGATTATCAGCGCATGCTGGACCTGATGAGGGACATCATCCTGGCCACGGACCTGGCCCACCACCTTCGCATCTTCAAAGACCTCCAGAAGATGGCTGAAGGTGCCCACCTGTAGCCCTGGCCTTGGTGATGGGAAGGACTAAGAGGGGGATTGGCCTGGAGAACATCTCCAGGGGTTCAGCCTATCCCCTTCCAGCATCAACCCACTAGGCAGACCCAGCACCCACCCCATGGTTCCCATACAGGGAGTGGAACCCCCCGCACCACTTGGAGATAGACCCTGGGGGCCTTGCCCTCAGAAAAAGGGGCCTGGAAAGCTGGGTCTCTCTCCTTGACCCCATCCTCTCCCCCTCAGTGGGCTATGACCGAACCAACAAGCAGCACCACAGTCTCCTCCTCTGCCTCCTCATGACCTCCTGTGACCTCTCTGACCAGACCAAGGGCTGGAAGACCACAAGAAAGATAGCCGTAAGTGCCCCCCCCTCGGAGGCTGCCCCACTCTATGTGGCTCCCTGTGGCCTGAGCACCCTCTCTGTGCTGACTTCAGCCTGACTGTATGAGGAGATAGAAAGCTAGATTATGCCATGGTGACAGATGAGGTTCTGAGAGGGATATGGACTCTGCTGGAGTCAGAGCAAAGCGGTGATTGGTGGAAGGTGGAGCAGAACCCAACCACTCTTCCCTATCGGGGCTCATCCCTGTCAGGCTAGGGTTGGTGAGGACAGGCCCTCTTGGGAATAAGTTATGGGAGGAGCATGCATGGATGGATACCACTCACAGGATGTGATGAGAGTGTTGGTTTTATAGGAGCTGATCTACAAGGAATTCTTCTCCCAGGGAGACCTGGTATGTGGGGCGTGACCTCAGGTGTCCAGGTTGGGAGAGGGTTTTTGGCCTGGGGCTGGGAGGGGGATCTCCATTACCTGGTGATGTGGGGAGGGGGCTGCTAATGGGATCGCCATCACCTGGTGGAGGAAAAGGGCCAGGCTGACTACTTGTGCCCACAGGAGAAGGCCATGGGCAACAGGCCAATGGAGATGATGGACCGCGAGAAGGCCTACATCCCCGAGCTGCAAATCAGCTTCATGGAACATATCGCAATGCCCATCTACAAGTGAGTGAGCTCACGGGGATGGCAGGGGCCCCTCACAGAGAGGTTGGGTGGGGTGGGGCCAGCTCTGGTCATCACAGCAGCCTGGTCCAGCTCCAGCTGATCCACCCCTCTGCTTCTGGGCACAAGCTTGCCCCTAAAAGGGCCCTTCACTTCATCCTTGATTCTCTCCAGAGAGACTGTTATGGTCTCCTTGGGGGCCTAGTCATATGCCTGCTCCCTCGTGGAAGTTTGACATGTGCCATAGCCCTGATCTTTCTTGAGGTCCTTTCTTGAGGTCCGAGCTCTGGCCTCTAACCCTGCCCCCACACACCCACAGGCTGCTGCAGGACCTGTTCCCCAAGGCATCAGAGCTGTATGAACGCGTGGCTTCTAACCGTGAGCACTGGACCAAGGTGTCGCATAAGTTCACCATCCGCGGCCTCCCGAGCAACAACTCGCTGGACTTCCTGGACGAGGAGTATGAGGTGCCTGAACTGGATGGCACTGGGACCCCCATCAATGGGTGTTGCAGCCTTGATGCTGAGTGAGCCCCTCCTGGGTCCCTTCCCTGCCCAGGCCACCTCCCACAGCCCTCCACTGGCCTGGCCAGAAGCGCTAGGACCAGAGCCGTGTGTCCTGGTTAGAGACCAGGACTTCCCATGTGACCCTGGGCAATCACTGACCTTCCCGGGCCTCAGCTTCTCTTCTCTATAATGAACACAAGACTTTTACCCTCACCAAGACTTTAATTTGTCCTCTGCGAGCACAGGGTGACCAGTGGGCAGTGGGTCTTGCTCTGGCCTCTGACCTTGGCAAGTCCTGTTTAAGTCACTGCCTCTCTGAGACATCCTGAATGGATTCTCCTGGGCCTCCTTCCTGCCCCACCAAACCTGTGCCCTTTTCCCCTCCCCAGGGTCTCATGCAAGGAGGTGGATCATCTGTGATCTTATAAACTGTCGTTAGCTCTGCTGGAGGACTATCAACAGCCACGGGGCCGAGGTGCCCCCGAGGACTGCCACTGTACTTATGTTGGGGATCGGGACCCGGGGAGATGCAAGGGACCCACAAGGAGGCAGCTCAGTGCTCTGAGGAGAAGAGGCTCAGGGAGAAAGTGGGATGGGATTGGTGGCAGGAAAGACCCTTAGGCTCAGAGACAGGCCCAGGCTGAGCCAGCCTCCTGGCTGTGTGACCCTGGGCAAGTCCCTTCCCCTATCTGGGCAAAGTCCCCTCCTCTATCTGGGCAAAGCAGGAGGGGAGACAATTCTTTCTCTGAGACCCCATTTAGATCAAAGTCCTAATAGCTCTGTGGAGAGGCCATGGGATGTCCCTGCCACCCTAGAGCAGAGAGCTGACCCTGAGTCCCCCAGTGGCCCCTTGAGAGTACCCCTTTAGCCAGAGCCATGCCCCCATTCCTGCAGCCAGAGAGGGACCCGGCCTCAGTCCCAGAGGGCTCATCTCCCCTTCAAGGCCATATCCACCCGTGCCCCGGGGCTTGGGAGACCCCATTGGGCCGGGCCTCTTGGGTCATCCTGGACTCTGGCTTCTCCCTTCTCTGTTTTGTTCTGTATGTGCTGTGGGGTGGGGGAGGGGGCCACCTGCCTTACCTATTCTGAGTTGCCTTTAGAGAGATGCATTTTTCTAGGACTCTGTGCAACTGTTGTATATGGTCCCGTGGGCTGACCGCTTTGTACATGAGAATAAATCTATTTCTTTCTACCAACCCTCCCCCTTGGGGCTGTTGGCAGACTTTGTGTGCGGGGTTGGGGGAAACAGACTGGGGGAGGCAAATGCCCTTTAGAATTTCCTGGCTACTGGAGCTCCCACCCGTGCTGCCCAACCCCTCTTCTGAGAGAGTCATCGACCTGTTGGGGTGCTCCTGGGCCAGATAATGGGGGTTTAAGGGTGGAAAGCTATTGAGGAGACCTGGGCATGGAACAGACAGAGGATGTGTTGGCTGGTGAAGACTGTGCTGGGAAAGGAGGAACAAGAGGCAGAAACAGACAGGCTGCCCAAAGGAGAGAGCCTGGAGCTTCTCTGAGACACTCTGCTGGCCTTGTCCTGAGTGCTCATACAGCCAGAGTCTGGGCCTCTGAACCCTTCTTGGCCAGAGTTGTCCACTTGGATTCCCCTAAATCCCATATCCCAGTTTTTCTGGGTCCTGCCAAAGGGGTACTCTGAGTGTAACTCTGCAGCAATTGCAGCCCAGACTTGTGTCTGCAGGGTTAGACTTGTGTCTGCTCTCCTGACTGTGAGCCTTGCCTCTGCACAGGTGGAGAAGGCAGACTCCAGACTGGGGGCCGTGTGGAGACTGACTGGCAGTCTCCAGCCCTGTCCTCTCACTGGCCTGCACCCCACCTTGTCTACATCAGTAACCATTGATTATTGCAGGCTGGGCATCAGAATTTCCTTCACAGGTGGAGGGAGGAGGGAGGCCTGGGGGCAGATGAACAGTGCCGTCCTACCACACCCACAGCGCTCCCAGGGCCAGCCTTGCCTTTGGGACCACAGAGGCTTTCTGCTTCTCCTACCCCACTGCTTGTCCTGGTTTGAGGTCTTCTCTTCAGAGCTGAAGGGTCTCACGGCTGGTAGCTATCTCTTGGGGACCTGGGGCTCCAGGCCCCACCTTTGCCCAGACCCTGTCTTGCGGCCCCCCAGTGTGTCTTTGTCCTCTTACAACTGAGCAGTAGGCCCCAGGTAGGGTGGTGGTCAGTTTCTGGTGCAAGGCTGACTGGGAATGGTTATTGTGAAGATGCCCCACTGACACCAGTGTCCTGTGGGCTGAGTCAGGTGCTCATCTGCCCTGTGATCCCTCACCCTGAATGTGTGTGCCATTCCCTCTTCCATAAGCTTTGGGGCTAAGGGGAAGCACCACCTGGGTCCTCAGCCCAGAAGCATCTGCTGTCTGTCTCCTCCCAACCCTCCCTTGATGCCATTCCATCCCGTGAGGCCCTTGCTGTGACTTAGCTCCCCTTGCCACCAAATTGAGTGGACAACTCACAGATATTTCCTTGTGCACATGTGACACTGAGCTGAGGTTTGTCCTTTTCCCTCCTCTGTCCTTTGTCTATTGTTTCTCCCACCTGTCCAGTCTGGCGGAATAAACTCAGATGTGGGCCATGACAACATAACCAACTCCCAACTGAGTGGTTTCCTTTTACACAGGATTCCATTCTCTCATTCTGTAGCTAAGGAGCCTAGGATTGGGAGGTTAAGGCATCGACCCAGGTCAGGAATAAGCCCTGTTTGCCTGACTCCCCTTCAAGGAAGAAGACAGGAGAGCAGGCTCTTTGTCTCGGTCTTGGCAGAGCTGTCAGGGCTGGAGACGAAGGTAAGGAAGGTGGGAAAGTGGGCTGGGGCCTCCAAGAAGGATCTGGGCTCAGTCCTGTGTGCCTGAGTTGCAGAGGGAGTGGGGAATGAGAAGGGGCTGTGGGGAGTGAGAAAAGAGATTAGAGGAGGCTGGTGCTGCTGGTCATGGCCACCAGGTGGCAACCAACCCCTACTGTCCGCTCCTGCCCACAGGCTGGAGAGGGCTAAATGTGGGGGGACATGATGGAAGGACTAACCCACTTTGTTCTACTCACTCACAGCCCCTCTCATCCAGGGAGGTGTTCTTACACAGACACACACAGATGCCCCACTCATTCTCTTACACACACACTCGTCACCAGATTTTATAGTCTACATGGGATACACCCCATGTAGGATCCACAGGGAAAATAGGAAATGTCTCTTGGGGTTTTCTGGCACCCTTAGATGCTCCCTGAATAGGACTGAAGTCCATAAGTTCTATCTGAGTGAGCCATTGTCCCTTGGGGGCTACTGCCTGTTGAGTGGCCCCCTCTGCAGAAGGCTCCCAGGGAAGGCAACACCAGCCTTGTGATGGGCATGGGCAGAACCCCTCCTCTGGGCGCAGGTAACTACAGAGAGCACTGCAGGCTTCTTTGTGTGCCATCAAGCCGGAGGGTCAGAGTAGGGAGGAGCTGGGGTGTGAAGAGGCATCAGGAGGAGGTTAGGGTTCCTGGGGGGGTCTTGGAGTTTGGATGGGGAGGACTGGGTGTAATAAGGAAGTTTGGCTCTCAAAAGTGCTAACTTCCACCTGGGCAGAGAGGTTTCTCTTAGGAATCAAACCAATCTCATGTAATCACATTATGATTTTATGGGGGGAAGGACCCAACATCACAACATGAGCATACAATTCGGTGGACAGCAGAGAGAGGAGGGGATTGAGTCACTAAGAAGAGTCCCTGAAACCAGCTGGAGAGTGACCAGGTGAGGGGTCAGGAACTCCCCTGCGGCATCAGCTTGCCTGGGCGGGAGTGCTGCTTCTCCAGGCAGAGCTTCCTGAGCAGATGCCAAATCTGCAGAAAGGCTTCACAGACCTCAGGACATCGAGTCCAAAGGTCTGAGATTGACTTCATGTGGCTCCTATATATATACTGCTCTCAGCAGAGTATTAGCAGGACCACCTGTTAATTTTAATTTGGGCTTGGCCTTTCAGCACAGCCCAGGCTTTTATCTCTCCTTGCCTCTCTTGTGCCTGCTTATCAATGTTTTGTGAACAAGTAGTTGCTTTTTAATTGATAAGTCACTCCATCTCCATTGCCCCCACCTCCCCATCAGCAGAGATTACTCTATCAATACATACAACACTGGGCTAGGAGGTGAAGCCATTGCAAATAGACCAGGATAGCTTTTGCAGGGTGGGGGGAGGTGAGGAGGTGTGGGAGCTGTGCCCAAAGTCTCAGCCCACTCTCCCTGCTTAGTTGCCTAGTCTCCAGCCTGTACTGGGGAGGGAAGCACAGCAGGGGTGGCAGGGGTGACTCAATGGGGTAAGGTGTTCCAGGAGAGGATACAGAAGAGTTACTGCCTCAAATGCCATCTCCTGGGAGGAGCCAGGTGCAGGGAGGTGAAGGGCTGGAGGTCAGCTCTGAGCAGGAGCTGCGCCCTTGTCTCTGGATAGGATCTGAAGAAAGGAGGGAAAGTTGGGGTTAAGGAGGAAGTGAGGGAAGAAAGAGGCAGGATGACTGTTGTGGGGAGGATCAAGAATGTCTGGGAGGCCTCCTGCCTGAGAGAGGTTTGCCCTGCTGGGTCCCTCCTCCAGAAACACAAAGAGTTGTCACTATGTCACCAGCCTGGTAACCATGAATTCCTTGTCCTTACCCTGTTGATCCTCAATCTGGTTGTTTATCTTTTCTTTCAGACAAAACCAAAAGTCAAGCAAAACAAGCTAAAACCAAAAAATGGAGGTAAAACTAAATCAAGGGTAAAGCCACAACCTCATTATCATTAAAAAAAAAAGCACCCCCACCACCCCAGGCTGTAACAAATCCTTTCAAAACCAAATTTGGAAGCAAAGGGTATATAAATGCTGTTCCTAAAAAATTTCAGCCTATTTCTCTAAAATCCTGCTAATGCAGGCCTCTGTGGCAGTGAAGTGGTTAAGTCTCAGCACCACCAAGCTATCACCAGCCACTATGGCCTGAGTTTGATCACCTGCCAGCCAGGGAGCTACCCACATGATGCAGCAGACCTTTCCTGTCTTGCCTACTGCTCCCCTCAGCAGTGTATTTCATCTGCCTGTTCTGCTCCCCATTCAGTCTCTGGTGAATCCTCTCACCCCCTTGCATTTCTGGCCTGCACCCCAGTTCTTGTATGCATTAAAAAAAAAAAAAAAAAGATCCTGCTAAAGCAAACCTTTTAGCCTTTCCCCGTCCTTAGTACTCCCATCATAAATCCCTGCTTCCCCCCAGGCCGGGGAGATGGCCATGGTGACAGTAATCCTCTATGTCCTCAGGTTTGCCAGCACCTAATTAAGCCTAATTTCTTTTTAACAACTCTTGTATCTCAAGTGTTAACTTATAAGTGGCAAATAATAAGC
Source organism: Talpa europaea (assembly GCF_964194135.1). NCBI lineage: Eukaryota > Metazoa > Chordata > Mammalia > Eulipotyphla > Talpidae > Talpa > Talpa europaea. The sequence goes on along the minus strand of NC_140073.1, from coordinate 45,164,150 downwards.
CTCCACCCAAATACCTGTCAATTGGCAACCACAAAGGGACATGTTCACTCCAAGCAATGCAGCCCTCTCTGCTTCCCACCCGTGGAATGGTTGGCCAAGGTGGTGTGCCACGGCCGACCTGTTCAGCTGCTGGGAGGAGCAGCAGTTGCTTGTAAGACTCAGCTGCCCACGGCAAGCTAACCCACAACTGGGAGTATTGGGACTTCCCTGCAGTGAAGAAGTCATTATCTTGGGATCTTCCCTTTTTCCCACTCACGCATTAACTGCCTACGAATACTCTCTATTCATGAAAGGACATATTTTCTAGCAGGGAATCAACAGATTCCATCCCCTGGGTATGTCTCACTCCAGATTCTCTGTCACCCATCATCTGGTTACTTTGGTGACAATCTATATCCTTCAAAAATAAAAAGCAAAATATAAACAAACAAAAATTACCACCACCCTAATAACCATAAATTCCTTGTCCTTACCTTGTTCATCCTTGCTCTGCTATTTATCTTTTCTTGCAAACAAAACTAAAAAAAAAAACAAAACCCCAACAGCTAAAACCAAGATAAAAGTAAGACTAAAACAATTAATAGAGACTAAATGAACAAGTGAGTCAGTGAACGAATGGGCCATTGAATGAATGAATGAGTATAAGTAAGACGGACTGAATAAAGACGTTAATGAGTGACTGGGTAGATAAGTAAATTGATGAGTGAATTGATGAGGAATGCATGAGGGAGGTTGGGTCTACGAGGATATAGGTGGATGTTAGGGATGCACGGTCTTCACATCCTCGCTTGGCTCAGTGTCCTGGGGGAGGGGAGTCTCAGGCATATGTATGGGGGAGGTGCCCCAGCCCATGGAGGTATTGAGGGGTTAAATCCTGCCCCTGGTTTCCATTGGCCTCCATCTGACAGTTGAAGTACCTGCAGGGCCAGTTGGTGCTGCAAAAGGTCACCAGGGTGACTGCCCATCCCAATGTGGGAGAAGCTGGTGACCATGAACCTTCCTGGGGATGGATTAGAATCTCTCCTTCCTTGGGGAAACCAGTAGGACATGGATGGGAGCTTGCTAGAGAAGAATGTGGCATTCTCAAGCCTGGGGGGCTCCCCTGGTCCAGGCAACGGGAGTAAACGAGGTGGTCAGAGTCCATCCCCCTCCTGAACTTTAGGTGAAGGCAGTTCGTGTCCTAGGACACCACCTCCCAGCTCTCCTGCCACAGCCCCATGTCCCAGAGCAGTGGCAGTGTTCAGAGCAAGTGGAAACACCAGTCCCCGAAGGGCATGAAGGGCTGCCAGGAGCCACCTCCCCATCTCAGCGAGATGAGACCCCCACCTTGCTCATTCAGGGCGCTGACCCTGCGGGTGTGGGACAGGATGCACTCCATGCTGGGCTTGGAAGCCGGGGAGGGATGGGGCTATGAAATGGATGGAGATATATTCTGTTCTTTGTTTTTGTTTGCTTTTCTCCTCCATTTGTGTGGTACATTTTTTAATGGAATTTATTTTGAAAAGTTCTTTGTAAGATGATACCTAATTACAGTCTTGTCATATAGTCATTATTTTAGTGTGTCGTTCCAATTGTCTGTACTGTATGCAGCAACATTCACAGGGTTCTGCAGAAGGTCGGGTGCCTGGGAGTTTTCCTTTTAATTCGCCCTGTGGCCCTTTTGTATGTGCCTTCTCGTTAGCTGTTTGCCTTAATCGCTACCCAGAGCAGTGAGTAAAACACAACCTTTGGAATTTATGATGTTAAAAAACAGTATTTTATTGACAATAAAATTTGAACTGTTATAATCCTTAATAAAACCCAAACAAGGAAGAACAGAAGAGGGGAGGGCAGGGTGAGCTTCCCCCAGAACCAGCACTCCTGGGCCTTCTAGGCCATCTCCCGGGGCTCCACAAATATGTTGAGACATCCTGGACCAGCCAAGGGCCATGACAGTGGGACCTCAAATCTGGGATGGAGGGACCGATGGTGTGAGTTGAACCAAACTTGTAGGCCTGTTCTGGCTCTTTTCTGTGTTTATCTCAGCCATGACAGGCAACTCCCTCCTACATAAAGGGAAGAGGAAGCTCAAACAGGTCATGTGACCTCCTGGGGCCACTCAGCCAGGAGGTGCGGAGGTTGGATTTCAACTCCAGAATTCAACTGTGAATCCATCCCCCACCCTGAAACCTATGCTATTCCCAGCCCAAAGGCCCCTGAGGCCAGGTGGGGTGGGAAGGGGGTACCTGTGACTAGCAACAGGTGAGGATCTGGGAGGCACCACAGAAATGGCCAGAGGCTTCTTCATCTCTTCTTGGGAAAGAAACAGTTGAGGAAATGGGCTATTTCTTAACTGGGAATCTCTCCCAAGGGGGCAGGGACTCTTGTTCCCTTCATAGGTAAAAGGAACTCAGGCCAGAAGCTCAACTGGCAGGAACCTCCTTCAGGTTCCTTTAAGCTCCTCTAAGCAAAAGGAGTTTAGATGAAGAAACCGAGGCCCGGAAGGGGCAGGGAGCTCTAAGATCACACACGATCCAGACCAGGGCAGGGATGGATACCAGCAACTTTTCCTGGTCTCCCTCATCCCAGATACTGCCATCTTTGCTTCTTCCCATCACCACCTCAGGCCCCACCTAGGACTCTTCCTACAGCAGGGGGAGCTATTTTGTTTCTCCCACATCACAATGCATCTGGAGCTGGGAAGGGGAAGGGAAGGTGAGGGTTAGAGCTGCTAACTTCACCTCTGCCTCTGAGCCATCCATCTGGCTCTCATTACCCAGACAGCGTGCGCCTCTTAGAAGCTATGGGTGCCTGTGGTTTCTCTCTTCATTTAGACTGGCAGCTCCATAAGGATGGAGCAGATCTGCCTCAGTGCTGATCATATCCTTACTCAGAGTTTGGTGCATAATAGATGCTCAAACCAGGTATGCTGATTGGTAGAAAGAGGCAGAGTCAGCACTGCAGAGCAGCAGCGATCAAAAATCAATGGAACCTTTGAAGGAGACCTCTGAAATTCTCCAGAATTCCTCACAAGGCAACACTTTCATTCCTGGCATTCTGCCCTGTAAGTTCTAGCCAAAGAGGCTTCATCAGACTCACAATTCTACTTCTGCAACTCAGGGAGATTTTGGGGCTCTATCTGGGTTCTCCCTCCCTGCACTGTGGCCCAGAAACTCTCCCCAGGCATATGGGCAATGGTGGCACGTGTGTTTCCTGCCTCCTAGGACCTCACTCATTGCCTGATATCCAAAGTCTTGAAAACCTTTGTTTCATCTTGTTTTGGCCATTTTTGTTGCTTCAGGCAGGAGGGTAGATCAAGTCTTTATTACTCCATCTTGGATGGGAATGTAAGTCTATTTTATTAAGTTTTATTGCAATATAGTGCTCCAGGTATGCATGAGGATAGCTATTTGGATGTTACTGTTTTGACTGTTACAAGCAATGTTCCCATGAACATTCGTGTAGATGTTTTGAGTATTCAATTGTATGGCTATACTTATTTATCTATCGCGATTGTTGGTGTCAAACTTCATTTAGGACTATTCCTTTCTACCTGAAAACACCCTTTTAATATTTCCTTTAGTGCAGATCTGCTGTTGCTGAATTCTCTTGTTTTTATTAGTTTGAAAATGTCTTTGTTTCTCCTTTATTCTTAAAAGAAAATTTTAGAGCTATTGAATTCTAGGTTAGGAAATATTTTCTTTGAGATTTTCAAGATAACATTCTATTCTCTTTTGATTTCCACTGTTTCTGATGAGAAGTCAGCTATCAGTCTTATTATTACCCCTTTGAAAAGTAATGCATCTCTTGCTTGAGCTGCTTTTAAGATTTTATCTTTGTTTTTGATTTTCAGCACTTTTATTGCCTTGTGCTTAGGTATGGTTTTCATTGTATTTATACTGCTTGAGATTCATAGTGTGCCTGGAATCTCTAATGATTTTCCCTTTCATCTTCAGTCTTCATCAAGTACAGATCAGTGGGTTTCTTATATTCCCAGAGCATGCAAGAAAGTTCTATAAAATTTAATGAAATGTTTGTAATCCTGAGATAACAAGAGTAATATTGATGCAGATGGGGAAATATTTTATTTTATTTTATTTTAAAGATTTATTTTTATTTATTTATACAAGCACTGGGTATAGTCAGAAGCGCGGGAGGGTGAGAGAATTCACCAGAGCCAGAGCAGGGAGCAGAGCAGGCAGAAGGAGCGAAGTACACTGCTGAGGGGAGCAGCGGGTGGCAGGAGAGGTCTGCGCGCCATGTGGGACCCTCCTCCGGTGGCCGGGGAGCAGCTGGGGATCGAACCGGCGCTGCAGAGGCTGCGGGCAGCTTCGCAACCCAGCGTTCACCCGCTGCTCCACTGGGGAGGCCCTGGGGAAATATTTTAAATCAACCACTAGATTCTTGTTGGGTTTAAACTCACACCCCTTCCTGGGAGAGAAGAACCCAGTGGTGTCTCTCTCTTTAGCTCCTGAACTGAGGATCTGTCCCTGACCAGACATCCTTACCTAGAATCAGGGCTTTCCACCCTCTATTTTGTGGCTGGTGCTGTCTCTCTAGTTTATTTTGTCTTTCAGTCAATACACTATAATGCAGAATAGTTTAGCATTTCATTGTCTAGAATGTCTCCATATCAGAATAGGATATCAGATTTACCATTGAAGAAATTCCCTTCATGACAGTAAGTAGATCTGGAGTATTGAGTCCTAACCCCACAGAATAAAGAGTAACCAGTGGACAGCCAGGCTTTCCCTGGCCCGGTGGAGTTCTTTCTTTCTTTTTTTTAAAGATTTATTTATTTATTCATACAAGAACTGGGGTATGGCCAGAGGTGGGGGGGTATGTGAGAGGATTCACCAGAGACAGAGTGGGGAACAGAACAGGCAGACTGACTGAATACACTGCTGAGGGGAGCAGCGGGTGAGACAGGAGAGGTCTGCCGCGCCATGTGGGTAGCTATCCGGCCGGGGATCAAACTCGTGCTGCAGTGGCTGCAGACAGCTCCATAGGTTGTGTCCCAACCCCTGCACCACCAGGGAGGGCCCCTCTCCCTGGTGGATTTCTTATTCTTTACTTTGACCATTAGGTCCTAGCGCACCTGTACGAGGAATTGGAAAGGCATCAGGCAGCTGCCTTCACACATGTGTCTCTAGCTCTACCAGGTTATTTGTAGTTTTAACAGGGCACCAAAGTGGAAGTACCCTTGTGGCTGAGCTGCATCACTATTCTCACCAGTCAGCACCCAGGTAAACTCTGTGATCTGAACCAGTCCACAGGTCCATATATCTTTCCTGAATTCTAGATACAAACATCAAATTACCCATTCCCTTCTACAGTGCCTACCTGTGTTATAGAGGCGGGAAATGAAAGTGACATTTCCACTGCAGCTTGGGCTTTATGTGTGACCTGGGTTCCATCAAGGAGGTGTCCTTGGGCCTCCCTGGTGGGGCAAGGGGTTAAGCACCGCATTGTGAAGCAATCTGCAGCCTCTGAAGCACAAGTTCAATCCCCGGCCAGCCAGAGAGCTACGCACATGGCACAGCAGACCTCTCCTGACTCACCCACTGCACCCCTCAGCAGTGTATTTCAGTCAGTCTGTCTGTTCTGTTCCCCACTCTGTCTCTGGTGAATCCTCTCACCCTCTGCATCTCTGTCCTATACCCCAGCTCTTGTATGCATAAATAAATAAATCTTTTTTTTAAAAAAAGGTGTCCTTGATGATAAGATATGGATCAGGAAGTACATGAGGCCACTGATGACAGCACGCAGTTAGATAAAAATCACTGGAAAGCAGCTGTGATGGGGGTGTCAGGGCATTCTGGGGGCACCCATGGAGGAGTTTGTAATATCTAGCCCCTCATATAGGTGCCAAGCAAAGGTGGCAGGTGGTGAGTTTTTCACTAGAAAATTTCCATGGTGTATTGGGCATTGTGGCTAACTGCCTTGTCCCTGACCTTCAACTCCGTCTACTTAGACCTGTGTGGATTATGGCATGTACAGCTAAGAACCTCAACTGAAAGTTCTCTCGAAGCATTGATCCCATTGATTGTAAGTGCCTGTCTCCCCAAATTAAATTTGAGCTTCCTGAGGGGACAAAGTCTGGCTTATTCTATATCCTTGGTACCCAACACAGAGTCCCAGACAGAATAGATATTCAGCAAAAATGTATTGAATGTTTAAATTAAATATTAGTTATTATAAATCCAACCCCAGTGACTGCATCCACTGAGCAGTCTGGGCTGGGCTGCCTGGCTCCAGGAGTATCCCAGTAGTGATTGGGGACATGCAAGAGTCACCTCATTCACTTGAAGAAAATAGTCTCCTCTGCGTAACAAGGCCTGCATGACAAACAGCCAGACCTCTTATCTGAGATCATGTTCATGGAAGAATTGTGCTTGTGTGACCAGCACTGAACATCCAAGCTAGCTGTCTTCCAGAACACAAGCAGGCTCCAGGAGGCAAAACAGTATTCCCCATGAGTGGGGCATATAAAAGTGCTGCAGAGAAAAAGACCTAAATTTATATGGTATCATCATCAAACCAATTTTAAAACCTTATCAATGGAAAGGTCCTCCCTAAAGACGTGTCACCCCAAACTGCCCTCAGCTTCCTTTTTATGTTTCTTCACGTGATCTGTGACCCCTTATTCCGGGGTCCTCTTGGAGACCAAATGCAGCCCCTATCCATTTTGTGTTCTCTCTTATTCTCTTAGCATTTTTTTTTGCTTGACACCCTTTTAATCTATTTACCAGGAGCCCCTTGATGCCAGCAAATATTCCACCTGGAAAGCGCTCAGTGAGTTCAGGGGGTTGGGCAGACAGGGATCCAGTCTCTGCTCACAAAGCCATTTCCTGCTGTGTGACTTGGTATAAGGCACTTACTTTCCTTGAATCTCAATTTCCTCATCCATGAAGTGGGGATGATAATAAACCTCCCTGAGGTAGCTGTGAGGATTAATGAGATAAGTCATGAGATCCTGTGGCCCCTCTCACAGCTGCCAACTGTCTGCCCACAGGTTTTCTTCAGGGAATGAGCAGCATGGAACACCTTGGGGCGAACCCTGATGGGCCGGAAGGGAGATCCCGGGAAGAATGCTTTGGCCTGAGACACAGAAACACAGCTTCGAAAGAGTACAAAGTGGCAGCAGTGGCATTCTGGGTTATTGTATTCAATTGTGCCCCCGCAAGGCATGTCCAAGTCCCAAGCTCTGTTGCCTGTGAATACGGCCTTATTTGGTAATAGGGTCTTTGCATTAAGATGAGCGCCTTATAAGAAGAGGGCAACCTGGACACAGAGAGACCCAGTAGAAGGCCATGTGGAGACAGGCAGAGATCAGAACGCGCTGCCACCAGCCCCGCATGTCAAGAGTTGCCAGTAACCCCTGGAAGTGAGAAGAAAGTGTAGGAAAGATTCTTCTCTAGAACCTTCAGAGAGAGCACAGCCCTGCCAACACTATGATTCCAGACTTCTGGTCTTCAGAACTGTGAGACAATACTTTTCTGTTGTTTGCAGCTACCCAGTTTGTGCAACTTAGTTACAGCAGCCTGAGAAAGCTAGGTGAGGCAGAGGAGCGTCCCTCAGGTCTCAGGAGACTGCTAGATTGGGGGGAGGAGGGACACAGCTGACCATCATTTAGTGTCTCAGGTCCAGTTGGCAGGACAGCCCAATCACTGAGCCTCTGGGACGCACTCACGAAAGCCTGGCCCCTGACCTCCAGCTGGGACAACCCCTCAAGTGCCATGTACAGGTTGTGGTCTAGACTGTCCTTCCCCGTCAGGCACAGGGCTAGGGTTTCCTCCATCCTCAGCTCTATCCACTTTCCGGTACAGCTTGCCTCACTCCCTTACAGGCGGTCTCTGACGGCGTGCCCATCACTGCCAACCAGGGGGCTGATAGCCTCTCAGGGTGTCCATTCCACACTTGCCCAGGCCTGCCCAGTGCTGGCTGCTGGGGCTGCTGGGGCTGGCTGCTGGGGCTGCAAAAGCAGGAAGGCAAGAGTCCAGCCCCGAGGGAGCTCAGATGAACCTAGTTAATTAATTAACCAGTTGATGAATCAATTAAGATTTCACTCTTAAATAACCAGTTAATTAATCAGTTAATTTAAGTTTCACCTGTAATTGATTGATTCATCATCTAGTTAATTAATTAGTAAATTAATTAATTAAACACATTTATTGAAAATGTATGTGCCAGGCGTTGGAAAGGCTGCAGAGAAATCAACAAAACCAGATGCCAAGAATACAGGTTAGTTAAAGGACAGACGCTCATTAAACTGATAAGCAAATCTAAAACCACCTGCACCAACTGGGCCATCAAGGAAAAGTACCCGGTGTCACAAGAGTCTCTGATGGGGGAGCTGACCTGGCCACGGAGTGGGAGTTAACGAGGCAAAGGGAGGGGACAGTTGTGTGAAGATCTCGAGTCAGGAGTCAGCACACCTGGCAGGAAGGACTCCAGGAAGGTTGAGGGCGGGGTGCGGAGAGAGGCTGTGTGTCAGCTGAGGCAGAGGTCAGGCTGAAGCCAGGCTCTGTTAGGGTGTTTGGGCTCTGTCCCAAATATCCCAAAGGAAATGGACATTAAGGGGTTTTCAGCAGCCGAGTGACCTAGTCAGAGGCAGAGACAGGGGTCCCTGCGACGGGTAGACAAGTTGGGGAACTCAGGTGTTGAAACCATCCAGGTAAGAACGGGACAGTGCCACGCCCCGGGTACTGGAGGAGGGAGAACTGCGCACCTCGGAGGGCGAGCCTTGGGGACGCGTGGGAAGAGAGAGGGGTTGACGGTGACTCTGGGTCTTCTGGCTTGTGCAGCAGGGTAGACGTCGATGCCATCTGCTGGGAGAAGGATCGCTGGGAGAGGACCAGATTTGGGGGAGAAAAATGCTAATTTCAGGCAAAAGTTCTTTGTAAACCATGTAAACCGTGCGGTTGCAGGAATGTCAGCTGTTACCATTTACTCATTCAAAAAATATTTAGTAAATGCTTGCTATTTGATGGCCCCTGTGCCAAGAGCTGGCGAGTAAAGGGAAGATAATCAGTATTTATCGTCTTGGTTTGCCTGTGTCTCACGTGATTAGTGAGAGCAGTGGCCCCTTGCCCTCTTCAGAGCGTCCCAGTTTAGGATGATCCTCTCTGCGATGCCTTGGGCCCTAGCAGAGGAGGAGGCCTGACGGGCAGAAGAGGAAGCAAGGGACCTGGAGAGAGAGAGAGCAGTGCCCTGGCCTGGAAGCGGAGCGGAGGGTGTGGCCAGTGTGTCGGCCGGGCAGACTGCTCATCAGAGAGAACCCAGGCAAGAGAGAGAAGTTGTGGCACACGCTGTGCTACGTGTGATGTGGCAAGTGGGGGTGAGCGTGTGGGGTGCTAAGCCTGGGCGGGCAGAAAGGAATGGCAGAGGTTTGCAGGCTGCAAAGACACAGGGGTAGCCATGTGCCGGGACTTCCCTGGCCACTCCTTCCTGCTCCTCCCAGAAGCTGGGTTGCCCCTGAGTCTCTGGGCAACAGAGCCCCAGTGTGTAGCCAACCTGGGGAGGCGGGCTTTGACCCGCCCAGTGCTGAGCTTGGTCACCCTGTCCCCGACAGCCCTGAGTTTTTCTTTGTCATCTGTCTCCCTCATGGGAACGCAAGCTCTCTGAGGTCAGGTACTGTGCGTGTTGTGCTCACAGTGGTGCTCACAGCCCCCTGCAGCATTTCCGCCTTCACAGTAAAGCCTCTATAAATATGTGTTGGATACACGAATCTGAGAGAGAGAACATTTTTCTACACCGCTGTGTGTGGCGGCTCCAAGGACACACATCCTTAATGAGCCTCTACTGTGTGGTGGGGATTTGCCAGCCGTTTTCCTGCTTTATCTCACTTATCTCTCCAGGCAGGGGTCGTGGATGGGATGATCAGGAACCACAAATCCCATTCATCTTCTGAGGCCCTCTCCATGCACCTCCTCCTCCAGGAAACCTTCCCCCTGGGAGCCAATTCCCCTTTGCTGAGCTCCTCTCCTGTGAGCTTCAGAAAAGCCAGCTCTCGACACCATGCTGTTCAGTGTGGGCTTTCAACAGACCACCTCCCACTTGACTAAACACTTTAAGAACAGAGGCTACTTCTCTTGTTTCCAAGTCTCCCCCACAGAACCAACAGCTGAATTGAGAAAATCAAGCCTGCGGATTCGTTAATTCACAGGTTTATCTTGAACATGATTTCCTGGGTGACCTCGACTCCGGCTCTTGCGGCAGGTAACTGCTGCTGCTGTCTTTTGTCTTAGGAAGGCTTTCTGCTCTGGGACAGAACACCTGGCAAGCAGCCACGTCCGTGGGCAGGTCACCTAGCTATCTCGTCCCGGGCGAGGCCTGCAGGCGGGAAGCCCGAGTCTGGAGCGGCGCGTCTAGGATGCCGCCATGGGCTCAGACGCAGCGGCCCTCTGCTGAGCAGCCTGGCTCGTTGCCTCGCGCACAAGGTGGCTGATGAAGGGCTAGACTTCACATCCAGACTCCAGGCAAGAAGATGGTTAGCGGGCAAACGGAGGGGCAACCCGGGACTTTCAAGTCTGTACGCTCTGAAGGGGTTTCGCCATCCGCATAAAGACAAAGCATACTCGGAGCGTGTAAGAGCTTTAATAGAATGATTGTGCACAGAAAGGGAAAAAGAGAAAGGATATAGTTTCCCCATGAAATACCCAAAGTGACGCACCTCCTCGTGGGTAAATGCCCAGCCAAACAGGGTTGGTCCAAAGCAGGGCCACTGAGGCCCAAACGCTTGCCATAGTCTAAATCGGGGAGAACTTCAGGACAGGGACAAGAGGGACCAGGCACATTTGGGACAAAAGGAGCAAAATTAAAGTAAAATACAATGGCTGCCATCGTCAATTTACCCAAGGGTCTCTTTCAAGTGTCTCTATGTGTCTCAACTCCCCCCCCCCACCCCGCCCCGTCTCCTCCAAGTCCCCCAAGACCCTGGTGCAAGTCCAAAGCCGAGATGCAAGTGAGCACTTTGCCTTCACAGTCTCTTCCTGTGCCCCTCCTCCTCTCCCTGTGTCTCTTTCGAGTTCTCCTCCCGGGCCCACCTGCCTCTGTGTTGAACAGCCTCACCTGGCCGCTTAGCCCCCCCACCTCACAGAGCCTCCCCTTTCCGTGGAGATGTCTCTGTTACAATGGGAGGAAGAAGTGAGGCCAGTGCAAATGTCCTTTGGATCAGAAAAGCAAAAGCTTCCTCAGAAGCCTCTACAGACTTCAGCTTCACCTCATTGGCCACACCTGACTATAAGGGAACCTGAGAAAACAGTGATTTCCGTTTTACAGCCTAGTTAAGGGGACAAGGGAAAAGTAGTTTGAGAATGAGTTTTGCATCAGCTCATCAATGGTGACTGCCTCATACCCTACAGGAGGAAGAGAGCAAAATAATCAGACTTGTCATTTACTTAGACTGGCTATTCTGAACTTGCCCCATTCCAAGTTGGACCCCACTTGGACTTATTTATTCTGAGTTTTCTCTTCTAAATTCTTGATTATACATGAACCCAGATGTTTGTAGACATAAAAGGTGGTATCCATGCTCTTCTGTGTCACACAGTTAGCTGGGGAGGATGTGAGAGGATGGCAGAGAGAAAGCAATCATCTCCGTGATGTGAGCCGTGAGGGTCTGTGCATAGAAAAATATGGAAGGAGGACACTGACTTCGGGAGGGTGGGGTGTCAGGTAAGCAAGTAGCAACAACAGATTGAAAGGGCAGTTAAATATACAAAGGGGCTGGGAAGGGTATTCCGGATCGAAGAGAGTGCATGGTGGTAAGAAGAGAGCACAGCACATTTTAGGGCCCTCAGGAAGTTCTATTTTGCTGGCGTGCAGGCTGCCTGAAGGAGAGAGGTGAGGCTGGCAGGAAGGGCTCATGAAAAGCACGAGCTAAAGATCTCCAGGCCCGGGTGCCTGGGCAGAGGGTCTTACTACTTTCTGAGAAAGGAAGCATTGAACTTACTGCAGTGATGTAGAGCTCAGAGGCCTCAAGCTGTTCTCAGCAACACTCCCCCTGACTTTCCAGGGCAGCTCATCACTCCCTTGACTTCAGATGCCATTTCATGATCCCTAAGCCAACACACCCTGTTCAGATGGCTCTCCTGTTATATATTGCCAGGCTATATAGCCAGTGCAACTTTTGCTACATGACAGCCATACCCAAAATGTAGCTTGGAACTAAAATCATCTATTTACTTCCTGAATCTGTAGGTTGGCAATCTGTTTGGGCTGAGGAATTAATGCTTCCCTGAAAGTCTTTTTTCCCTCCAGATTTCAATGCTTAGACCCTTATATCTCTGACATTTAACTATAGTCTTCTAAACAATTTTTAGACTGAGGCTTGATATACATACTGTTTTTTTATTTTTTTAAAGATTTATGTATGCATATAAGAACTGGGGTACAAGTCAGATGTGTTGGGGGGGTGAAAGGATTCAACAGAGACTGGGGAGCAGAACAGGCAGATCTACTGAAATACACTGCTGAGGGGAGCAGCGGCCAAACAGAAGAGGTCTGCTGCACCATGTGGGTCACCTCCCTCGCCAGGGATTGAACTAGTGCTGCAGTGGCTGTGGATAGCTTCATAGAGCTGAGATTTAACCCCTTGTGCCACCAGGGGTTATATCATTATAGTCTCCACAGTTCTCCCACCCCCATACCACCCATGATAGTTTTGACCTTTTGTTTGGTTACTCTATATCCCACATGCAAGTGCGACCATCTGATATTTCTCTTTTTCCTTCTGATTTATTTTGGCTAGCATAATCACTTCCAGCTCCACCCATGTTGCTGCAAATGGCATGAATTTGTCTTTTTTTTTGAATGCTGAGTAAATTCCATTGTGTAAATATAACAAATTTTGATCCATTTGTCTATTTGGGGGCATTTGGGTTGTTTCCATATCATAGCTATTGTAAATAGTGCTGCAATAAATGTAGGCGGGCAGGTTTCCTTTTGAATTAGTGTTTTTGTGTTCTTTGGGTAGATTCCTAGGAGAGGAATCACTGAATCATATGGTAGATCCATTTTGGTTGTCTGTGGAGCCTCCACACAGCTTTCCATAGTGGCTGGACCATAAACTATTACATACTCTTAATAGCAAACATGATTCCCCTTTTTCGTCTCTGGTAACATTCATTTAATTTAAATTTTATTTTATCATTTTGAGCACAGACCTCCATAGCTCCCTGTTCAGCCAAATCCTCTTCTCTTTCTCTTCTGAAATTTCCTCAAGTTTTATTAGATTCATATGATATATTTGGAAAAGGAATTTTGTTTATTTTTTCCCTGCCACCATTCCTTATATTCCCTTGTCTCTTTTCCCTACTTTCTCCCTCTTTACCTCAGAACCCCCTACTCAGTGATCTTATCTCCATGGGTACCTCTAAGACTGTAGCCAAGGGGCAGAACAAAATGTACTGCAGCTTGGTCCTACTGCAGAGTCCTCTCTCTGGGCCTCATTTAGACTTCCATCCAATAGATGGATTGGAATGGTTTTCTTAGTGTAGCATAAGCTGTCTCCAAAATCCAAAAGCCTCATCAAACATGTGAGTTACCTGACAAGAAGACAGAAGGAAAAAAATGCAAAACTGTCTTCCCATTGATTCGGGGGAAGAACAAAAGCATTAAATTTATAGGCAAGGAGTGGGCTAAAGGCAAAGGAATGTAGACTTGGCTTAACGATCCAATTAGATATTTACAAATCAGCCAATATGAGAATATGCCTTTTTCAAATGACCACACCTTCTTGGTGGATGGATCTCTTGCCTCTGAATGTGGTTGGGTGGTCCTGTATCAGAGATCTCTTGGTTCTGGAAGTTTAATGGACTCTGCATGCACAGTTACTTTTGTGCATGCAGGCTGTATGACTCAGAGCTGAGCATCACACTCTGTTGCTTCTGTGAAGGCAAGTTCAAAAGATAGTTAACCAAAAAAACACACACCCCCGCAAAAAAAACCAAAAAAAACCAAAAAATATACAACAAAAGAGTTAACCATACCCAACTGCTCTTGCAGACCATAGATTGGGCACAGTTTTAGCTTCTCTGGTGAATATCAGCAGCCTCTGTCCTTGGCCACTCCAGGGCTTGAACAGTGAGCCCCTGCAGGAAGCGGTCATAGGGGCAGGGATGGAGGCTCTCCGCCAACCCAACAGCATAGACTCCCACTCACCATGGCAGATCTAGCTACTGCCTCTGCTGATCACCTAACTTGTCCACTATGACTCTCTCCCTGAGAAGATCACACAAATTGATTATATCAGATCCCTTCTAACCTGGAGGAGGAAATGATCCTTATAGGAGGGTGTGGTTTGCCTTTCTAGCTTACAGGGCCTCTGTCGACACTGGTGTGGAACTGATGTGTGCCTGACATAGCACTCAGTCTCAGATGGCCTCAGCCTAATGGTTTCACCATAGGGCAACAAAGGTGTGACAATGAGCATGGTCTCACAGGATGCCCTGATCCTCCTATAGACTGTATCTCCTGGAAGTAGCTGGCCTGAAAAACTTAATGAGGGTGTCAGTTTGGGGATGTTTGGGTGCTGTTATGGAGGACATAAAATATGTATTGAACCAATTGTGATTGTGTGGCACTCCACCTCCATCAACTGAAATGCACAGTCCAGGAACCAAAGAACAGAGGGAGTGACCCCTCTCATCATTGCTTTTAGTGAGCTACTTGCAGAAGTTTTGCTTTGTTGCTGCAACTTGAGACTTTGCTGGAAAGAACCCTGTTTCCCAAGGAGAGATAAGTTCTTCCACCATTGGACATGAGAGCGTTCCACTTAATCTGAAGCTACAGGTACCAATGGTCACTTTTGTTTTTGTTTTGTTTTGTTTTAATAATCACCTGGTCACTTTTGGATCTCCATATCAGTGGTTCCGAAGGCAAGTAGATTTACAATGGTGGCAGAATATAATCAGCCTGATCTTCATGAAGAAGAGACATTGCTGACATAGTGGTAGAGAAAGGGGGGATACCCTTTCTGGAGTGGAGGGGATACCCTAGGACTCTGCATTAGGACCATAGGTCCTAAGAATACAACCCTAGGGTGCATCTAGTGTTTCTGTGCTCAGTGATAACACTGTATGGACAACTGAAGCATCCTTGGCTTGACAAAGGCAAGGCCACCAAAGGCTCAGACTCCTCAGGGGCAACAGAAAGATCATCCTCCTCAAAATTTGGATAACTTCCCCAAATATCTAGAACAGGTTTTTCCAATATTTGTTACCTTGGAATTTTGAGCTAAGGTCAATCAAAGCCCTTCAGTCTCCAAAAGAACTTTTATCACTCCCTTAACTACCTAGAAGAATGGAGATGACCCAGATTTAGGGTCATCTCCAGAAGCCCATCTATACAACAGGGCAAACGTACATATAGAGCATCTGGCTTTTATGAGTCACTCTCTTCATCATGTGAGTTTCCCCCTCTGTCCTTGACACCCCAGCCCCTATCCCATTTCTTAGCTCAAAGATAAAAACCTGCAGTCTATCCTATTTATTCTAAAATTTATTTATTTATTTATTTTTTGTGGGACACTCGCAGGCGCTGGGGAACGAACCGGCGCTGCAGAGGCTGCGGGCAGCCTCGCAGCCCAGCGCTCAACTGCTGCGCCGCCAGGGGAGGCCCCATTCTAAAATTTACAGTCATGTAAATTCTCCATAATTTATGTAATTATATTTGTCCTTTTTCTTCTACTAATTATTTTTCTGGTGCTAATTTGTGTGCCAAATCAGTCCAAGAAGAACCTAAGGGGTGAGGAAAATTTCCTTTGCATCCCTACAAAGGTTAGGTCATCTCTTTGGCAAGCAGTTAGACCAGCTGAAGTCTGGCTGAGGGTGAGGGAAATTAAAGATGGGCAGTGGCAGAGGGAAAGGACAAATATCTGTTAGAAATAGAACCTCAAAGTACACTGAGAGATTTTACATCTCACCCATTAGATGAATATAAATTCCACAGTTTGGACAATTTCTTTTGATGAGGCTATGAGGAAAAGGCATGCTTACACATTACTGGGGAAGGGTGCTAAATGGAATGACCCCTAAGGAGGGGACAGGTCCATATCTAGCAAAACAATATATGGAAATGCTTGCCCATTTCTAGGAATCTATCCTAAATATACACTGGCAAAAGCCTGAATTGACATTGGCAGAGGACTGCTCACTGCAGCACTATTTGTATTTGCAAAGGACCTAGAGGAACATATCAAGAGAGCTGCAGTTCTTTGTGGCAGCTGTTGGAAAGTGGTTGGAAACCAGACAAAATGCTGGATGATTTATTTGTTTCTAACTACTGTGTACTGAGTGCCTGCTATGTGTTTGGTAGTTTGCATATATTACTCCATTTAAGCTCTTCAACAGTCTTGCCCACTTACTGGAA
This sequence comes from Talpa europaea, assembly GCF_964194135.1. NCBI lineage: Eukaryota > Metazoa > Chordata > Mammalia > Eulipotyphla > Talpidae > Talpa > Talpa europaea. The sequence continues at coordinate 45,147,797 of NC_140073.1, read as the reverse complement.
ACAATTTTTATCTGAAATTTCCAACACAGAAAATCTAAGAATACATCATGCAAGTGTAACCTAAAATGGCAATCATTCTTTAGAACAAAATATATTTACTGCAGTATTATTTTTCAAAATTACTTTTTATTTTATCAAAGTTGGGTAGGCACATGCTTAAAGAAAAAAAAAAAAGCCAAGCAGTACAGAAGAGCTTAGAATGGCATCAACACTCTCTAGCTCCAGTTTCAAGCCCTAGTTTGGTCTCCAGGGGCAACCCCTTTTGAGCCATTTCTGGTGCTATATCTTTGAGGGCTTGCTTCTGTATCTTTAAATAATGTGTTTGTGTGACTCTGCATTTATCAAGTTTGGCTTTTTTTTTTTTATTGGATTCCTGCTACAGATTAAGCTAAGACTCCTTCAAGAGTGAACCTCTTTATATTTCTTTCAGAGCCCGAGTCCCAACCTTGGGATTGGCAGGAATTATTAAATACAGTAATCCCCCATTAAATTGGATGATATGTCCCAAGACCCTCAATGCATGCCTGAAATTATGGGTAGTACCAAACTCTACATAGACTTTTTTCCCCCTGTACATTCATACCTACTTATGATAGAGTTTAATTGAGAAATGAAGAGATTTACCACAATAGTTAAAAGTGGAATAATTATAACAATATACTATAGTAAAAGTTACGTGAATGTAGTTTCTCTTTCAAAATCCCTCATTGTGTATAACATTTGTGGACTGTGGTTTACTGCTGGCAACTGAAACTGTTGGAGGAAAACTGAATCCTGAGTGATCTCCACCCACTGATGTTTTACAGTCTATAAAACTCCTTCATGCCAAAAAGATCTCAGGCATCAAGAATTACAACTCCCATCATGCCATGGATCTGCCATGACTCTTGACTTCCTGAAGGGGGCATTACTGGGAACTAAGGGTAGAGTTAAACAGCCAAGCTAGGTTTAAAACAAAGCACTGGTTGCCTGGGGCTATTTTGTCTTTTCCTGCTTTCAGAGTGCAGTCTGTGTCTCAGCTCAGGCAACTTACAGGTAGAACATATTGACCAATTAATCTCTCTCTGTATTCTCCCTCTTCTCATTTCCCTTGTAAATATGCCTTTTATTAATTTTTCCAAGTACCTGCTCTTGAGTCTTGCCCTGAGTTCTTAAGCACGCAGGTGAGTGCTCATACTGGGTCACCCTGTTTCCCCTTGGGGTTGCCCGGTAGCAAAATCACAGAGAATGAAACTATGGATAAGATGGAACTGCTGTAAATATTTATTAAATAAAGCAAACCTGGGTGGTCAATGGAGACGAAGGCATTTAAGAGAGAAAAGCGTGGACGAAAGGGCAAAGGCTCCTTCTTCCTCACTTCTGGAGGCATGGGTCTTGTTCAGGTTGGCTGTGTCCCCAGAGATGGCTGGTAATCCTACCAGTTCTTCACTATTGTGCTCTGGATCACTACCCATATAAATCCTCTCCAGGCAAGTCCTTGGCCCAGGCCTATTTTCAGAGGGAACCTGGGCAGCAGTGACCCCACTTGGGTGTTGCTTGACCACCCACCTATCTCTGTGATCCATTTATGACCAGTTCAAAGGCAAGGACTTCAATGTTGCAACTGGCCAAAAACATCTATGGAGTGTAGGGAGGTGAAACCCTGAGAGAGGAAGGGTAAGGAGCACATTCCCAGCCAACAAATGATGTCCTGAATGCATGCCACCTCCATCTCCACAGGGGGGAAATCTCAGGCACTGAGGATTACAACTCCCAGCAAACCATGGTCAGAACTTTCTGAAATAGAGAGTGAGGATCAATAGAAGAGAGGGGTGGCTTAAGCACTCATGCTGGGTTTAAAACTGAACACATCAGCTCTCTTGCTTGCTTTTCTAAAAGCTTTGACTTGCACCCTGGTGCCTCAGCTCAGATGGTGTTGCTGGTAGGGCAAATCAGTCAATTAATCTTTTCAAATTCTCTCTGTGTGTCTGCTTTTGGGTCTTGTCCCAAGTGGACTCACAGCCCAGGTCACCCCCATTTCCTCCTGGGTTGCCCTGTCAGAACACTGTAGTTGCTGTTCCCAACTGTGGATTATTGTCTTATGGCTTTTGTGAGATGTTTGTGCGTATAAATCCAGGGAATACAGATAGAATCTTCTCTGTGAGCCTGCCAGTAGTCAGAGCAATTAGAAGTGCTCCTGTGTTTCTGTCTCTTGGAATGAATGTCTTTAGCTTCTGGGCTAGAATTTTATCAGATTCGAAGCTGGAGTTTTCTCTTTCTGTTTGAATTAAGGCCCATTTAAGTGAATTTTCCCTACAGACTTCAAGAGACAACATTCTGGACCAGAAGGCTGTTTATCTGATAAACAGGGAACTACCACCCCCTAGAGGATGAATATGTGAATGGCTGTTCAGAGAAGCTCAGGACAGTGTGTTTTCTGAAAGTATGCCTAGGTTCTTCTCCTTAGAGAAACAGTGCTGCTACTTAGATTGTCTAATTATTTAATAATTTCTTCTGCTGTTTGAGTGAGAGATTTGCTCCCCTTATAAAAACCCAGCTGTGTTTTGTTTAACTTGGTATGAATTGAGAGGCCAAGAGTGGAGAACCCAAGTAATTGGAACCCCAATAGATATTTCTGCTTATTTGGAAGATAGATCTGGGCTCACCAGGGATGAGACAGAAATGAGTTTGATATTGTTAAAAAGGAAATAGCAGGTCTCAAATGGAACAATTTATGCCAGCCTCCACCAAGACTTAATAGCTAACATAATTACAGTTTTATCCTCTCCCAAAAGTGGAATTTTAAACAAGTCATTCTGGAATTTCTTGGTTAACACTAGTGAGGTAATATACACAAGACTCCCCCTGTCTTCCCCTAAAGGAAGTTGACTCTGTCTAAATAATCTTTCTTTTCCTTTGCTAGTAACCTTATCCCATTCTCTTTCTGACTATAAAAATCTTGCATTTTGTATAACTCCAGGTGTTACCTGTTGGATGGGGTGCCATCCTATTCATGAGTCACTTAATAAAGTCAATTATCTCTCTAAATTTATTTGAATGAATTTTGTTTTTAGCAATATCAATGTTGCTTTTGAATTAATTAGGCCTCCTCTGTAGATTTTTAGATAATAATATTATGTCTTTAGACTTCAGTGGATTTCTCATTTGTATTGGTTTCAAGAGACCACTTACATGAATCTAAGACAAAGGGTTTCAGGTGGAGGGGGAGATTAAGAAATCAAGCCACAACTTCAATATTTTAAATGTGCTAGCCCTTTATGAAAGCACTCTAGGCTGAGAAAAAAAGTAAAAGAAAACCTTCCAAGTCACAGAACAGCATGTTTACAAGGAGACTTGAGCTGTAAATTGCACTTTGTAATTTATGTTAATACATTTAAATAGGTTAAAGAAATTAGTCTTCAAAAGGATGAATCTTTAAATGGTTTTTTTTACTTAGAGAAAATGACTTTCAAGTTAAAAAAAAAAAAGAAATCCCTCAATATTAAAATCCTTGTGTAAAAGGTAAAGTTTAACATTCTTACAAGAATAAAATAAAATATGTATAAATATCCTTGGGCGGGGGAACTGAGTTGTTAATACAAATATAAATACTATTCCTGTTTTCACATCTAAGCTCCTTCTTCTAAATGTTTTTTGGGTGGGAAAAGGGAAAATCTACTGGTTTAATGGCTTCCTGGTTTCTACTGAGTTACAAAATAAATATGCAGATCAGGCCCAATGATATGCAAATTTTACCAGGCCAAAAATTAGTAGTCAGGAAGGTTTTAAGAAATCTTTCAGTACTAAGAATTCTAATCAAGATTCAGAGGATTCCATTACTCTGTAAAAGAAATATAAGGAAAACTCTTGATCCCACTGCTAAGTGGCCTGTGTACAGCCACTACACAGGTGCTTCCTCTCAGAGCCAGTGAATTATGGGACTTCCTTTCACTGCTCTTGCACATGACTCCACCACCCAGCTCACATTTTATTGAAAACAAGAAGATTCAGCATGATTTTCATTTGCACTCTCCTCTTGGCAAACCCTCATGCTCCCCCATTTCCTCTCTCCAACTCCATTCTCTAATTTGTTGTATATTTCAATATGTGGAGAATATTATAAGTGGCAAAGTAGACACACGTCACGTCTGTTGTTCTTTAGCTTCTTAGTTTCAGTCTTTTCAGTGGTGTTCCCCATTAGTTTATGTTGATGATGTATGTCTTTCCCAAGTCAGAGGAAACAAGTATTGACCTCAAAAAAAAAAATCCATTATTTCACCGACAAAATGGGTTTACTCAGAAATAATAACAACAAAAGGAGGCATCTTTACCCTCTTTAATCTTCAGCACCCTCTTCAAAGGATATATAAGGGAGGGTCAGCCTTGGCAGTGCATGAGATTGCATTTACCAAACTGCCCTCTGTACTGATATGATTTCTGAAACAAGCTGGGGGAAAACTCTCACACTGGAATTGAAAGGCAGTAATGGTGGAGGTTCTGCTTGTGTTTTGTTTACTAAGGACCATGGGGGTAGGGAGGGACCATGCTAAGGGTGTGACCAATGGGGAGAAGCAAGACAGCCTGTTTATATTCCCAGAAGCTAGTCTTGTAATATTCTGACTTCAGGTGACCATCTGGGGGGTTCCAGCCATTCCAGGGGTAAAGGAATGAAACCTCGATGATAATTGAATAAAAATCAAACAACTGTTTTCACCTTGATCCCAGATCTAGAAGATGTGTTATAGGGCAGCCCCGATATTGAACGGGTTGCCTGGCTGTGGGTCCTCACCCGCGCGCTTACAAGAGACTTATTAATACTCCACTATAGGCACACACAAAAGGTTAATAAAAGGTTTATTTACAAGGGAAAAGGAAATAAGGAAAATGTACAACTCAGGGAGAAAATAGGGAAATAAAGTCTTTAATGCATCCTCCCCGATCCGTCGACCTGGAAACCCAAAGGCACTCTCAGAGCTGGCTGGAGCTGGCAGAGAGCCAAAAATGGGGGAACCCCTCCAAAGCCCACGTGTCTGGCTTTATACCAACCTGGCTGCTTAACCCCACCCTCAGGTCCCAGCCACCTTCCCTTTGGTGGTGATGGGATTTGGAGTTCCCAGTGTCTTTGGCTTTGGCCTGGGGTGGGGGTGGAGTCCACAAAGCCTGTATGGAATTAGCTTTAGGACATCCTTTTCCCCCTAACAGATCCACATCAATCTTGAATGTTTATGTACCCCCTTTTACTTTTACAATAAATAAACAAACAAAAACCCCAAACAAACATATAGCTCTGTTTCTACACAATACAAAGCAAAACCTGGGTTTTCTTGTTGCAATAGTCTCATGTGTGATCACCAGAAAATAAAAGTTTCCTCACGCCAGCATAGGAGGAGAACCTTGGTTTTAAGGTGTAGCAGCTCATCCTGCTGTTTTTTTTTTTTTTTTTAATACGGCCATGTTTTATTTATTTATTTATTTGTTTGTTTGTTTTGTTTATACATGCACTGGGTACAGTCAGAAGTGCGGGAGGGTGAGAGAATTCACCAGGGCCAGAGCGGGGAGCAGAGCAGGCAGAAGGACCGAAGTACACTGCTGAGGGGAGCAGCGGGCGGCAGGAGAGGTCTGCGCTCCATGTGGGACCCTCCTCCGGTGGCCGGGGAGCAGCCGGGGATCAAACCGGCGCCGCAGAGGCCTCGGGCAGCTTCGCAACCCAGCGCTCAACCTCTGCACCACTGGGGAGGCCCCTGCTGTGTATTTTAGAGCCCCTCCCCTGACTTACTGTTTCATGCAGTGGCAGGCCTCTTGAACATGTCAGAGGACGTCTTTCACTATGTTTGATTTCTGAATCATACTCTAGTGGCTCGACCCTGTCACTTACATCCAGGACTCATTTTGAGCATAATTATATTAATTTTCTTCCCAGGCATGATATGCAATAAAAGATAAAAATAAAACCGGCAAATGAAGCTATGGTGTTGGAAGTCACAATAGTGGTGACCTTTGAGGAAGTAAAGACTTGGGAAGTAGGTGGTGTGTGTGGATCTTCTAGAATGCTGGTAATGTTCTGTTTCTTGACAAGGATGCTGATTACACAGGTGTGATCATTTTGTGATAATTCATCAAACTGACTGTATGGATTTCTATGTTTTTCTGTATTCATGCTGTTTATGAGATCTGAGAAATATGTGGGTTTTTTTTTTTTTTTTTTTTTTTTTTACTTCTCCAACTTCTCCAAATGTGAGGAGAATAATGAGGAGGGGGATTGATTGAGAAAGACTACTGAACTACAGCAGAATCACTGAAATGAACCTGCTGAGAAATAGTGGTAGCTTAGAACAAGGGGACAGTGGTGCAGTGGGGCAGAAAATCGGCTAGACTGGATTCCATATATCATCTGAGGGTAGCAACAAAACAGCAGGTTTTACTCATGGATCAGATGTGGGTGAGAGGAGAGAAGAATCAAGAATAACTCCAAATTTCTTAGTTGGAGCAACTGGGTGAATAAATTTGCAATGATCTCATGAGAGAGCATGCATTGGTTCCAGCAAGAAAGACAAGGGAACATCTAGGGAGTGGTCGAGGGTATGAGCTCTTTTACTAGTGATTGACTGTGACTACTGGGAGGCAGAATGTGGGGTATAGGCTTAGAGACAGGAATGTCTGGACCCTCATGTGGATCACCATACAAGTCTTCATAATGAAGCCTTATGATGCCTCGACTTCATAAACAAGGGTCAAATGCAAAATGAGATTGGTTCTTATGATCCCAAAGTTAAAAATGGTGGTGAGGCAGTGAATATTGTTGGTGTGAGGGAGAGCTCTAGACACCAGTTGTCTAGAGCTCCCCTTGACCCTTGCTGATGGAATCAGGATCTGTTACCAGTACCCTCAGACATCTGAAAAAGGAGACCCTTGTGGAATATAATACCACTTTTTTCCTAAGCCAGTAACAAGACTTTGTGCCACATGCTCCCAGCATACAGTGGCAGCAGGAGGTATACAAGGTATCTCTAAATTCTCCCTCCTGCCTCAACAGGTGGTGTTAGGGAACACTTGCAGCCAGATACTCACAAACATACCCAACCCGATATCGTCCCCAAACCTTGACTACTCTTTCCCTTTGCCACTTTATTTTCCTTCTATTTCTCCTTTCCCCCCTTAAGCTTTCAGCACACAATCTCTAAACATTTTTTGGCTTTCCAATCAATTGCAACACTCCCTCAAAAGATACACATATATCTCAAAACCTTTCCCGGATCCTCTTGATGCTGGACATCATGTTGCTTAAATATCAGCTTGATAAAGCCTGGTGACTAATCTCATAGATGAAGTAATATCTCATTTCAATTTGCATTTCCATTTCAAATTTGCAATAAAATGAACATTTGTAAATGTTTTTCTAAATGGTGAATGGCCAGTTCACACTTTCCAGTTTTTTCTATTCTTTTTTATTGGTTTGTAGATGCTCTTTACTCCTGGCAAAGAGTCTTTCATCACTGCTTCTACATTTTACATTGGTTGCGGTGTCTTTTCCTTCAGAAGTTTAAATATTTCATCTTGAATTCAGGATGTGTAAAGGGAAAAATTTGACTTAAAGAAACATTTGTGGGAGATAACAAAAAATGGATGCTTTAGTTCATTACAAATGGCACTTTTTGGGAGAAGCTGATAAATAACAACTTTCAGTAATTCCCTTAACCAGAGCCTAACTGAAGACTGTGCCCTTAGAAAAGAACAATGGAATTTAGTGTAGCCAGTTGTGTGCAGACCTCTGGACTCAATCCATCACATCTGGAGTGTGCTGGTTTTCACTGTTTAATTCGCATGACCCCTCTTAACACTTAAAACCCCTGACCTCACCCTGACACAGCCCCTTCTCTTCTGTTTTATTCCTTGACAGTCGATTACATAGTCTCTGAGTTCCTTAATTGGCAAATAATAGAAGTTACCTCATCCATGAGTATGAGGCTTAAAAGAGTAACCATGTAAAGTACTTAGAACAATGTGTGTCTGATAGACAAGAAACACCCAGTAAATTTTAACCATAATGTTACTATTATGTCAAATTTACTTTTTCCTTTATTTGTGGTTTTTGGTCTCATTTAAGAAAGACTTCCCCAATCATTAGGGGTTATCACAAATAGTCCTCCTTTCTCCTCCTCCCAGACACCTTGTAGACTCCCTTTGAAATTAGAGGTGGCCATGTGGCTTCATTTGATGGATGAAATGTGAGCAAAAGTTGTAATATCCAGGGGTGACACCACCCATTCCCAATCCCATTCCAGTCTTGGTTATTATGAAAATACATTCTGCGATGGAGCCTCCAGCATCCTGCTTCCCCAAGCGACTATGAGCAGAGCCCCATGTGGCCTGAATTGGGCATGAACAAAAAATCAGGTTTTTTTTTTTTTCTTTTTGTAAGAAATATTTTCCTGCTCTGAGGTTGTAAACATATTCTTCTACACTTTTGGTAGTCATTTTAGAGGTTTATTTTTCACATTTAGGCCTTCTGTTTCTTTGGGGTTACCTTTATGTATGGTGTGAAACAATGCATTCTTTTTTTCATGCGAAAAGTTGATAGTCCCAATACCATTCTTTGACCAGTCCTTTTTCCCACCGGTGTGTGAGGTCGCCCTTGTCATATCTGGAGTGCCTGAGTTCACGTGGGTCTTTCTCTTTACTCTTTATTCACTTGGTGATCTTTTTGTGACTTATGGTACCTTTTGTACTGTGTGGTTTTACTTACCTTCACTTTTCATTTGTCTCAATAGCTGGTAGGACAAAGGTATGAAGAATGGGGAAAGAAGCGTGAGTCTAGCTCTGCGCCTCTTAGACAAACCTTAGTGAGTAGAACACCAGGCTCTGGTCTAGAGTTCCTGGCTATCTCTACTGCAGAACCTGCCAGTTCATTTCCTCAGAGATAATCAGAGCAAGTTAGAAGCAAGGAATAGATATGGAGCTTGGAGCTATTATTAAAGTAATTGGCAGGGTATGGTAACTGCTTCGATTTCTGGTGGGGATAGTAGAGGAAGAGGAATTTACCTAAGACCGTTCTGGCACAGTTCTAAGACAGTCAGGACTCCAAAGATTTTCTGTGAGAAGTGTAGGACATGAACCTTCTCAACTGTGAGATGCCAACGTCAAGTATAATGCCTTGGGAGAATTTCTTGAGCAAAGAACACAACCTGTAGAAATACCTAGTCACAGAGAAGCAAGGTGCGATTATAAATGCTTTATTTCTTTTAATTATAATATCCATCATGATTAAATTCTATTTTTAAGACTGTTACTGCTGATGGTATTTAAAAACATTGCTTTTTACTCATCGCAGAATATCAAGACGACAAGACTTATCTCAGGTAAATTTGAAGGCAGAGAACATGCTTTCGTATTAACCTAAGCCACACAAAAGTCCCACCATTCCTAATGCTGCCAACTTTGACAAGCCAGTGCACCCCCACCCCATTGCCTTCCTCCCACACCCCTCTTCAAAACTCCATGCAGAACCAGGTACTAACAGGGAGGGTCACAGCTCAGCATGGATGAGCAGCAGCATGAGGAGGCCAGGCAACAGCAGAAGGAATACAGAAATTTCTCTCATTCCTGCAGATGGGAAAAGAGAAGGAAAGGTTTCTCTGTGGGGTTTCTTGATATGTGGGTCTCACAAACTTTTTGAGATTTACTCTAGGGTCAAAAACCCAAGATGATGGGCAATAGGCGCTCCCTGTAGCTGGCCCGCAGTTAGATTCTCCTCCTGTCTTTCAGGGATTCCTGCGCGCAGGTCACTCTGAGTTGATTGAGTTCTCAAGGCCTAATGTGCCCCTCATCTCCTTCCAGAGCTACTTCTAGGCCCTTTGTCTTCCAAGTACAGCTGTAGCAATGTTAAGGCCTTCCCTGCCTGGGACCTGCAGCTCCCTGCACAATCAGGAGCCACTATAGGCTTGTCTTGCTCTGTCTACGATGTTTCCAGGTCTGGACCAAAGGGAAGTTCATCTTTTGCAGCAACATGTATACTCCTTTCTCCACCAGCTAGCGTTAATGGGGGTTATGACTCTTGATGGGGCCACCTGAGGTTCTCTGTCTCACTAAATCTGAATATCAACCTCTGGGCCTGAGATGATAGGCAGCTGCTTTCCTCTGCCGAATACTTGGCTGTTTCTAATAGTCTTGACCCAAATTCAAAATTATTCCACCGAAAAGCACAGAGTTGCCCTGTGATCACTCTTCGTTGTTCCCTTTCTACCCTCAAACATTTCTCTAATTTCCAGCCCCCTAGCAGGGCATAAACACTAATTTAGTTGAAGTTTTCTAGATACTCAGTCTCTCTGCAGCTCAGATCCACTTCTGGATGTACCCTGGCATCTCTGCAACTTAACTAAGTTCAACAACATGTACTGGAGCCCTGGTCAGGAATGAATGACAGGCCATAAGTGCCGGTGAAATAGGAGTATCTCTAGCATCAAAGAGATGGCCAGGTGCTACATAGAAGGTTGTCAATTCTCACAGAAATACTACTGCAATATTTGTTATCTGTATCCTTATTTTATAAATGAGACAATTAAGGTACAGATCACTTAGGTAACTTGCCCAAAGTCACAGAGCTAGTAGGGGTTGAGCCTGGATTACTATTGGTGTGGCTGGACCCCAAATCTGCAAGAAGCACAGTGTGAGGTTTAATTTTTCCTGAAAGTATAGAGCAAGGCTTACCACTGAAGTGATATCAGAGCTAGGTCTTAAAAAAAGAACTACTATATCAAATTGATAGTGTCTTGGATTGGTTGAATACTACATAAGATCTGAGAGACTTCAGGCCAGAAGGAACAATGGATGGAAAGTGCATGGAAACCCAAAAGCCAGGGCATCTTGGGATGGTTGGGTCTCACTCACCACATGTCTGGAAAGGTAATAGCCTTTCTCACTCTCCACTACTATTTCTGGCCATTGCTGTTATGTCTTCACTAAGCTCTGTGTCTCTTGGTTTTACCACATCTAACCTTTGTCAGGTAGGCATCATCCCTGTAATGTAGGCTACTAGGTAGCCCACCCATGCAGAAATGTTTCAGTTCTTTTTCTCTGACTCTATTCACTTGCTCTTTATTCCAGCCAACTTCTATGTAAATGGTTGGACATAACCTGCTCAGAACCTGCAAACCATCCACACTGTCGTGTTTTCTGAGTTCATCCAGCTAAGTTCATCCAGCTTTCTTCTCTTCCTCTCAGCATGTCTCTTAGAGAACGCCAGTTCCCTGACCTCCCTCCATTGCCACGTCCACCTCTTCAGTTTAGGCATCCATATCTCCCGGCAGGATAGCTGCATAGTTGCACTATTCCAGCTGGAGCCAGGGCTGCTAACTCCCCTGCCCTTTCCTAGGTGTCCTGGCAACTAGTGGTTTCCATGACTCGTGTTCCCTGGTGCACAACAGACCTTCCTAACCTTTCTGCACAACGGACATTTTGGGAGCTTGACTGGACTGGACACCGCCTGAGCTGCTCTCCACTCCAGGAGATCAGTCCTGTTGTTTTAGGAACCTAATACTTAGCAACAGTCAGGTGAAGACCCCATTGTTCGCTGTCCTGGGGGCTTCTGGTAGCAGAGCACCCCCTTCTATTTCATGGTGGCCCCAACTCTCCCACCTGAAACTTGGACCCAGACTCACCTGAGCTGTTGTAACAGTTGAAAAAACTTTTCGATTTTTTGGGGTTTTTAAGTGAAAATTCATTGAATTTTCCAGTGCTTGGCTGTGCAGTGATGTCTTGATATTCCTCATACCCTGGAATTAGCACTTCCTGTTGTTGTGGTATCAAAGAGAGTTTTGAAATATCAACACCTAAGGTGGTTTGGATGGTCAATAGTGTCCCCTCTTTATTTTTAATAAATTCAATAGCTTGCTCACGAGACAGAGATGATGAGGCAAATTGCCCAAAACGTACATTCCCTTTCCCAGGGTAATTACACCGGGCCTGGGAACCTCTAAAAACTGTGTACTCCTTCTTTTCATGGAGAAGCTGAAGAGCTGTGGTCAAATAGTAATGGAAGGCTTTGAACCGAAACTTTTTTGACTTGAATTCTCTTATAGCTTTGGTAAAGTCTGTTCCAATGGGCCCAGTGTAGGCCACTACAGCTGTTGCTTGGAATGCATTTAATTTTTCCAAATTCTTTATACTACCCTTTATTTTATCCTTTATTTCATCCCAATGTTTTGCTGCCTCTTCCCATGCGGATTTAACCGTTTTATTTGCTTCCAGTTCTTCTGTTAATAGCTGATGTGCCTTTGCCTCCATTTGTTCAGTACAGCCCTCATACTGATCATCAAAAAAAGTTTCAGCCATGTCTAACTGACATGACTCGCCTTCCCATGCCAGGCCGGTCACCTGCAAAGAAGGAGCAATGTTCCTTGACACATATGTTGAAAAGCCCGCATATACTAGATGCTACCCAGAGCCCACAGCAGGGACTCCGCTCAGCATGGAACCTGACATGGTCCAGTCAGAGGACTCCTGCCTGGTACGTATATAAAGACAGTCTTACATTATGAGTAGTGAAGAAAGGTACAACTAGGCTTTGTGGCTCTGGTTTGTTTCCTGATTTTTTTTAAACTCTTCAGATTCATGCTTTCTAACTAGTTTTAGCACAGACTCAAGTGTGAATATATAGCTATATATACACACACACTACCTGTTGTGTTAGGATATATTACCTGGGTTAGGATCAAAAAGTGAACTGCTGTGGCCAGAAGAGATGTCATCTCCAAGTTCAAAAATAACTGAAAATAAGAAAAACAAACTTATTTTCTAATACCACCCAATCACTGTAAGTTATTGTCAAGTTATATCATTTTGACTCTTTTTTAAAGATTTATTTATTTATGCATAAAAGAACTGGGGTGTATGCAATGGAATATTACTCAGCCTTCAAAAAAGATAAACACATGCAATTTCCAGCAACATGGATGGAGCTGGAAGGGATCATGCTCAGCAAAATAAGCCAGAAAGAAAAAAATGGTCTCACTCATAGCAGGAATCTAGAAAACCCAAATAAGGGACCAGGAAAAAGAATAACTATAAGAAAGAAAAAATCAAAAGCAACAAACAGCTATGAACTGGAGACACACTATGGGGGGGGGCAGCGGGAAAAGGAGAGATTGGGGTCAAAATAAGGGGGTTGCAATTGTATGGGGAATATAAAAATAAAATTTAAATAAATAAATGAATTAATAAATAAATAAATAAGAAAGACAAAAAAAAGAACTGGGGTGTAGGCCAGAGGTGTGGGGAGTAAAAGGATTCACCAGAGACAGAGTGGGGAGCAGGACAGACAGATTGACTGAAATACACTGCTGAGGGGAGCAGTGGGCAAGACAGGAAAGGTCTGCTGCACCATGTGGGTCAGCTCCTTGGCCAGGGATCAAACTCAGGCAATAGCAGTGATAGCACCGAGAGACTTAACCCCTAGGCCACCAGGGAATTCCCCTCATTTAAATCTTATATGGTGTAAATTAGCAAATATGCCCGCAGTATCATTCACCCAAACTTCATTCCCAAACAATAGCAATTTATTTAAATGCTATCTCTCAGATTTCAAAAGTAACAATATATAAAAAAAAATTCACATGACCAAAAAAAAAAAAAAAACAAAACACCACACAACCTGCAAATAAATATAAGGTAATGAAAATGAGGTGTGACCACTGTGAATATACTAACATGTCAGTTACTGAATCCCTTCTTTAAATATAGAAGTCCGGATCCTGTCTGTATTATTTCTTGAATAGCTAACCCAGATTTTTGGTGAAACTCTGCCTGACTCCTGCATGCAGGGACCAGGTGAATCTGCCTTACGGGTCCCAGTAGGAAACTGATAGAGAAAATGATCCTTGCTGGTATTAGGCAAGGCTGCCTATCACATAGATGGCCATTGAGAAAAACAGATGACATTTTAGCAGACACTTCACAGGCCCTAATATTGTACTCCCCCTTAAAAAAAATACTATCACTTCGATCAAAAATGTTTTAAAATAATTTTCTTCAAAGTTTTGACTTGAAGCTCAAACTTCAGTCAATACTTCTGAATAACTTGACATTGTCAACTTTTCATCAGGAGAGCTAATATTCACGAAAGCTTTTGGGATTTCTTGGCTGAAAAGGAGAGGTAGAAGTTGGCATGTGCATGGAGTTGGGAGGGAGGTGTTGATGAGAAAATATAATATTGAGCAAATGAATATAATAAAGATTCCAACAGCCCAGGTGCAATGAACACTCCAATGCAGGCATAATTGACAAGTTTGCTTACTTAGAGCTCTTTCCCTTTCAAGATTCATGGCCAGGGCCTCAGCCCTCCTATCTAAACAAAGTTTCATTTCAGACGGGTCCAGTAGCCAGTCAAAGCTGGTGTGTCTCTCCAAGGCCATCTCCAGGTGTTGGCCTCTTTTCCCCTTTGCCTGTCCTTCCCCCCCTTGTCTGGGGACTTTGCAGCAAATGGTTGTGCCTGCTGAAAAGCGATGCTATCAATGTAACAAATATGAAGACAGTTATGTATAAAAGGAACTCTGTCTTTAAACAGGGGCTCAGCCCTTACAGGTCTACCTAGGTCTGGGACCTCATGCATGAGTAATAAAGCTTTTCCTGACCTCATCATTCCTGAAGTACCGCTTATTCTTCCTCTGCCTGGGTAAAGGGCCAGAATTTCTACAACAGGGGAAGTTCAAAGAGAGAGCTCAGTCTTCTTATTTGCCTCAGGCTGGATCCGGACATAGAACTATCCCTGCTAAGGGTGCGTTGTGGTCTCTCCTAAGCTAACCCCAGGTTGGCTAGTGGTGGATTGTACTTGTTGGACCTGCATCTGCCCAGGACTGGAGTGTGGAATTACTATGACAGAATGAGGGAGAAGAACCTGTTCCTAGTGGTCCCATGAGACCTGAGACCAGGTGATGGCTTTGAGGAGAAATAATTGGTTTGTTAGGTCCCATCTATGGAGTCTGTGGATGTTTTCAAAAAAGATTGTAAGTGCTTTGGGAGATGGGAGAAAACTTGGAATAAGCACAGGGTAGAGGGTGAATGGAACAGCTTTCCACCCACGCTGATTATTCTCTGGGAGGAGATGAAGGTGGGTCCTAAACACCTGGTGAGTATAGAGCAAGTGGCTCCCGTAGCACTCAAAAAGTATACATTCTTACCATGCCATCCAGGGTTACCCAAGTTTAGCCATAGAGATGGTAAAATGGGGAGCTGGTTGCACCTTTGGGGTCCATCATTCCTCATCCTGAATCAGACTGAAAACTGGGAAGGGCCCCTCTAGCCTTTGGAGAAAGGGAACAGTCCCTTTTCCAGTGTCCATACTATTTGCATTAGGAACAAGAGCCAGGTGGGCATCATGATTGAGGGCAGTTTCTGCTCTAGTGCCCAACCTGCCGCATTGATAGCTTAGAGCCGCTAAGGGGTCCTCAACTCTTCAAGGCAGGTCAGGTGTCTGGCCCTTTGAGCCTGCTAAGCCTGAGTCTACGGGGCACCATCAAGGACAGTGCCTGTGAAGTGAGTCTGTCTCTTTTCCCTCACCCTAGCCTTCTTTTCCATTCACTCTGGAGTGGTGGGGTCTGTGGCCCCATCACTTTCAAAAAAGTGCTTTGAATATTTTTCAAAACCTCCCACTCTACTTCCTAACATGTAACTATTCCAGGCCCGTTGGATGGCCCAAGCACATCCTACCCACTTGCTTTTGGAACTTTATGCAAATGTTTGGGGCACACTTGTTGATGAAGCAGGTTCCCCAAATTACTTTTCCCTCTCTTAAGTTTGGATGGAAGTTTGTGCATGTTTATAGATGACTTCAGTTGCCCTTGAAACAGGGCAGGGTTCTCATTGGGTTCCTGGATGGCTTCCTGGACCTTTTCATGGTTTACAAGCTTGGATATACATTTTTTCATTCCCTCTACGAGTCTGGTGATCATATGATCTCAGTGGGCTAAATCTGGTCATCCTGTCTGGTGGTTCCTGTTGGATCATTAACAGGGACAGCAATATTCCCAACCTCATATTGGTTGGGTTGCCCGGCAGCTAAGTCATTTACATATCTCTGACTTCAGCCCAAATATGTTGTTTTCCTCCTCCATAGCTTAGGCGAAAAGGACAATGTAAGCATCCTGCCAAATTAAATCAAAGACCAGGACAAGGCCCTGAGACTCATCAGTGAACTTTCCAGAATCAGAAAACCTTCCCAATTTTTGCTTAGAGTGGATTAGATCAGTCACAGAAAAGGGCACATGGACCCAGATGGTCCCCCATCCCCATTGGCTACTTCAAGGAGGGGGCATTTTGGGGAAAGCTGACAAATGATGCCTCACTTGAAGTATAACCTGCTGGCCTTGATCCTGGCAAGGGGAAGTGGACAGACCTGTATGTGGGAGGTGCTGTTGGGGGGTCAGTGGGTACCTCTGTTTCTGGGCTAACTAGAGGTCCCAGGGCCCTAAGGAGATAGCCTACCTGGTAAGGGGTCAAATACCAACAGGTTCCTCCTTTTTAGGTGGTGAAAGGAAGGTCCAGCAAGACACATTCGATAGGACTTGCTTAACTTTGGATCATGTTGCAGGGCCATGAAAGCCTTCATATAGGGGGACTTCTGTCCACTTGCCTTACCTCCTACACAACCTGTCTAACTGTAAAATGGTATTGAAGATTACAGTCCTGATGTAGTTACAAATGATTAGTCTCTCAGATAAGAATTAACAAGTTTGTCTTCCCCCCATCTCTTGCAATTTTCCCCTTATTTGACAAGTTTGTCTTTTTTATGACTGGTCTCTCAGATAGGCATTAACAAGTTTGTCTTTTTCATATTTTTTGCAATTACCCCTTTGTTTGACAGGTTTGTCTTTTTGCATTCTAAGGAAAAGGAAGGGTATCCTTAAGAGGATAATAAAGAAGCTAAACATTTAAGGAAGTTAAACATCAGATGTTAACAAAGCAAGCTGACGCCCACCTGAAATTTCAGTATGCCTGCATCAAAAGGATATGCTGACCCTTTTTATTTCCCTTTTGTTTTACTCCTTTGTATGAATAACCCTGCCCTCTGCCAAAGAGCAGGACGGTGGTCTTTCAGACATGAGTTTGCTGCCCTCCTCATTTGTCGACAAATTAAACACTTTCCTTTTCCTCAAACTTTGTTTCCTTTTATTGGCTGAGGGAAACTGAGGCCAGCGGTTCAGTATCAGGCCCATCAAAAGGCCAGGCTGCCTGATCCTCTAGTTTATAAAGGGGCCAGACTGAATTATATGACTTACAGTATTGGATCAGCAGGTTTTTTTTTTGTTTGATTTTTTTTTAGGGCCATTAGCTCTAACCCTTTGTAGTTCTTCAGAAGGCAGCCCAGAGGAGAGTGTGTGGCGTGGAGTGAGCAGATCCCATCCTGGATGGGAGTCTGAGGAAAGAAGAAAGAGTGAGTCTGTCATGGACAGATATCAACGGACAGACGAGGAGATGCAGCCCCAGGCAGGCCTGCAGGAGGAAGTCCTTTCTTCACAGATGCCCCACCCGAGGAATGGTCCCCTCAGCCTGGGTGTCCCCAAGCTGAAGCCTGTTTTCTGCTCTATCTTCTCTCCTCTGTGGCTAGAGAACGTATTATTAAAACTTGGGATCCCAGTAAGGCCTCTGCCCTGGAGGAAGAAGGCACTGAAATTCAAAGGCTCTGACTAGGCATTGCATAAGAGCACCCAATTCAGGCCTCTGGGATCCCTGTCTGTCCCTCGAAGGGGGTCTGGAGATTCGATGTCCCTTAATAGTCCCCCAAAGGCCCTGGGACTGGGTGATGTTATGGAGGTGATTCCTATGAGCACCCCAAATTGCCCCAGTGACTAAACATGTGGGTTAGTTTTTTGCATGTCAAGAACATTAAGGGGGCACTCTCTGAAGGTATGCTTTTTATCTATGTTCCAGGTATTCCTTTACCAAGTCAAATTTACATTTGGCCCATGGTGATCAATACTGGCTTTCATAGGGGTTTTGTTCATTTGGACAAGAGGGGTCATGATACCAAAGACCCAGCTCAGAAAGTTCAATATTTACAGCAGCAGCCAAAAGTTGTTTCTGCTCTTAAAGATCTCAAGACGAAGGCTGATGTAACTAGGAGCCCCAAGACTTGAATTAAAGACCCGTGCCCATCTGTCAATCAGGGAGAGGAATTCAGGTCCCCACCAGTGGAAAAGAAGGGAAAAGAAATGGTGATGGTGGAGAGGAGCCGTGAGGAGACTTGGAAACAGAGCAAAGCAGCCCTTGAGGAGGAGTGGTAATCAAGCTCAGCAAAGGCAAGAGAGGCTTGTGCCAGGAAAGGGGTGGGGTCACATTCAGCAAGACAAAGGCAAGAGCAAGATTGAAAAAGAGGACAAAGAGGAAAGCAATTCACACAATGGAGGAAAGAGAACCAATTCCAGGTCCCAGGTAAAACCTAAGTGGAAATTGCCCCGCGGGGAGTGGGTTATGGAGGTGTTTGCAATGTGGTCCTAAGACACACACCCTTTAGCTTCCCAGTGGCAGGACCAAACTAAGCTGGGGGCATGAGCTACTTTGTCCCGCCACAGGCGTCTTCTTGAATGCGGGGGCCACTCTTGAGCTCTTAACTGGCTGCCCATGCTCATGATTTTGAGCCACAGTAGGATCTTGTCTCAGAGAGAACAAGAGAAAAAGGAAGTGAGGGAGAGCCTGCACCGTCCCCAGATATCTGGGAAGGCTGACTCAGCTACAAGGAAAAAGGAGGAAGGGAAAACTGAGTTAGAAAAACAAAAACTTACCAGGGCTGGCGAATCTCCCCACTCTGGGCACCAGATAATGGCGGCTCGTGCACTGAGCGGGTCCTTGGATCCCTCCAGGAATGAACTCAGCAAGTGTCTTCAGAGTAAATGGAACACCCCGAATTTATTAAGCGAAGGAAAAAGGTGTTTGCAAAGTCAGGAATGGGTGGGCTGTCTTGCTTAGAAGTGGGGGGTTGGTTTTCAGGTTTGGATTTTTTTTTTTTTAATTTTTTTTCCTTTGCTCTTTTTCACTTTTTTTCTCTCTACTTCCGCTTTAGCACTTTTGCAGTCAATTCTGCTAGCTGCTTACTTGCTATCTACTGCCCATCTCCAGTCTGTGGTTTGGTGAGCCTACCAGCTCCCTTTTCTGTTTGGAGGTACCATCAGATAGACTGAAGGTCCTTCAATGTTTTCCCTTTGCCAGTTCTGATCTCTCCTCCCCACCTGGAGTATTTCTTTTCATTTATTTTCTTATGATGTTGTTCATTTTTGCACAATATTTGATTTCTTCTCTAGGGTGTAGTCCCTGTAGTTCCCCCACCACTATAGCACCTGTGATCCATCGCCACAGGCCCTTGTGCTCTTCCCTCCCCTGTTCTGACCCTTCTCCTTCTCCTTCCCCTGCTGTCTGCCTCAGATCTATGGTCAGCTTGCAAGTTTTGTCTTTATCCTGACCATTTACTTGATTTCCCTACCTTCTTCCTATAAGTGAAACCATCTGATATTTCTTTTTCCTTCTGACTTATTTCACTTGGCATAATCCCTTCCAGTTCCACCCATGTTGGCTGCAAATTGCATGAGTTTATCCTTTCTGATCTCTGAGTAGTATCCTATTGTGCATATACACCACATCTTCTTGATCCAGTCATCTGTTTATTATTTGGACTATTTCTTACACTTTGTCACTTTTGCCTTTTGACTGCCACATGCAATCTTTAGGTCTTCATCCAGTTGTCTGCTAACACCTCTTCTTAGGGGACCTTCCTGCTTCCCTCACTTTTAGAGATACTTCCCCTTCAGAAAACAGTTCAGAGTTGTTGGGTACTGATGAGGTTAAATTAAACTTTAAATTAATTTAAACTGTGTCCTGGGCTGGCCCTCCCACTAGCTCCCAACCACTGGCAATATTTCCTGTACTCCAGCTGCCCATCAGCACCATCATACCTACCCACCTTCAGAGAGTAGGATATAACCAGCACTTGCCAGTCCAGCACTTACCAAATGAGCAAAAAAACTACAAGGCAACAGAAAATACAATATAAAAGCTACATTCCACCTGCTAGCTTTCGCAGACAGTCACTAATCTTTGCAAAAAGCCACTGACTTCTGCCCTTTTCTCCCTTGGAAAGTACTTTCAAAAAATTTTGCTTTATTTCTAACCTCTCAATTTCTGTGGATTCTTCCACAACCCACAATGAGCTAACCCAGAACCCAGCTCAGCACAATGGGTACCTGATTTCCTGTGATTCCTTGTTGATTCTATCCTGGTCCACCTCTGACAGCAATGCCTGAGAAGGTAGTGCGCTGACCCTTTTATCTTGAAAAAAGGTTTACTTTCAGTTTCAAAACAGATTTGAAAGGGAAGTAGGATAATTTATGAACTATTTCATCTGCACTTTTTTTGTTGTACTTTACCTATCCTGTGAAGAAGATGAGGACCTTTACATTTACTATCCATGTGACTGAGGCGTGTTTGTGCATGTGTGAGTGTGTATGTGTGCGTGCATGTGTGTGTGTCTTGCTGCTTGCAGGAAGATCCTGCAAAAAGGAGGGATTGTTGATCCTTAGTATGAACCCAACACCTGGTTACAGTTTTGAATATGAACTTGCCGAAGTATAACCAAACAGATTGTTGATTTTGTACACAATTGCCTTTGGGAAACACTTAGCTTCTCTTGTTTCTCAATCTTTGTATTGAATTAACTGATTTTCAGGGTAATTGGACTCATTAGGTAACTGTTTTAAAAGATGGCAAACACTGCAACAGAGCAGGTTGCCAGAAATCAAAAAACTCCTGTTTTGTCATATTGAGGAAAGAAAATTCCTCCAAAATAATTCTTGGGAATCTAGCAGCCCACCTGTGCCTATATAGGTAGTTCTTTCTGCCAACTCTCTCCCTTTGCAGGGCAGCAGCACACCTGCCTGCCTGTGACCTATAACCATGCTGGTGCTTCTCTTCACTGACCTCCCTTTGCAAAGCAGCAGAGGCTGCTCCTCCCAAGACCCTGTGACTATGCATGCCTCTCTCTTAGCCTACCTTCCCTTTTTAGGGCAGCCCTTTCTTCCTGCTTATGATTGTGCAAGTGTCCTTTATTCTTCTCTCCCTTTTATAATAAACCTATACTTTTGGATATAAAAAAAATACTTGGGCTCTTTTGTAGTATCCAGCTGAACTTTCCACTAGTGTGTAGTCCTTTTACACTGGGTATACTTGGAACAATGTCATTTCCATAGATCTTGCAGATAAGAAACCTAACTTTTCTTTTACTCTAGATCTAACTAATGATCTTGGTGCTACAAATTTCAATTGCTGAATATTCTTGATGAGTAACACAAAAATGTTACAACACTATTCTATAATCCCATAAGGGTATTTTGGACAAAAACATACCATTTGGTAGTCCCAATGATTGGTATTGAATCAAAACACAAAAGACTACTAGCTAGTAGTAGAGCCAGTATATAATGCAAGTCCACACATTAGTAAGGAAAGTTTTTAGTTAACAAAATTTTTTTATTGAACTTTTAAATTTTCTTGCATTGTTGTTCATTTTTGTACAATATTTGATTTCTCCCCTCAGGTATAGTCCCCATAAATTTCCCACCACCACATCACCTGTGAACCATCACCTTAGTCCCTTGTGCTCTTCCCTCCCCTGTTTTGAGCCTGAGCCCTCCCCTTCCCCTGCTGTATGCTTCAAATCTTTAGTTGCCTGCAAGTTATGTCTTTTTCTTTTTGACCCTTAATTTAGTTTCCCTGTCTTCCTCCTATAAGTAAAACCATCTGATATTTTTCTTTTTGACTTATTTTACTGAGCATAATCCCTTCTAGCTCTATCCATGTTGCTGGGAATGGCATGAGTTTGCTTTTTTATTGCCAAATAGTACTCCATTGTGTGTGTGTGTGTGTGTGTGTGTGTATCTATCTCACATCTTCTTGGTCCATTGATCTGTTTTTGGGCATTTAGTTTGTTTCCATATCTTACCTATTGTAAATAGTGCTGCAATAAACATAGGAGTGCAGGTTTAGTAAGGAAAGTTTATTAAGGGGGACTATTGCAATAAGGTAATGCTCAAAATCTAAACCAGAATGTCCCAGGGAAGCATGGGAAAATTTTTTATATATAAAGCTTTTATATGCAGAGACTGTAGGGGTAGGACTATGGAATAAGGAAGAAAGATGCTAAAAAATGCTAGGGTGTGGGGCACTGCTGTTTATTGTCAAACACATGGGAATGATCTGGTCTGAACAGGATCTTGTCTGAAACAGACAAGTTACAATGCAGGAAGTTCACATCAAGTTCATGACCTGACTACTTCTTAGCCAAACCACACTAAATTTAAATTTAAATCAGCCTCTCATTTAAGACAGGCTTAGAGAGGTTGTTCCCTTAGTGATTCAGGTGTAAGGGGAGTCTGAAGTAAGGTATGGTTGTGTAAATTTGTTCCCACGTCAAGAGTTTTTTTGTGATATTGATTCTAGAGACCCAGTTGAACCATTTCTTGGGTGTACTGACAAAAGTCAGATGTTTTAACCTCCTACAGAGCAGGTTTCTGAAAGTGGGAATCGAAAATGAAAATATTGATGTAAAAGATCATATTACAGTAAAAGTCAGTAACTGAATCCTGAGAAGTTTAAGACATAGTGGATGAAAATCTTCTGATTATAAAGCAGTTTGTTTCTTGAAGCTAAATTGTAGGTTCTTGTAAGGGCAGGAAGGGCCAGAGCAGGTTTTCTATGATCCCATGCAGACCAGGTAAAGGAGGAGAGAGTCCTGGAGTCCTTGGTGGCTTTTGCAGGCTTTTATTTTATTTTATTTTTTTTTATAAATTTTATTGTTATATTCCCCATACAATTGCAGCCCCCCCATTCTGACCCCAATCCCTCCCCTCCCGCCCCCGCCCCCCTAAAAGTGTCTCTGGTTCATAGTTTTTTGTTGATTTTGATTTTCACTTTCTTATAGTTATTCATTTTCCTGGTCCCTTATTTAAGTTTTCTAGATTCCTTTTGCAGGCTTTTATTGGAATTTACCGGGTATACAGCAGTCAGGGGTGCTGGGAGGCGCAAAGGCTGGCAGGCCTCCCAGCCCCCAGCAAGTCTTCATTCTGTCTGGGCTCGCTGGTGATCTCTGCTGTTCTGCTCTCTTGTCTCCATTTGTTCTGCTTCTGCTTCTCCTGGCTTCTGCTGGCGTCCCTGTGATGCCGCCCTTATAAACTCAGTCTCTCAGCCCAGGTGTCCCACTTCTCAGCCTGTGTGTCCCACCACAGGGTTCCCTCATCTATCCTAATGGTGGGAGGGCAGAAAAGCCTGATACTTTTACCTTACCCTGTAGTTCTTTTTGTGATATTGACCACCATCTTGGTTATCCTTCCAGAAAGCATCTTCTCTGGTCAATATTTGACCCCTGCATGGTCTGCTAAGGTGGTAAGTCACTTGAGGTCTATATTGTGGGAGCAGAGTGTAAATTTCCCCCTATTTCTCTATTTTATCTTGGTTTGGATGAGTAATCAAAACTGCAGCAGACAGAATAGTAGGAGAAAAAGTTAAATTTAGTTATGTATCTACACAGAGAATATGAATTCCATTTTGGGTGGGAGAGAGGAGAGTAAGTTTGACTGAGAAATCTTGAAATTAAAGTTGACATAGGGAATGTTCAAAGTGGAGAAGGGACCTATAGAAAAGTAGAACTTACGCACATCTACCACACCTGACGACTGGGTAACTCAAATTTACAATTGCATATGTTATCCTCAAACCAGCATCCTGACAACTGGCATTGGAGGAGTTTGGAAAGATGGTACCAAGCCTTCTCAAAGACTGATAAACACTATCAGATCTCAGTTTCAAAAAGGACAATCTTCCACCTACACTAGCATACAGGCATCTCTCTCTCTCTCTTGCATGTTTTTCTTTCTCCTTCTTGGAAATTTTATTAGTTTACCTAGTACAGCAATAAAGTGTCTCTGCCCTACCAGATAAACTCTCCCAATCCTTTATTTTTCCTCTAGGTTTAAGAAACCCTGAGTTTTTTACATTCCAAGGGAAGAAAGCATTGCTAGGAAGATAACATTAGAATTCCTGACCACCAGATGAGGGTGAAAGCAAGCTGTCTTCAACAGAATCACCAGTTGTTTGTGTTACAAGGATGGATATGCTGATCCTTGATCACCCCTCCCTTCTGTCCCTTGTAACTCTAGATAAATACCCTTGTACTCTGCCAGCCAGACGGTGGGCTTTCAGACACTTGTCTGCTGCCCAATTTGTTGACAAATAAACTAATTTCCTTCTCCTCAAACTGTTTCCTTTTATTGGCCAAAGGAAGAGGAACTGGCCCACATTCTGGTAACATACCCGTGGGAGGCAATCTCCCAATATAAGCTTTGTATTTTGCTTCCTGTAGTGATGTTGCCCAATTGCAACTCCCTGAAGACCTCAAATAAAATATTTTTTTCACTTGCAGATGAAGCTCTGACTCACAGTTGAATTAGTCTTTAATAATATATCCTGAGCTAAGAAATGAGATACGGGTCTGAGGTTTCAAGGAGAGAAGAGCTGGACTCACATGATAAAAAGACCAGAACTCTGCAATTTCATATAGATAGGTTTCTTGATGTAGAAATAACTTCTTCAAAGTTATTTCTGGAGATAACCCTACATGTGGGTGATACCCTCAATTTTCATTGTTGTGACTAGTTAAGGGGATGGCAAACTTACCCTTGAACCTGCATCCTGCATGACCTTAGTTGACCTTGGCTAGAAATAATCCACATACCAAAATGGTAGGTCTTGGGGAGGCCTGTTCTGAGCACCTTCAATATCAAGTCAAGTCCCTCAAGAGGGGTGTGTGTGTGTGTGTGTGTGTGTGCGTGTATAAAGTCCTTGGCCCTCACTTACAATGCTTCTTTAGATCCTGCGGGAAAGGCCAGATAGAAGTGTTACAGGAAGGGACCTGGGGACGTCTCTAGGATCGGTGAGGGAACACCTTAACCTGGGCTTGTCCAGGCATTAGAGAAAAAGTCGGTAGTAGCAGTGAGAGAAGAATTTTTTTGCAAAGCAAAAATATACACTCAAAGGGACGAGGACTCCAGAGTGAGTTGCATCCAGCAGGGCTCAGAGTCTCTATATTTATGGACTTGGGAGTAGGGAAAGATAATGAAGATGCAGAATATCCAGGGAAAGGGTGGAGACTTTCAGGAACTTGTTACCACCCGTTTTCTGATCTTATTAGGCCTTTCCCAGAGATGTCATGGGTGGGGGGTGGGGGAGTGTTTTGCATGTAATGAATGTATAATGAGTTTAGGGGTCTATGTAGGTCAGATTTGTCTCCGTCTTGGATCTTGTTAGGAGTAATTTGATCATTTCTTGTTTGTAGTTTGGAGCAGATCACATGGTAAGCCTGGCACTTTTCTCCTATCCTGCATCCAAGGAAACTTTCGTGTCTCTCTTACCTCACAAGGAAATCTAGAATCCCAATAACAATATGAGCAGTGAAACTAAATTCTTACTGATGTTAAATTAGGATGTAGGTATAAAAATTAAACAATCCAGAAAGATGTCCTACAGTTTTCTATTGAAACACAAAATTTATCCTTATAGTCAATTCCTTTTGATTAAAAAAAATTCAAAGAAAGATCGTTCTTGATTACAAAATAAGCCTGATCTCATGGTATTTGGCCATGAGATTATTTACATAGGTACAGCAAGAAAAACTTAATTTATAGATCTTTTAAATTTCCTTTGCTGGAAAATCTTATAAGAAATCTCAGATTGGACTTTGAAAAACTTCTTCATTTTTTTAAAGATTTACTTATTTATACAAGAACTGGGGGACAGGTCAGAGGCATGGGAGGGTGAGAAAATTCACCAGTGACAGAGCGGGGAGCAGAACAGGCAGACAGACCAAAAGCACTGCTGAGGGGAGCAGCGGGCGAGGCAGGAGAGGTCTGCCGCGCCATGTGGGTTGCTTCCTGGAGACTGGGAATCAAACCTGCACTTCAGAGGCTGCAGACAGCTTCATAGGGCAGCGCTCAACCCGCTGTACCACCCGGGAAGCCCTGAAAAGCTTCTTGAAGCTAGGAAGTCCATCCAAAAACTCGCCATGGGATTTCACTTGTAGTATCTAGAGATTGAGTGAATTCTTTTCTTCTGAGATTCCCTCAAATATTATAAACTTTCAGGACCTATCAGAAACTACTTTCTCTACTCACCTGTGAAGCTGGGAACCCTGTAAGTCAGGTACCAGGTACCCAAAAGGATTTTATAAACGCTGACTCCGAAAGCTGTGCTTAGATTCCTAAGAGCGTCAGGTCACGTCTAAGTAAGTGAGCGTCATTTTCAAATATGACATTCTTAGTAAAGTAATGTCTTCAGTTATGTTTCATTAACGAGGACAAACTCTATGCAAATAGTATTGCCATTGTTACTGGAATGTCAATCTCGATTCCCTTGGCTAACAAAAGGAAACAGAGTTTGAGGAGAAGGAAAGCAGTTTCATCTGTTGACACACCGAGGCAGGCAGCAGACCCGTGTCTGAAAGCCCATCGTCCTGCTCTTAGGTAGTTAAGGGAGCAGAAGTGGAGAGTGGGTAAGGGTCCGCATGTCCATTTTTGTGACACAAGCATCTGGAGGTTTTGCTAGATGCCAGCTTGCTTTTGCCATCACCTGGTGGCCAACAATTCTGATGTTATCTTTCTAGCAATGCTCTTTTCCCTCTAAATGTAAGAAAACAAAGTTCGTAAGCCTAAAGGGTAAATAAAGAAAGAAACTGGGAGTTTGCAGGATAAGAGATTATCAGTCTTTTCTGCCCTCCCACCATTAGGATTAATGATGGATCCCTGTGATCCTGAATGCATGCCTGATGGCGGGCACCTGGAGTGGGGGTGGGCATACATAGGTGGGTACACCTGGGCTGAGACTGGGCTTATAAGGACGGCATCAAGGAGAACGAGAGCAAGAGTAGCAGTGGTGAAGGGAATGAGCAGAGAGAACGAGAATGCCAGAGAGCCCAGAAAGAGTGAAGATTCGCTGGGGGCTGGGAGGCCAGCCAGCCTCCTGCGCCCCTCCCCAGTACCCTTGCCTGCGTGTACCTGGTAAACTCATAAAAACCTGAAAAAGCCACCAAGGGCTCCAGGACTCTCCTTTACCCACCCACTCAGATTATAGAGATCCTGCTCCGTCCCTTCCTGCCACTGCAGAGCACTTCTCTGGTGGACAGAGAGAGACATATACCTTGTTGCTGCATCACCAAGAAAATAAGAATTCTCAGTAAGAGGCTCTGAATTCTGGAGGGGACAGGTAGGGAGAAAAAGATAAATGTTTCATTTCTGTTGACAAAGGCATAGCCTATGAAATTGGTATGAATTGTAGATAGTTTAAATGAAAGGGGTTTCTTATATCCAGAAAATAGAATCTTAATGCATCAATAATATTCTGAATAAAACTCCTAATTATCCTGCATCAGTTCATTCAACCCTATGTGGTTAATTCTTGCTCTGTCTAAACTTGGGTTAGCAGTCTCCGAACCCATCACTTCTCTACTACAATTAAGGAAATCCTGCCTAGCCCACTGGTTTAGTTTCATAGTTATTTAAGTAATGCCATCTGAATCCTGTGCCAGAGAGCATCAGGCATGGTTCTTTCCCACAGGTCTTTGAGGCAGTCCTTTTTATTGAAAACAGAGCACTCCAACCTGTAGCAATCATGATTTGCAAGTGCTTTCAGGGAAGTCTCAGTCAAACAAACAAAATCTAGCTGTATGACAAGAGACTTAAAAATGTCTGTCCTTATTACAGATAATTTTCAGAAGTGAAAGATTTGATTAGAGTTCACTATAAACTGGATGCAAGTTAGAGGAAATTTGGTTTTTTTCCTGAGTAATTAGAGCAAGTAGAACATCTTTTGTCATAATCTTTAGTCTCTTGTCTCAGTTTCTGAGAATGCTTCAGAGCCGTAAAAATTGAAGTGGGTGTCATTAATTTTAACTAGCCCCTGCACACCACAATTGGGTCTGTATTAACAAAGGTAACTTTTGGAAAACACTTAAGGATGGAGGCCAGTTGCCAAGGAAACAAGCCCTGAAAAGAGGGCAGAACTCTTAGCCCTGCTCCTGATTTCTAGGGAGAAGAGCAGGACTAGAGGTTGAATCAATCACCAGTTGCCAATGAGTTAATCGATGATGCTGTGTGATAATGCCTCCATAAAAACCAAAAGGAAGGGCCTCCAAGAGCTTTCAGGTTAAGAATCAGGAAACTTCCATGTGCCACAGTGCCATGGTTCAAGCTCAATGAGGATAGAAATTCTTTGTTCAGGATCTGGGCCTATGTATCTCTTCATTTGGCTGTTAATTTGTATCCTTTAATATCTTTTGTAATAAATTGGTGTTCTAGCAAGTAAATGGCTTTCCTGAGGCTTTGTGAGTCACTATTAAACTAATTGAATTCTTACCAGAACCAGGGTCCAGCTGCTTGCGCTGGAAAGTCAAAACTTGAGAGACAAGAGTTAGTGGGAAGAAAACAGGTTCATTCATTGGCCAAGAGATGGAGAACGGAGCCCAAGCTCTAAAGACTTTCTTCCCAAACTGAGGAGAAACTGGGATCTATATGGGGCATACCAAGGAGGGGGACAAGATAAGGGCCTGTGTGAGCAGGATTTCAGAGGAATAGGCAGGGGGTTCTAGGAACTGCATTCATGCCTCTTCTTCCAAATTTGGTCTTGACTGGATCAGTCATGGAGCCAGCGGATGCGCTTTTAGTTATGGTAATGAGGCTGTACCTTAAGCCTTGTCTTCTTCCTTTATCTGAACTCAGTCTGTTTCACTTGGCTTTCTAGTTTTGATTGTAAAAAGATAAATAGGAACAGAGGCAGGACAAACAGGACAACAGGACAAAATGAGGGTGGGTGGCAATTTTCTTCTCTGTCTATATCCTTGTGCAATTGCAAACGGGCAATGGATAAAGATCTGCCTTCTGAAACTGCTTCCTGCTCAGTCAGGCAGAGGTTTGGGAGCCCACTGGAGAATTTTTCTTTTTTTTTCTTAATTTAAATAATAAATTTTATTTTTATATTCCCCCATACAATTGCAAACGCCCCATTCTGACCCCAATCCCTCCCCTCCCGCCCCCCACCCCCCAAAAAGTGTCTCTGGTTCATAGTTTTTTGTTGATTTTGATTTTGACTTTCTTATATTCATTTTCCTGGTCCCTTATTTAAGTTTTCTAGATTCCTGCTATGAGTGAGACCATCCGGTATTTTTCTTTTTCTTTTTGGCTTATTTCGCTGAGCATGATCCCTTCCAACGCCATCCATGTTGCTGCAAATTGCATGTGTTTATCTTTTTTGAATGCTGAGTAATATTCCATGGTGTATATGTACCACATCTTCTTGATCCAGTCATCTATTTTTGGGCATTTGGGCTGTTTCCAAAGCTTAGCTATTGTAAACAGTGCTGCTATAAACATAGGGGTGCAGGTGTTCTTTGGAATGGATGTTTCTGTGTCCTTTGGGTAAATACCTAGGAGTGGAATTGCTGGATCATATGGAAGCTCTATGTTTAGTAGGTCCAGAAATCTCCACACAGCTCTCCATAGTGGTTGGACCAGTTTGCACTCCCACCAACAGTGCAGAAGAGTTCCTTTTTCTCCACACCCTCGCCAACATTTGTTGTTGCTAGTTTTTTTAATATGTGCCATTCTCACTGGTGTGAGATGGTATCTCATGGTAGTTTTGATTTGCATTTCCCTGATGACAAGTGATGTTGAACATTTTTTCATATGCCTGTTGGCCATTTGCATTTCCTCTTCAGAGAAGTTTTTTTTTAGCTCTTCTGCCCATTTTTTGACTGGATTATTTTATTTGTTGTTGCTGAGTCTCATCAGCTCTTTGCAGATTTTTGTGATCAGTCCTTTATCATTAGTGTTGTGTGCAAAATGTTCTCCCAGTTGGTGGGGTTTCTCTTTGTTTTTGTTATTGTCTCTTTTGCTGTGCAGAAGCTCTTTAATTTGATGTAGTCCCAGCTGTTTATCTTTGCCTTCACTATCACTGCTTTGGGTGATGTGTCTGTAAAGATGTCTTTGATGTGCAAATCCCGTAGAGTTTCGCCTATATTTCCTTCTATGTATTTTATGGTTTCAGGTCTTATGTCTAGTTCTTTAATCCATTTTGAGTTGATTTTTGTATATGGTGTGAGGTAGTGGTCAAGCTTCATCACTGGAGAATTTTTCCCTGGCTAACCTGAGATGTGACTGGTTGCCACAGGGTTGTAGTCCCAATTGTTTATGCCCTAGAGTTACAATTATTTGGAATTTTAATGTCTCTAGCCTTTTGGAGACATGGGAAACTAAATAATTCAGAAGATAAGGACCAACAATCAAAAGAAGTTGAAAAGTAGGTTAGGGGCAGAGATATACACATTGGCTGAAGATTATTGGCTAGGGCACTTCATACAAGAAATGTGAATGTTAGTGTGTCTGAGGGGTACCCAAAGACCCCCAAACTTGCATGCTCCTGGGCCTCCTTGGTGGCACAAGGGGTTTAGATGCAACCTATGGAACTGTCCAAAGCCACTGCAGCACGAGTTCAATCCCCAGCTGGCCAGGGAGATACCCACATGGCACAGCAGACCTCTCCTGACTCGCCTGCTGCTTCTCTCAGCAGATTATTTCAGTCAAGCTGCCTGTTCTGCTCCCCACTCTGTCTCTGTCTCTCACCCCCCCCCCACACCTCTGGCCTGTACCCCAGTTCTTATATGCGCAAATAAATCTTTTTTTTTTTAAAAAAAGGACTCAGTGTGAAAAGAACTTTAATAGAATTAGTATGCATAATTAGTATGCATAGAGAGAAGAAAGTTCCTAATAAGAGTTTCCCATTAAAACACCCAAATATGGGCCTCCCCTGGAGGCGCAGGCAGTTGAGCACCACGCTGTGAAGCTGTCAGCATCCTCTGCAGTGCTGGTTCGATCCCGGCAAATCAGCAAGGGTCCCACATGGCGTGGCAGACCTCTTCTGTCTCGCCCGCTGCTCCCCTCAGCAGTGTATTTCGTCAGTCTGCCTGTCCTGCTCCCCACTATCTCTCTGGTGAATCATCTCACCCCCTATGTCTTTGGCCTATAACCCAGTTTCTTCTATGCAAAAATAAATAAGTATTTAAAAAAAAAAAACTCCCTGCAAAAGCTCCAAGTTCCCTTGAAATCACTTTCTGAGTTTCTCTTTGCTATCTTTAGAATGCTTCTGTTTCCTAGAGCAATTTCAGAGAACACTTCCATGGAAATAGCCTAAAATTTAAGCAGAACTTGAAATTCCTCCATGTTTGAAATCTCATCATTCACCCTCCTGTCTGACCACATCTCTCAGTCCACCCTGCTTTCACTCCCTTCCTCCTTGCACACCTCATAAATAATGCTGGTTCCCCAGCTTCCTTCTGTCACTACAGCCAGTTCAGGCACCTGGATATCAGATTACTGCACAGCCACACCATTCTAGCTGGAACCAGGACTGTCCTGACCATTTTCTAGATGTCCTGGCAAGTACTGGTTTCCATGACTTATGTTCCCTGATGCCCAGCAGATCCTTCTGACAAGTTTGGGAGCCTGGCTGGACTGGACACCGCCTGAGCTGCTCTCTACTCCAGGAGATCAGTCCTGTCCTTTTAGGAACTAACACTTAGCAACAGTCAGTTGAAGACTGTGTTGTTCTCTATCCTGGTGGCTTCTGGTGGCAGATTACCCACTTCTATTTCATGGGGGCCCCACCTCTGCACCTGGAACATAGACCCGGACTCACCTGATCTACTGGAGAAACAGTTGAAATTATTATCATTTGTTCTTCAAGGTCAATATTTTTAAGGTTAATACTAATATTTTTCTTTGTCTTTTTTTTTAATGGTGGCATTTCAAAACACATAGCCTGGAATCAGCACTTCATCTTAATATGGATCAAAAGCATATTCTTTAATGGAAGTGTTTAGGAAGGTTCTGATGTCAAAGATTAAGACTTCTTCATGAAAATATAATGAATGAGTTTTTGTTGAGGAAAAGATGTGAGGCAAAATGTCCAAACTGTTTGTTTCCTCATCTACTATAATAAAACTTGATGTGAGGGCCTCTATAAACTATGTAACACTTCCCTGAATTGCAAAACTGAAGAGCTCTTGTCAAATAATAATAGAAGGCTTTGAACTAAAAGTTATGTGAATTTTAAAGGAATTCTCCTACAGCTCTGCTAAATTCTGCTGCAATGTGCCCATTATAGGCCACTAAGGCTGTTGTATAGAAATCACTAAATTGCTTATTCTGGCATTTTCTTTTCATTTTCTCCTGCCCTCTTACATTCTTTTTTTTTTTTTTTTTTAATTTGCTGCCAGTTCTTTTAACAGCAGGGGTGACCTTCCCCCCTTTCTGTATTACAGCCCACACACCATCATGAAGTATGTGGGCAGCCAGTCCCTGCAGAGGCCCCAGTGTGGGCTTCCAGCTCAGCAGGAAATGTCCTGTGTTCCCACCGTAGAGCTCACATATGAAATATGTAAAATGACTCCACACTAACTTGCCAGTGAAAAATTAACTATTATGATTTTTATTTAGCTTAACAATCAACAATATTTCTTCCCATTTAGGATCTAGAATCTCTAGCAGCCCCTCGTCTTGTCTCCATGCCAGAGATCTTCTTTCCCTGTGAGGTATGAAGGCAGAGTGGCCGTCAGTTTGATGTAGACCCAGGACTGGCAAGCTTTCCCTCTACTATCCTGGGGCCTTCAAGCAGCAGAAATGGGTGCATGTGGTGCTACCGGTGCCTACTGCTTCGTGGGAAGGGATGGCTGCTGGGCTAGGTTGCCAGGAGGAGGTACCAGGGTTATTTGAAACCTATACATATGGCAGGGGGGCTCAGGAACATGTTGCCAAGTATGTCAATGGACTCTTTAGTGCTGGGGAACAGAGTGTTGAATTCCAGGGATGCAGCAAGATGCACAGCTGGGGCAAAACACTGCAGATGCTTAGGAAGTCGTTTTCATTTTTGGCTGATGGAGTTTGATTTGTTATCTGGCAGGGTTTTATAAACCCCTCAAAAGGTTTATAAAAACTTTCGTTATGGAAAGCACACAAAGGGTCAGTGGACTAGAAATGACCTTGTTTAGTCCAATTAAGTATCTGGTTCTGTGCATCTACTGTAGGATTAGTTTTGTTGTTATCCGATCTAGGATGTTTTGAGATGATAAACCTTCTCCTTTGGGTTGTATTTAGAGATTGTGTAGGTTTCTCATACCCACTGTAATGTGGTTCATCTCAAGTATTCTGTGAAATAACAACAACTATGATAGGGAGTAGGGCTATGCCTTCTGTGTGCATTTGAAGGATGTTTATCCTCCCCTAATCATTTTATATTTTTTAAAAGATTTGTTTTTTTTAAGATTTATTTGTTTATGTATACAAGAACTGGGGTGTACGCCAAAAATGTGGGGGCGAGAGGATACACCAGAGACAGAGTGAGGAGCAGAATAGGCAGATCTACTGAAATACACTGGTGAGGGGAGCAACAGGAGAGACAAGAAAGGCCTGCTGTGCCATGTGGGTCGCTCCCTGGCCAGGGATCAAACCGAACACATGCTGCAGTGACAGGCGATAGCTTGATAGTACTGAGACTAACTCCTGTGCCATCAGGGAGGCCCTAACCATTTTACATTTTATCTAATTTTTTAAATCAAGCATGCTCTCCTAACAGACGTATTTATTGCATATTTACTTAAAGTTGGTTGCCGGTAACTGTTATATCTATGTCACCTCCCTAGGATATGGTGGTACATCTCCATTTTTGGAAAAAAATGCAGCAATTCTGCATCCATCTGCACTCTACTGTATGCACTGGCACTGGGAGGGGACTTATTCCCACATGTGTTCCTTCTACAAGTACAGGGTGAAGTGAAATGAGAATATTAGAATATTACATCTTAACTGTCAACAGTATTGGTGGTAATTTCTCATGAAATTTATAAATAAACTTTTATTGTAGGAGGGGGAAATTATTTATACTATTAGGCACCAAGTTGGGATTAAAAGGTGAACTGATAACCACCTACAAATTGAACAAAGATACAAGAAACATAGGACAGCTAAAGTGAGGCATCAGCATTAGCTGCATTTTGTACTCCCAATGATTAGCATCAACTCAAAACCAATAACAATAGCTCCCAAAGGATTGGGTACTTTCTCTACCAATGCAAGTTATTTTAATAATTATCTATAGTTCTTTCTGGGGAGGCTTGGAGGAAAGTTTGTGATATACATGTTTGCAGGCCTCCCTGGTGGCATAGGGGTTAAGTCTCAGCACTATTCACCACTATGGCCTGAGTTCCATCCCCTGCCAGGGAGCTGACCCACGTGGCACAGCAGATCTCTCCTGTCTCAGTTACTGCTCCCCTCAGCAGTGTATTTCAGTAGATATGCCTATTCTACTCTCCACTCTGTCTCTGGTAAGTCTGCTCACTGTCCCCCTCCCACACCTTTGACCTACACCCCAGTTCTTGTATGCATAAATAAATAAATATAAATCTTATATATATATAATATACAATAATATACTCTTATGGCTACATTGCAGGCCTTTCATTAAAGACAACCAGTCTTTCCTTTCCCCAAGGAGCTCTTGACCTGTGACCTAGCTTAGGATTGATAATTGTATATGAAGTAATAGATTCCTTGTGGCAACTTGAATCAGGTTTCTGTTTTCCAACTATACAACTAAGGCCGCACCTTAGTATACTGCCCATCTGTTCATTCCTAGGAACCCCATGATCAAGTAGCTGCCCCATGATCAAATCTGTCAAAGTCAACACTCAAATAGATGTTCTACCCTTGCAGTCTATTATGGTAATTCGCCCCCCCCGTTGACTCTGAAATTACAAGCCGCCACCCAGCCTCGACCAATCCAGAATCTTGTTTTTCCCACTGAAACCCACTGGTAGATACCACCAGCATGTACTACCTAAGGTAGTTTTCCCACCACCACCTTTGGTATTGCTTTTCAGGGGCGCTTCCATCACCTGCGTGTTTTGGTGGCTGTGGAAAATGGAATATCCTTAGACCTTCCCAGGATTATGAATGGGGGTGGCTGATGAAATTTGCACATTTAGAGCCTTGTTCACTCTAGGCAACCACTGAGTCCAGATTTCAATAAACTGGTCAAGCAAACTGTTAAAGCCATACATGGGCGTTCAAGTTATATATGGCCTGAGTCCATGTGTGGACACACCTGTTGATAAGTCCATGCCTATTTAAACTATATTTCATTCTCTTGGACCTAGTGTACTTCAAATCTATTTCCACATATGCTTTTTAGCTTTTCCAGTTTTTTTTTAAAGATTTATTTATTTATACAAGAACCCGGGTACAGGCCAAATGCACAGGAGGGTGAGAGGATTCACCAGAGACAGGCAGACTGATGAAATACACTGCTGAGGGGAGCAGTAGGCGAGACAGGAGAGGTCTGCCGCGCCATGTGGGACCCTCGCCAGCCAGCCGGGATGGAACCAGCGCTGGCAGAGGCTGCGGACAGCTTCAAAGCGTGACGTTCAACCATCTGCGCCATCAGGAGTGGCCCAGCTTTTCCAGTTTTATTGCAACAGTTCCTATTCATTCTGACCCATATACAGGATAAAAATCACTTCTAAAACTTTCAAAATAGGGGCCTCCCTGGTGGCTCAAGGGGTTAAGACACACCCTATGAAGCTGTCCACAGCCACTACAGCACGAGTTCGATACCTGACTAGGGAGACACCAACATGGCGCAGCAGACCTCTCCTGACTCACCCACTGCTCCACTCAGCTGTGTATTTCAGTCAGTCTGCCTGTTCTGTTCCCCACTCTTTTTCTGGTGAATCCTCTCCCCTTCCCCACATCTCTGGCCTGTACCCCAGTTCTTGTATGCATAAATAAATAAATCTTAAAATATGTATATAGAAAGTATCCATCAGAAGGGGACTTATTGGTTCAACATGAGTATAGGAAAAGGAGAGCACAAATGTACACTCTGCCCTGTCCAAATATCATCCATGGGAAAGAGGACTCTGACCAAGAAATCCATCAAATGATCTGATCCTGAGAACAGGATGGAAGTGTCATCCCAACTTAGTCTGAAGCTATTCACCACTCACACGATCAAATCCCCTTTGTTTTGCTTTCATATAAACTAAACAAACTGCTGGTGATAATTTGACTCCTCAGGTCGTTTGCTTACAGCGCAAAAGCTTTGACCAGAGAATATGTGTCTGTTTCCTCTGCAGAAAGAGTTCCAATTAACAAACTGGTATTCTCTTTTGTTTTGTTTTTTGTTGTTTTTGTTTTTTTTTTTAATATGGCAGTATCTGTGAGACTGGTTAATAAGAGTTCACAGATAACAGATGATACTAAGTTTCTGAATATGCATGGCCAAGGGAAATACTTCTAAGAGATACTGTTTAGGTTTCTAAGCCTGGAAGAGAAAAAGAATATGATAGATTTGCCAGATTTCTAATTTAAAGTTCTTAAATGTGTTGTCTTAAGACTTAGAACCTACCAGAGTCACTGACTTTAATTTTATTCTAGGCCCAAGTGAGAAAAGGCAGAGATAAAAGTTTGAGAATCTTCTGAAGAACAAAAGGATTTAAGCTATTTATATAACTTTAGGAGTTACAGATACCAGTTACAGTCATGCAGTTTCCCATGACAACGAATTATTATGCAATGCTTGGAGACTCGAGGCTTCCTAGCATAGAAAGTAACATTAAATTTTTGAAGATCCAATGTTTTTAAGGAGACTTTTCAGACAACCTTATAAAGTCACCTTTTTAAAAGGCTATAAAACACTGAGCAGGATGCTTACAAATAAAAATCATCTCGTGAGAACTATAGTCTTGTGACTCTTGTAAGTGTTCATCTTTCTCTAACAAGGTCTTGGGAATGGCTTCACAGCTGTAGGTTTCATCTCTGCCTTACACCTCAATAACACATCTCTCTCTAGAGTTTCTTTTAACTGGCAACGAATAGATAAGAAGGCTGTAGTCTCTGACTTCAGGTAAGATTTCATCACCAACACAATAGAAAATGCAAGATTTGTAGAAATCTAGGAATTAATATATCAAATGCAACATGAGAAATTGTAAGACAAACACTCATATATTACCCAGCGCACGAGTGATCTCTTAGATCAAGTCTTAAGTCTCAATCTGGCCTCTATGTCCATAAACAAATTATCCCCCTCACCTCTTCCCATCCATATACCCACTTTCCTCTCAATCCAGACTATTCTCCATTCCAGTGAAGCAAATAGTGCCTTATAATGGGTTCTCTCAGAGCAGCCCAAATTCCAGTGCATGTAGCTTATTTGGGAGGTGCAGGGGTCAGCTGTGGGGGTGTCAGGAAGTGACAAAGGGAAGGAAGGTAGTCAGTAAAGGGCTGTTGCTGTGCCAGCTGCCACAGAGGCAAACTGGGGCTTATTGCCACAAGAATATTCTGGAAAGTGGTACAAAATATACCTCATATTCATCTCACTATACAGAGAGTGTAGCTCTCTTGATGTCTTTCTTTCTTTCTTTCTTTCTTTCTTTCTTTCTTTCTTTCTTTCTTTCTTTCTTTCTTTCTTTCTTTCTTTCTTTCTTTCTTTCTTTCTTTCTTTCTTTCTTTCTTTCTTTCTTTCTTTCTTTCTTTCTTTCTTTCTTTCTTTCCTTTCTCTCTTTCTCTCTTTCTCTCTTTCTCACTTTCTCTTTCTCTCTCTTTCTCTCTTTCTCTCTCTCTCTCTCTTTCTCTCTTTCTTGTCTCATCAATCGTTGGCTGATACAGGGAATTTTCATTCCCCAGCACTTATAACCTGTTGAGTTTGGGTGAGGAAAATAGCTTTCCAAGGTTCTAGAACAGCCTTCGGATGGAGATATAGGCAGGGCACTGAGATGCTCTGCAACAACTCATCACTACCCTAAATAAGTCTTTGAATTCCTGTTTTCTAAAAAAAAAAAAAAAATTAAAAAAATGGGCCTCCCCAGTGGCTGTCCTCAGCCTCTGCAGCACGGGTTCGATTCCTGACTGGCCAGAGAGGTGACCCACATGGTGTGGCAGACCTCTCCTGCCCCGCCCGCTGCTCCCCTCAGCAGTGTATTTCAATCAGTCGCCTGTTCTCTCCCCACTCTGTCTCTGGTACATTCTCTCACCCTCCCATGCCTCTAGTTCTTGTATAAATAAATAAATAAATCTTTTTTAAAAATTAAAAAACACGGGGTGTTTTGAGGGGGCGGATCAACATGGCGGCGAGGAAACGCTGCGAGTAAGATCTCCCATTAAAAAAAGTTAATAGGAAAAGCGGCAGGTCCCAGTGAGAACTGGGACACGGAAGATAAACGGACGACTCCAGCAAACTACCCGAAGAAGAAAGTTGCCATAAAAGAGGATTAGAAGGGAGGAAAGCTCAGAACCCTGCTACCCTTCCCCACCCACAAAGTCGGCACTCTCCAACCAACAGAAAGGAGGAAAAAACAAAAAAAAACAAAATAACCAACAAGAACAAACTACACATCAAGCAGGACTGTGAGTGGAAAGGAACTATTTCAGCCACCACACCCCGTGAACTGGAGCTGTGGAGAACCCTGCAGGATTCCCTGTGGAGGTGAGCGAACGGCTCCAGGCGCCATTAGAGAAAAACAAAGACTCCCGGAGACCTACACACAGCCCTGGGCCAGCCAGTAAGCTTGTGCGGAAAAGCGGCGCGCTTGAAAAGCAAACGCAGATCGCGGCTGCCCAGGTCCCCACGCCTGCGACCTAGGCTTGTGGGGAGACGTGCAGGGGCCCTCACTGAGGTGAAAGTCCCTCACTGAGTAATCAGAAACCAGGCGCCCGGGCACGGGAGCAGGGTGCAAAAGGCGCCATTTCTGCAGACACTGAATTGGGTTACAGCCCGCGTCCTGGACCTGAGGGCTTTGTAACTGAGACTCGGGCATGAAAATCAGGGTGTGGGTTCCCCACGATGGTGGGGCACAAGGTAGACACAGCACCCCAAAGCTGTTGAGGCCTTTCCCACCACTCCCACTCTGTTCCCCGTGCCACGGGGTGAAAAAAACAGCTCCCCAAGGACACTAGGAGAGATCTCTGGCGCCACCTAGCGAGCAGAAAAAAATCATCAACGCTCCATAGAACAGAGACCTTTCTTCAGAAAAGACTGCTTGAAACTGGCAGAAGGCTCCCAGAGGAGCCAGTGGTGATCTAGAAAGTTCACCCACGCCAGGCCCCTTCTGACCAGCAATCCAAGCCCAGAGAGGGAGCGGGCACCCACGGCCGGGGCAGACCGGGCACGCAGAAGAGTGTGCCCGAGACCGGGCGCCCAGGGAGTGCGTCCCGCATCGCCATTTTAGAACAGGGACATTTCTCCAGTAAAGACTGCCTGAAACCAGCAGAAGGCTCCCGGAGGAGCCAGAGGTGAGCTGGGAAGTTTGCCCATGCCGGGCCCCTTCTGGCCTGCAGTCCAAGCCCAGAGGGGGAGCGGGAACCCACCGCCAGGGCAGACCAGGCACGCAGGGAGTGCAATCCACATCGCCATTTTAGAACAGGGACATTTCTTCAGTAAAGACTGCTTGAAACCGACAGATGGCTCCCGGAGGAGCCAGAGGGAAGCGGAGAAGTTCATCCAAGATGCCGGCCAGTCCCAGCAACACAGTGTCCCAATGTATATGGCAAATTAGAAAACAGACAGTAGGGAGTAGAAGAACCACACGCAACCTAGCAACTCCTCAGGAAAAAAAGCACACCACAAAAAGAAAACCACCCCCCAGACTGCAATGACAGTAACTTGGAAGAACTTCTGAGCCTTCCAGAAAGAGAATTTAAAATTGCCGTGATTAAAAAAATGACAGAAGTCATAAAGGAAAACAATGATAAGGGAGAAATAATCAATGATCAGAAATGAGATTGAGTCCCTAAAGAGGGAAATGCAGGAGATCAAAGAATGCAGGAGATGTAAAAGAAATTCAGGAGATCAAGATGTAAAAGAAATGCAGGAGATCAAAGAATTAGTGGAGGCACTAAAGAACTCTGGGAAAAGCAATGAAAGCAGAATAGATGAAATGGAAGAACGAATAAGCACTCTTGAAGACACAGAAATAAAAAGAACCAAAACAGAAAAGGAAATAGAAGTAAGAAGGAAAAAGACTGAAGAAAGACTTCGGGAACTATCTGGCTCCATGAGGAAAGGAAATATAAGAGTTATAGGAATACCAGAAGGAGAGGAGAGACATGTAGGAACAGAGAAAATATTCAAGGAGATAATTGAAGAGAACTCCCCAAACGTGAAGAAGGAGCTGAAAATTGATATACAGGAAGCAAGGAGAACACCAAGCTTCCACGACAAAAGGAAAAATACAGCAAGACACATAATAGTAAAGCTCCCAAGAATCCAGGACAAGGAAAAAATAATGAAGCTGACAAGAGGGAAGAAACAGATAACATTCAAAGGAAAACCACTCAGGCTGACATCAGACTTCTCTGAAGAAACACTACGGGCAAGGAGAGAGTGGAGGGACATAGTCAACAGACTCCAAGAAAACAGATGCCAACCAAGAATACTCTATCCCGCAAAGCTCTCCTTCCTCTATGAAGAAAGAATAAGGACCTTCCCAGACAAACAGAAACTTTGGAATTTCATTACGACTAAACCCCCACTCCAAAAAATACTACAAGGAATCCTAAAGCCAGAACCTCAGAGGGACAAATAACAATGAAAGAAGGCCAAAAAAAAGTTATTAAAAGAATAAATAAATAAAATCAAAGGAAAGAAAAACACAACGGCAAATACAGATGCTAACATATCAATATTAACTCTAAATGTAAATGGACTAAACTGTATAATAAAAAGACACAGAGTCGCAGGCTGGATTAAGAAACAAAACCCAACGTTTTGCTGTCTCCAGGAAACACATTTAGCTACAAAAGATAAAAATGGACTCAAAGTCAAAGGATGGAAAACAATTCTGCAAGCAAATGGACCAAAATAGAAAGCAGGAACAGCTATACTTATATCAGATAAAACATATTTCAAACTCAAAAAGGTAAAAAGAGACCCCAATGGTCACTACATTATGATCAAGGGGACAATACTTCAAGAAGAAATAGCACTCATTAACATATATTCACCAAACGAAGGAGCACCAAAATACATCAGACAACTATTGTCATCTCTGAAAACAGACATCAGAGAAAACACATACGTAGTGGGAGACTTCAACACACCACTAACAACAATGGATAGATCAATGAGACAAAAAATAAGACACTAAAGCTCTAAATAAGGACCTAGAGTGCTTGGGCTTAACAGACATCTATAGAACACTAAACCCAAAAAAAATGGAGTACACATTTTTCTCAAGCGCACATGGATCATTTTCCAGGATCGATCACATACTGGGACACAAGACAAACATCAACAGATACACCAAGATTGAAATCATACCAACCATCTTTTCTGACCATGAAGGCATCAAACTAGAAATAAACCATAAAAAGAAGGCAAGGAACTCTCCTACCTCTTGGAGATTGAAAACCACACTACTGGAAGACCACTGGACTAATGAGAAGATCAAAGAAGAAATTAAAAAATTCTTTGAATTGAATGACAAGGAGGACACCAATTTCCTAAATGTATGGGATGCAGCAAAAGCAGTAATAAGAGGAAAATATATAGCAATAGAGACTCACATCAAGAAACAAGAAATAACTCAAAGAAACAACCTAATCTCGAAGCTCAAAGATCTAGAAAAAGAACAACAAAAAAACCCCAAAACCAGTAGAAGAAAAGAAATAATAACAACCAAAGCAGAAATAAATGAAATCGAAACTAAAAAAACAATCCAAAAGATCAATGAAACTAAGAGCTGGTTCTTTGAAAAAATCAATAAAATAGACAAACCCCTAGCCAGGCTCACAAAGGAAAAAAGGGAGAAAGCACAAATAAACAGGATCACAAATGAAAGAGGAGAAATCACAACGGACACAGCAGAAATCAAAAGAATAATCAGTAACTACTATGAACAGTTATATGGAAACAAGTTCAACAATCTAGAGGAGATGGACAAATTCCTACAACTCTACAATCACCCAAAGCTAGATAAAGAGGAAGTAGAACACCTAAACAGACCAATTACAAGCAGCGAAATTGAAATGGTAATCAAAAACCTCCCCAAAAACAAAAGCCCAGGACCTGATGGATTTACAAATGAATTCTACCAAACATTCAGAGACGAATTAGTGCCTATCCTTCACAAACTCTTCCCAAAAATTGAGAAGGAAGGGACAATACCAAACATATTCTATGAAGCCAACATTACACTATTACCAAAACCGAACAAGGACAACACAAAAAAGGAAAACTACAGGCCAATCTCCCTAATGAACACTGATGCAAAAATCCTCAATAAAATTTTAGCTATCAGAATCCAACAATGTATTCATAAGATAATTCACCACGACCAAGTAGGATTCATGCCAGGTACACAAGGATGGTTCAACATCCGAAAATCAATCAACGTTATCCAACACATCAACAAAAAGAAATATAAAAACCATACGATAATATCAATCAATGCTGAGAAAGCTTTCAACAAAGTGCAACACCCATTCATGATAAAAGCCCTTGAAATTCTTGGGATACAAGGAACATACCTCAACATCATAAAGGCCATCTATGACAAGCCAACAGCCAGTATCATTCTCAACGGTGAAAAGCTGAAAGCATTTCCATTAAGATCTGGAACAAGACAAGGATGTCCACTCTCACCACTGCTTTTCAATATAATACTGGAAGTCCTAGCCAGAGCAATAAGACAAGAGAAAGACATACAAGGAATCCAAATAGGAAAAGAAGAAGTCAAACTATCACTATTTGCAGATGATATGATAATATACATAGAGAACCCCAAAAACTCCACAGAAAAACTAATTCAACTAATCAGTTCAGTAAAGTGGCAGGATACAAAATCAACACGCAAAAGTCAGTAGCCTTCCTATACACAAACAATAAATCTGAAGAAGAAGAAATCAAAAAAACCATCCCTTTTATTATTGAAACAAAAAAATCAAATATTTGGGAATAAATCTAACAAAAGAGGTAAAGGACCTATACAAAGAAAACTATAAAACACTGTTAAAAGAAATAGAAGAAGACACAAAGAAATGGAAAGACATCCCCTGCTCATGGATTGGAAGAATAAACATTATTAAAATGGCCATCCTTCCAAAAGCAATATACAGATTCAATGCTATTCCAATAAAAATTTCAATGTCATTCTTCAAAGAAATAGAACAATTATTGATGAAATTCATATGGAATCACAAAAAACCTCAAATAGCCAAAGCTCTCCTGAAAAAAAAAAAAAGAAGGGAATGGAGGCATCACACTCCCAGACTTCAAACTATACTACAAAGTCATAATCATCAAAACTGCATGGTATTGGCACCAGAACAGACACACAGACCAATGGAATCAAATAGAAAATCCAGAAATAAACCCACAGATTTATGGTCAACTAATCTTTGACAAAGGAGCAAAGACTATGCATTGGAGCAAAGAAAGTTTGTTCAATAAATGGTGCTGGGAAAACTGGGTCGCTACATGCAAAAGAATGAAGCTTGACCACTACCTCACACCATGCACAAAAACCAACTCAAAATGGATTAAAGAACTAGACATAAGACCTGAAACCATAAAATACATAGAAGGAAATATAGGCGAAACACTACGTGATATGCACATAAAAGACATCTTTACAGACACATCACCCAAAGCAGTGATAGTGAAGGCAAAGATAAACAGCTGGGACTACATCAAATTAAAGAGCTTCTGCACAGCAAAAGAGACAATAACAAAAACAGAGAAACCCCACCGACTGGGAGAACATTTTGCACACAACACTAATGATAAAGGACTGATCACAAAAATCTGCAAAGAGCTGATGAGACTCAGCACAAACAAAGAAAATAATCCAGTCAAAAAATGGGCAGAAGAGCTAAAATGAAATTTCTCTGAAGAGGAAATGCAAATGGCCAACAGGCATATGAAAAAATGTTCAACATC
Source organism: Talpa europaea (assembly GCF_964194135.1). Classification (NCBI taxonomy): domain Eukaryota; kingdom Metazoa; phylum Chordata; class Mammalia; order Eulipotyphla; family Talpidae; genus Talpa; species Talpa europaea. The sequence continues at coordinate 45,103,757 of NC_140073.1, read as the reverse complement.
ACTTGTAATCAGGGAAATGCAAATCAAAACTACCATGAGATACCATCTTACACCAGTGAGAATGGCACATATTAAAAAAAACTAACAACAACAAATGTTGGCGAGGATGTGGAGAAAAAGGAACTCTCCTGCACTGTTGGTGGGAGTGCAAACTGGTCCAACCACTATGGAGAGCTGTGTGGAGATTTCTGGACCTACTAAACATAGAGCTTCCATATGATCCAGCAATTCCACTCCTAGGTATTTACCCAGAGGACACAGAAACATCGATTCCAAAGAGCACCTGCACCCCTATGTTTATAGCAGCACTGTTTACAATAGCTAAGCTTTGGAAACAACACAAATGCCCAAAAATAGATGACTGGATCAAGACGATGTGGTACATATACACCATGGAATAATACTCAGCATTCAAAAAAAAGATAAACACATGCAATTTGCAGCAACATGGATGGCACTGGAAGGGATCATGCTCAGTGAAATAAGCCAGAAAGAAAAAGAAAAATACCGGATGGTCTCACTCATAGCAGGAATCTAGAAAACTTAAATAAGGGACCAGGAAAAAGAATAACTATAAGAAAGAAAATATCCAGATCAACAAACAGCTATGAACCAGAGACACTCTATGGGGGTGGGGGGTGGGGAGGGGAGGGATTGAGGTCAAAATAAGGGGGTTGCAATTTTATGGGGAATATAAAAATAAAATTTATTTTAAATAAATAAATAAATAAATATGGGTGTTTTGGTGATTCATACAATGCAAGGCTATTAAAATTTTATTCATTGTAAAAAAAAATTAAAAAACACAATCTTTCTTCCTTCAGAATTATCTCAAAATCTTCTTTCAAGAAGTTTTCTCTGTGTAACCCTAACCCACTCTCAGGCACCTGCTAAGAGCACATGCCTTGAATGAGTGGAAGAAGCCTCCTTCTAAATGGGCGAGTTAGACACAAGTGCTCTTGTTGGTTTGCGCAACACAAAGCTGATAAAGACACGGGAGTCATGGAGCAGGCTACACAAGGCAGGATGCTACTGAGAGCAAGATCCTGGCCATTTTTATTGATTGAAGAATCATAGAGCATCAGCTACATGCATTAGGAGGACAAGGAGAAAAGAATGGGTGACACTCAGGAATGTCATCTAGGGCTTGGGGGACACGAGTCTGCTGACCATGTTATCGGCTTGATGACCTGGTGTTGTAATCGAAACTAGACCCCAGACCCGCCCCCCGCACCCCGCCACAGTCCTAATCTTATCAACAAGGCTTTCCACTGATCAGCTTCTGGGGTCCCTTGTCATACATTGGTCCTAGGCTCCCCGGGCTTTTCCGGTCTTACCTCATGGTGTATGAGTCAGGAGTAAGTTTATGCATCCGTCCTTAGTCCCCCTCCCCCCCGGGGTGTTCCCCGTCATACCTCTTGATGCATACCCTTCCCAGAGTGGTCAAGCTTTCTGCTCTTGATGGATATGAAAGGCACCTTGCAAGGTTTGGCTCACGTGACTGTGACTGGACAGTTCTGACCTTTGTATAGGAATGCAGAACTGCAGGCAACCATAATGGTGACTGAGCAGGCCGCTTAAGTCTAGAGGACCCACATGCTCTCCTCTCAGCAGAGGCCCTGGGGACCACAGTTTTGGAAAATGAACAATATCGTTGTAAGAAGAAAATGGCACTCCTTCTGAAGCAGCTCCTACTTCCAGTAAATGCAACTGTGGGGTGGGAGCGGAGGGTGGTGAATTGGAGACAAGACTTCCACCCTTGCTCAGCTCCACCCAGCCAGCCAACTTCAGCGGTGCACACACTGCACAGTGCTCCCGGCAGCCCTACCTCGGCTGATGATGCCTTTCCTCAAGCCATGCTTTGGTTCCTTTCAGAACCACGCAGAACTTACCTGGGCTAGAGCTATACAAAGATCTTGATCAGTTAGTAAATGTGTGAACCTGGCAGCAGCTATTTGTATTAATTGATGTGCTGTGTAACTAAAGGAAGGGAGAAATTAGGTGACCCGGAAGCAGTGAGGGGAAGAGGAAAACCAAAAATTGAAAATAAATGATTCTGCTCCCTACAAAATATTCTTCACCTAACTGCTAAGACGATGGAACAAGAGACTGTCTAAACGTGACACACCAAATACCCATTTTATTTTATCTCCAAGATGTTATTAGAGAAGGTGAAAAACTGAGATGAAATATTCTACCCACTGTTGCGAAGATGTGGTAAAATCTGAAATGAAAACAGTCCTTTGTGAGTTCCCAGGTATTGTTTCCATGTTCCTGTTCACTGACTAGGAACAATGTGAAAAGTTCAATGAATTCTTTTGTTCCTTTAAACATTTGTAATTGCAGTTTGCAACATTATTCAAATTAATAAATATTGCACCTAAAATGGAGGTCTCCCTCATGGCACAAGGGGTTAAATCTTAGCACTATGAAGCAATCCATAGCCACTGAAGCACAAATTCAATCCCTGGCCAGGAAGCTAACCCACATGGCACAGCAGACCTCTCCTGTCTTGCCCACTGCTCCCCTCAGCAGTGTATTTCAGTAGATCTACCTGTTCTGCTCCCCACTCTGTCTCCGGTGAATCCTCTCATCCCCCCACACCTCTGGCCTGTACCCCAGTTCTTGTATGCATAAATAAATAAATCTTTTTAAAAAAAATTGCACCTAAAATCCCTAAACACTATCTCAAAATTATTTTTAATGTCAGTTTTTCTTTTCGCTTCTCCTCATTCATGAATATGGACATGCAGTCCTTACATAGGCATCATTTTAAGGGCCACATAATGTTCCAATATCTATTCAAACTTATTTCTTATTTTTCACTATCATAAGTAATTTTCTACAAACCTCTTGTTTGTAGATATTCACCTACAACAAAATTGGGAAGTTAGCAATCATTGGCCGACTTCCACAAGTAGGAACGTTTCCCTGGTTTCCCTCTCCACAACCTACTACACCCTACCTGCATTTTTAGTTGTGTGTGTTTCTTTTTGCACAGAAGAACTGGGGTGTTGGCCAGAGGTGCAGGGGGTGAGAAGACTCACCAGAGACAGAATGGGGAGCAGAACAGACAGACTGAGGAAATACACTAATGAGGGGAGCAGCGGGGGAGACAGGAGAGGTCTGCTGCGCCATAGGAAGGTAAGCTCCCTGGTGGGGGGTGGAAATCAGCCATAGTGGTGATAGAGCTGGAACTTAACCCCTAGACCACCAGGGAGGCCCTGCATTTTTAGTCTTACTGCAGGAGGTAAGGTGAATCATGTTCTTTAGGTGTGAGGCAGTTTAACACCCTGGCTCAATGCTCATTGATGGGCAAACACTACTTTGGTATTTTCTGTGTGCTAGATGCCAATTAGGCTCAGGGAATTAACAAAAATGAATGAGATAGCGTCTTTTCTTAATGATTTTGTCACCTTGAAGTCTCTGTTTCAGGCCCATGTCCACCATGCTGAACTCAATAAAAATTAATCAATAGAATTGTAACAGAATGTTCCAACAGAGCCTACATAAACATGACCTTGCTCTATAAATTTCCCCTCACCAAGAGCATCAATCTAACTAACTGCACTGTTTTTATTTCCAATAAAAAAATCTAACTAAAGGAGGTGGTCAACGCTGAGAACTTGAATGGAAGATGAGAGAAATGTGGGAAAATAGGATCTTCCCACTTAGCAGCAGCCCTGAGCCATGTGCTCTTAGCAAGGGACCGACTGTTGTTCAGGAAACCAGCAGAGCTGCTTCCGGGTCCAGAATTTAAGCTTCCCCTAAATTTTCATTCTCAGAAGAGGTCTTAGTTTCCCTTAGATTCCAGTTTCTTATTCCTAGACCTCAAGCTCCCTCTACCACAACACACACAGTGTTTTACAACTGCCAAGTTCTTGACTCCTTGGGAGCTCTTACCTTTTTTAATCTTAAGGAAAATATACTGTCTCTCCTTAACTGCCAAAGCCTCTCAGTTTAAATGAGTTTTGCTAATGAGTAGTCCATGTTGGTATAGACCAGGGACACATTATCCATTTCCTTTACCCAATCAGGAATTTGAATCCTACTGCTGTCATGTTCTCTGCCTCTCTCCTCTGTCTTGAGCTGATCACTGGTATCATATTCATCATCTGATGAGAATTCCTGAACAGTCATGTGGTCAAGCACAACTTCGCATGCAAAGTTTCCTTGTGTTTCCTTTCTGCCGTTTCATCAAAGCCCACCGTCCAATGAAGACAGCCATTTGAGGGGAGATATTTACCTCCTTCATTGAAGTCTCTAGGTCATAGTCTCTAGAGACTCTGAACCCACCAATGGACCCCACAACATGTTCATCACCCTACTTTTTTTAATTTTGTATATATTTTTAAAGATTTTATTTATTTATGCATACAAGAGTTGGGGTACAGGCCAGAGATGCGGGGGTTGAGAGGATCCACCAGAGACAGCAGGGAACAGAACAGGCAGAAGGACCGAAGCACACTGCTGAGGGGAGCAGCGGGTGAGTCAGGAGAGGTCTGCTGTGCCATGTGGGTAGCTCCCTGGCTGGCTGGGGATCGAACTCATGCTGCAGAGGCTGGGATTGCTTCATAGTGCTTTGCTTAACGCTGTGCACCACCGGGGAGGCCCCTATTTTCTATATTTTTTACATCATTTTTACATTTTTCATTTTTGTACAATGTATACATTTTCATCTTGGTTATAGTCCCCATACAATTCCTACCCCCCTTGTTTTGATCCTACTCCCTTCTCCCCCCACCCACCCCGCCTTAGTGTGTCTCTGGTTTATAGTTGCTTGTTGATTTTGATTTTAGTATAATTAGTCTTTTTCCTGATCCCTTATTTAGGTTTTCTAAATTCCTGCTATGAGTGAGACCATCCAGTAGATCACTTCCACCCACCATTAGCTAAAAAAAAAACCCCAAAAACCCAGACTGGTAACAAACACCCTTGTAGATCTCCCCTTTGGGCATGTGTGAGACTATCCCTTGGGTTGAGGCTCAGGAGGGAAATCGTTGGGTAATGAGAGGCACATGAAATCTTAATTTTACTTAATACTGAAGGTTAAGGTCCAGAATGGCTGTACCAGTCAATTCTGCCACTGGTAGTGTATGAATGGCTCCAAAAACTCTTGGCAATAATTAGCTACTGATGTTAAAAAAAAAAAAAGGTAAAAAGTGATGTAATTCTTAATTTTAATTATACAGTAACACAATGGCAATGCTACAGATGGAGCTTTGGGTCCTCATCAACTCAGCCCTCTCTGTCATGTCTCACACCTACTCAGTTGTTAAATCCCATCAATTTATTGCTGCACACCTCCCAAACACATTCCCCTCTTTCTTTACCATAATCTAGGAAAAAAAGTTCCTGTCACTATTGCAATTGCTTCCTAATTTGTTTCTTAGCATCCAGATTCCACCCCATCAATATTTTCTATATCTGCTACCAAACTATATTCCAGAATCACAGAACTTTGAGGCAAGAATGAGGAAACTATGGGTGAATAATGGTGAGGATTTTAAACTAAAATGTTGATTTCGAGGTTACCCAAAGATTTTCTTCCTAGTAGGATTTCTAAACCTAATAAACTGTCAGTCAATTAAAGATATTATTCTTATATAAATGTCCACAGGGGAATGTCTAAAAGGGGATTATCACACCTTAGTAGAAAGAAAGTCATTAAGAAGTTTAGAATAGCTGAGCTTGGAATCCACTCATGAGTGAAAGAAATAACTAAATAAAGCCTTCTAATCATTAGCTGATGCCTCCTTTCTTTTGCTTTTCTAGACTTGGCTTCATCATACTAGTTAGAATCCTTTGTTTAATTTGAATTGTTATGAATACCAATTCAAATTAATTAAGGCAAAAAAGAATTAAGGAACAGAAAGGAGGGAATAAGTTATTATAAAAATACACTAGTGTCTCACAGAACCCAAAGGGGAATGTATAATCAGACCCCAGGAGGGGAATTTGAAAGTATAACTCTGCAGGAGCTTTTCATTCATTTCTCTCAGCTGTCTAACTTTCTCTATTTCTTGTACTGAATGGGAGACTATTATTGCCGTATAGATCCTGAGTTTAAAGTCTTACAAGGCACAACCCACAGAGGCCAGCTTATTTCTCTCTTGGCCTCAGGATTATCTCACTTTGCCAAACACCTTGGATTTCTGTCACCCAAGAGGCCTGATAATATAGAAATCAATAGCAAAAATGGAGTGTAGCTAGTGGCAGACTGAAAAAATTAGAACTGCTGGGTAGAGCCGGGGCCCGTCGTTACATAGTGTGGGAGTTTTTGGAGCATAAGAAACAAAATCCACGCCTGAGGCAGAAAGTACTCAGCGATCCTGGACCACAAGAGGGAGTGACAGGTGACCAGACTGTCACCCTTGAGTGAGTCTGAGGTGGCGTGTAGATTGTGCTCATGGAGGCATTTGGCTTGTATAGGTGAGAAAACAGGCAAGTATGCTGAGCAACGGAGTGGGTAGGCTGGGTGAATAGGATTGTTTCTGTTTCACCAACATTCTTCACTTGAAAAGACTTTATGTGCCAAATCTTTAAGTGGCATCTATTTTTTTTTAAGATTTATTTATTTATGCATACAAGAATGGGGGTAAAAATCAGTGGTGTGGGGGGTGAGAGGATTCACCAGAGACAGAGTGGGGAACAGAACAGACAGATTGACTGAAATACACTGCTGAGAAGAGCAGCAGGTGAGTCAGAAGAGGTCTGCTGCACCATGTGGGTAACTCCCTGGCCTAGGATCGAACTCATGCTGCAGTGGCTGTGGATAGCTTCATAGGTTGCATCTTAACCCCTTGCACCACCAGGGAAGCCCTTCAGTGGCATCTATTACTCTATCCTAACTCCACCTACTAGGCCTGCCATGTGACCTCACCCACCTGCCCAGGAGACTGGGAAAGGCACTCCAGATGTGATCACAGGAAGAAGAGGAAAGAAACTGGTGAACATCTCATACTCTCTGCCACTAAGGTCTTCCATGTTTCCAAAATTGCTTCAAAATCGTTTCAATTACCCATAGTTTATTCTGGTCTCCCCTCACCCCTGCATTCTTCCCACTCTTCCTGGTCGCAGAGACCGCAGCAGAGTATAGTTGGAACCTGGACACGTGAGGTATACAGTGAGGTGGAGGTTAGTGCTTTGTTGCTGTAGAAAGGGGAAAAGGGAGGTGCCTGGATAGAGAGAAAAAAGAAAAAGAAAGAGCCAGATGGTGTCTATTCACCAACTAGATCAAGGAACCTTCCATTCTCCAGCTTACTTAAACTTCTAGGCTCAGAAATTGAGAGGAAGCTTCCTTGAGGCACCAAATATGTACTTTATCTGAGTCGCAAAATGATGAGATGGGGGAGAAGATCAAGAGTTCAAAAGAAATGTCATTCTATTTTCAGTTCAGATCATCCTAATTTAACCTCACGTGAGGTCTGCTGGTGAGTTCCTATTTGCAATTTTGGAGTTGGTAACTGTAGGCTGTTTATCTGTGAGTCAATTTATGAAAATGTGATAGGGAGAGGTAAAGAGTTCAGAATTTATAATTGAACTAACATTAGAACATGATTTTAAAAGAAAATAATATAAAGATATAACTTCAACCATAATCTTAGCATACCAACATGGTATTTTTATTTCCTTGTGTTTCTTTTTTGGTCTTTATTCCAATATATAAATATACTCACATATTTTTTTACATATTCATCGTTTTCAAAAACTACATTATAACTACTGTCACAATCAAAAGGAGACTAAGGAGGCTTGACAGCTAAATGATATGTGGTATTCTAGATAGGATTTGGAAGAAAAAAGAAACATTGGCAAAAATCTAGGAAATTAAAGTATAAAATATGAACTGTAGTTAATAATCAGGGATAAGTATTGATGCATTAATTGTAAAAAAATGTTCCATACTGATGCAAGGTATCAATGATAGAGGAAATCAGGGGTTGGGTATATAGAAGCTCCCTGTACCATCTTCTCAATTCTTCTGTAAATCTAAAACTGCTCTAAAAACCAAGTCTATTTTTAAAAAGACTACATTATTATTCTATCCAGTAATTGTTTTTCTAGTGTGAGACATTCATGCTGTTTCTGGCTTTCCGGAAAAATTATGTTAAAAATTATGTTCTATAACCATCTTGTACACTGACCTTTTAAATGAATTCAGAACTAGAATCAGCTTCAGAAAAAACTGCAAAGTACCCAAAAAAACAAACCCCAAAACTGAAAAGCACACAAGTTTTATGATTGCTCCCTCTCCTTTTCCAAACATTCAACAATAGTTTACCCCCATGTTTCAATCTCTTAGAAACAGTTCTAGCCCAATACTCATTGCTCTAGCAAACATCTATCAAGCACCCCCACTGTGTCAGATAACAGGTAAACAAGAGCTCCTCTGTGGCAAATATCACTTTCCTTAAGGTAAGAATATTTCATAAAGTTGTTTCTGGGCATCTAAACTTGGGTATTTGCATTTAAAAAAGTGAAGCCTGTTTCATCTTATGTATGGGAATATTTTCTTCAGATAGTTTTCCTCTTTCTTAATAGAAAAACTGTGTTCAGAATCTAAATAATGGGTATACTTTGGCTTAAACTCTATCAAGAATGAAAAGCCATTTTGTGGGCCTCCCCTGGTGGCGCAGTGGTTGAGCGCTGGGCTGTGAAGCTGCCTGCAGCCTCTGCAGCACCGGTTCAATCCCCAGCCACCAGCGAGGGTCCCACATGGCGCGCAGACCTCTCCTGCCGCCCGCTGCTCCCCTCAGCAGTGTGTTTCAGTAAATCTGCCTGCTCTGCTCTCCCCTCTGGCTCTGGTGAATTCTCTCACCCTTCTGCACTTCTGACTGTACCCAATGCTTGTATAAACAAACAAACAAATAAATAAATAAATCTTTAAATTTAAAAAAAAAAGAAAAGAAAAGCCATTTTGTGTTGGTCAATAGGATACAGTCAGAAAAATACTCTAATTTATTAAACTCGTGTCCATTATCAAAATTAGATCATTGAGACAAATGAGTATCAGACCATAATTAAATCTTAAGAGAAATAAACCAATGAGTGATAAAATCCCCCTTTCTGATGGGAATGTTCTGGAAAAGAGAACCCAGTGAGAGATAGATGGAGTGTTTAGGAGTGGTGGGGGTGGAATGGAAGAGTGGCATGGAGTCGGATGGACAGGGGCCTGTAAAATAGCCGAGGCCTGCTCACATTCCCAAACAATGTGATTCATGTTGCGTCCATCCCATTAGGAAGATCCTTTCATCTCAACCCTTTTCTAATGGCCTCCCCAGGACAGTGCAGATGGAGACCTGCAGAACTGAGCCATGGTCAACTTAGCCATTATCAAAATGTCCAGGGTGAGTCACATTCATTTTGAAGGGACTCATATGCAGGGTTTCCATCTAAGAAGCCAGGGGGTACTGAATGGTTGGAGTCCTTTTTAATTTTTTTCTTTCAGTCTTTTTACACAATAAAATAATCTACTGGCTTCTTACTCCAGGTGGAGAACATGCGTTTATGCCTTTTTCCACATAAGAATTCATTATGTGATAGGAAAATAAGATATAAACTCACAGCAAAGAGAAAACAAGAAGAAGAAATACCAGTGTAGAGAAATCTCAGCACACTTCTAAGAGAAAGAGAGTGGAAGTAGAAATAGTTACTGATGAAACAAGGTACCTGGAATATGCAAGAAGACAGAGTTGCATAGAGGCAGAACCCAAGAGAACCCGAAGACTCAGAACACCAGGAATAGCCATAGGAAGAGAGAACACTTGGACATGAAAATAGGGAAGAAAGTTGAAATTCTATGACTAGATCACTGTATCTTCCTGAACCCTCTTTTATCCCATTCCCACACAGAAACCCCAGCATGCAGACATCTACCTCCCTGCAACTGTTTATAATATGCACTCTGGCCACCTGATTACTGGACCAGCCTAGAACAAAGTTCTCTAATAAACAAGCTCAGCCCAAGTCACAGAGACCCAGTTAGAGCTTTCTGGCTCATTCTTAAATATAAGTGACAAAGTATTACCAGGTATTTGAAGACCTGTAAGATGAAAGAGAGAAACCAAAATAAAACAAGAACAAGAGTCTATGAAAAAAGAACAACCAAGGAAACAAGAATGAGCTCCTGGAATGTGTGTGTGTGTGTGTGTGTGTGTGTGTGTGAGTGAGTGTGTCTGTGTCTGTGTGTCTGTGTGTATTTGATAAAATAATTCAATATTGTATGATAAAGAAATAGAAAATAAAAGATTAGCAACATTAGAGAATAGAAATCCCAAGAATTTCAAATGGATGAAACAGAGGGTAAGAAATTATTAGAGGGATAATAGAAGAGAACGATCAGAGCTAAAGGACACAAATCTCCAGAATAGACCTCCCTGGTAGACTAGAGGTTAAGTCTCAGTGCTATCACTGGTACAGCCCACCTCCACAGCCTGAGTTCAATCCCCCACCAGGGAGTTAACCCACATATGGTGCAGCAGACCTCTGTCTTGCCTGCTGCTCCCCTCTGCAGTGTATTTCAATAAATCTATCTGTTCTGCTCCCCACTCTATCTCTGGTGAAGCCTCTCAAACCCCCGACCGCCCCCCCCACCCAGCACCTCTGGCCTACATTCCAGTTCTACACATAAATAAATAAATAAAATCTTTTAAAAATCAAAAATCTCCAGACTAAAAGGATTTCCAAATTCAAAGCATGTGATTAAAAAAAGACTCACATTTTAATTAATCATTGTGTTATAAAGAAGATTCAACAAATCTGAAAAAAGAATTTTTTTAATTCTTATGTATTCTTTATTCATGATTTGTTTATCATGAATAAAGAAAAGATCCTAAAAGTTTCAAAGATGGAAGAATTTGAAATTAGACTTGAAAATTAGACTTGCAAGAGTGCTATCTTGTAGTCCTAGGTACTCTAAGACATTGGAATAGTACCCTTAGAACTCTAGGCATTATTTCTAAGGATTTTCTAATGATATCTGCATCAGATCTATCTGTCCAAGGCCCTTCTTTATCAGCCAGTTGATCTAAATTAGGCTCTGTCCTTAAGTTAACCTATAACTTAATCAGGCTTGAGCCAAATAATCCATAGTACTCAAATTCAAATTCAAATTCTTTGAATTTATATCCTGCCAAATCTTCTATCAGTGAGATGGTAAACTAAAATGTTGTTAGACAATTAAGTAACCTTTATCTCCAAATATCCATTATGAGGAAGTTACTGAGGATATATACTCAAATAAGACAAGTGGAGTAAGCCAACAAGCATGAATACTTATGATTCAAACCAGGAGGATAATGAATTGACCAGTGGGTTAATTCAGGAGGAAGGAGCCAGAGAAAATACAGACTGAAAAGATTTGAAAGCCTAGAGAATTTGGAGACACTTAAGGCAATGAGGAAGGTTGTGTTTATTTGTAGGAAACTTCTATTTCTAAAAATAATTATTTCAAAATTCTTATCTGATTTGTCTAAGCTATAGTTTTCTCCCCTTGTTTGTATCCTTCTAGGAGCCGGCTGTCCAAGCAGAGCTTACCCAGAATTTGGGGCTATGAGGTCTGAAACTTCCTCCAGGCATCTGTTCACAAGAATCAATATTTATGAGGAGCAGGGACCTTGATAGGCTTTGCTTTTGAGCTGTGGATGGTCATGCCTGGCGGAGAGATAGGAGAGTTACAGGGAAATAAAGAATGACATGATATCTAATGATATCTGCATCAGATCTATCTGTCCAAGGCCCTTTTTTATCAGCCAATTGATCTAAATAAGACTCTGTCCTTAAAATAACCTATAACTTAATCAGGCTTGAGCCAAATAATCCATAGTACTCACCAAGGACATTATTGGGTAAGAGGCAACACTTGCTATAAGATTTCCAACCACAGATAATCCTTAGGACTTTAGTTAGAAATATTGAAGCAAGGATTTTTACTCTTTCCTGCAGGACAAACCTGGAATTATGTAATCCTAAAAGTTGGTGGCAGTCACATCAAAACCACAGGGTAGAGAGAGCCTCTCTGAAGAATAAAACCAACAGGGGCCACCATGGTGGAGCAATGGGTTGAGCGCAGCACTGTGAAGCTGTCTGCAGGCTCTGCAGTGCGGGTTTGATTCCCGGCCGGCCAGGGAGAAACACATGGTGCGGCAGACCTCTCCTGGAGCTTCTGCCTTGAAGCTACACTTGCAGGCAACACTGTTCTAAGACTCCCTTTTTGCTGAAGAATTTGGATTGAGTTTTCTCTTGCAGGCAATATAAGAATGCTTTTACCTGATATAGACTTTATACATTTGCTTATTGATTTTCAACTTTTTGATTAAACAGAATCTATTATGGCACAGAAAAAGATATATATCTACTTTTAACCTTGACAGTATAAAAATAAAAGTATACAGATGATCAAAACAGATGAAAGGTAGAAACAAAGGTATAATAAGAATAAAGGTACTGATTTCTTTAAAAGTTGGGATCCAGGGACACAGCCTATAAGTGATGAAACCAGAAATATAAATTAACATTTAAAGTTACAAATGGAATAAACAAAAGCAATGGGATAAGCACATTAGGAGGATCAGGAAGAGGTTAAAAAATTCACATTTTAGGAGCTATATGGAAATGAAGATCGGTTATAAACTACCAATGACAAAAAAATTTAAGCACTAAGAGGAAAAAATGAAGAGAGAAAGTAGATGTAAATTATAAGGCTCAGATGGAGAAAACTAGAGGACAAGTTTAAATGAAGACTTGAAAGACAGCATTTTCTTCATTCTGTCTTTAGGAAGAGTTTAGTGCTCTTTCTTTGCTAAAAGTTACTCCAGAAAGGTTGGGTTTCTTTTTCTTTCTGGAAGATTAATATTCGAGTGCTGCTTATGAGTCTGGTCACCTGGACCTGCACACTTTGGAGAGTGAGGAAGCTGGAGCTGAGGGTTAAAAGAGAAAATAGAAATGGAGACTTTTTAAAAATATTTTATTTTATATAATTCATACATCATTTTTCATTTTTGCACAATGCATGCATTTTTATTTTGGTTATATTCCCCATGCAATTGCACCCCCCCCTTATTTTGACCCTAGTCCTTTCTCTCCCCGTCTCTCCTCCCTACCCCTGTAATGTGTCTCTGGTTTATAGTTGCTTGTTGATTTTGATTTTTACTTTGTATTAATTAGTCTTTTGTTTAGGTTTTAGGTCCCTTGTTTAGGTTTTCTAAATTCCTGCTATGAGTGAGACCATCTGGTTTTTTCTTTTTCTTTCTGACGTATTTTGCTAAGCATGATTCCTTCTAGCTAGAAATGGAGACTTTTAAATTGAAGGGACAAAACTGTAATTAAATCATGTGACTTGGCCTGATGATTTCATATATCCTTATCTTAGTATCAGCTAAGATAAGAAGTTGTATAATGAGATCTCACATTACAGAAATGTCATAAGAACCTTGGCAAACACAGAAGGAAATTGGACACATTCTATGATATCCTCATGCCTTCTTATACATAGGGAAGGAAAAAGGAAAAGGAAAAAACCCTTTCCATAGCATCAAAGTGGCCTGAAAGGATCCCATTTTCGGCCTGCCTTCCCTTGGCTGAGGAACAGAACCAGCTTGTGTGCACTTCTGGGGCCTAGATACCGACTCTTATACTTTTCTCCTGGTATAAGAGCTAAGGTTCTGGGAAAGAAACAAACTGATTTGGTCTCTTAACATCAGAAGCATTTCAAACTGAGCCTCCTGTCATCCACTTAACAAAGCAAGATGAGTTCAGACAACTCTGGGCAGATCCAGATGGCTGATGCCTTTTAAAGCAAGCACTCCTTAGCTGTTTGGAGTCCCTGGATATCCCTCGTTTGCATGCTAGCAATGACAATCCTAAGTAGTTAGGGAAAAGATTTCACAAAGGGAACTAAGAGGTGGTGGTGATGTACACACTAGTTTGCCTATTTCAACCTAGAAATAATCAGACTATAACATAATCAAGGGAACATTTGAGAATAGGAAAAACGATCCAGGTCCAGGATCCAGGGAGTCCTAAGGAGTGTCCCACCAGGATCAGGACACAGGAAAAATTTAAAGGGAAAAGCAGGGGAGTGGTCTAACTAAGTATAGACCACTTGAAACTTTGAGATGGATTGACAGGAGTCTTCAGGCAGAACGCTGAAGGATGGGGTCTTTTGTAACCATCAGCCGATGGCCTTCCTTTTTCTTTCCTAATCATCAGGAAAGAGAGAACAGGATGTTGCTGTTCTTTCGTAGTCACAGACAAGGAGCAATCAGTGAGGGGGTGTTCTTTCATAGAGACCCAGAGCGGGGTGAGTGAGGTTGCTTACTTTTTATCTGTAAGTCTCAACACGGCAGGTTAGGAGCAAGATGGAGTCTGTTTGGCTCAAAATAGGTTTCACAAATATAACCATTTTAAAATGTTATATTGATTGACCCAAGCAATGTCAATGGTGCACTGGTATTTTGGTCAACCCCCAGAATATAAGCGATAGGAGTAACCTTGGTGAGTAAAAGAACTCCTAGAAGACATGGGTCAAATATGAGCAATATTTGTAAGAGGTAGGAGGGTAAGTGTGGAAGATGGGGGAGATATTTGTGGAAAGTTAGGGTAAATTGTGGAAGATGAAGAAAGAGTTGTAGAAGATGGAAACTGTAAGTGAAAGGTGGGGAAAACTAAGGTGAGCCCTATTAAGCAGAGAGAAAATCTTTATTGGAAGATGGGAGAGTATCAGGGTTAATTAATGGAAATAAAATAGTAAGTTCAGTAAGTTCAGGTTGTTGTGTGCAGGTCACCAAGTTCTTCTATAGAGTTGATCTAAAAGAAGAGGGAGGTTTGCACATCGCATGGAAAAAGTGGGAAACAGAATGGGTTGGTTGTGCGAGGCTGAAGCAGCTCAAAAAAGGGGAGTCAGCTCAGGTAAAGAAGGAGTCAGTGTACTAGAAAAAGAGAACAGTAGGTTATGAGAGAAATGTCAAGAAATTAAAAATAGACTCCTTTTCATGAGAAGATAAAGAATCAAAGTTATGTAAAATAAGTGAGGGAATGAGAAGAAAAAAGGATACTGAGGGTTATCTAAGTTTTAAGAGTGTCTTAGAAATAAATAGACATGGGCCAAATGCAAGCAAAGAAAGTCAACCTCCTGCCCGAATGTGGACCCAAACGACAGTGAAAAACCAGACAGGTGGGTCCAACATCAGCTCCCATAAGATCTCATAGGGAAGAGGACACCCCGGGATGGGGGTTTAGTGTGCCCACTCAGCTGGAGTGAGAAGACACCCCGATGTCCTAGAGCATCTCTGTCTGCAGAAGTCGCGAGGGAGCTTGTGCTTTCAAGGCAGGACCCATCCCCTACCCTGTAGGAATCCTTTTTCCACAGGGCCAAGTGGGGACCCCCACGTTCGCCCTTTACCAAGAGCTCAAGGAAGCCCTCTCCTGAATGCATGCAGGTGCTTCATCACTCTGTCCCCAGGATGAAGCTCATTAGCCCCTTTAGCCACGTGCATGTAGCCCCTCAGTTCCTCTTCCACTTGTGCATTTTTCCTGACCCTGTCTTCCAGAACCTCCTCTCTCCTGAGTCTTCACTGTGTCTCTGGAGTGCAAAGTCAATCAGTAGAACACTGATGCCCATCCCCAGGCAAAGATGAGCTCTTCACTCTCTTGCTCTGACCTGTAATTCTTACCTGAGGATGCTGCTTTCTTTGCAATCCCCCAAGTGGTATTGGATGTTCTCCTACAACCTTCAGGGGAGGGCCTGGGGGTAAGTTATACATTCTTATATATGTGTGTGTATGTGTGAGTATTTTACTCCTGGATATGTGTGTGTGTGTGTGTACATATATATATAGCCCCAAAAGGGTAGATTTATTATAAAAGCGAGGGAAGGGTAAACTGCTTGCACAGACACAAGCAGGCAGAAAGAGCTTCCCCTGAAAGAGACAGGTTTGTTACAGAGATGGCCTGCATAGTCCCAGGTGGCAGACTTGGGAGGAGAGCAGCCTCTGCTGCTTTGGAAGGGGAGAAGGTTGGTGAAAAGAAACACCGGCATAGGCACAGGCAGGCAGAAGGGCTGCTGCCGTATTCTCCTTTTCTTCATTGCTACTCCCAAATGCTCTCCCTCTTCCATAATGTGAAGAGACTATACTATCCACAACCCCTATTTATTGGGTCTTTTCTGCTCCCCTCCACCATGCTTTGACGATTTTTACTCCTGGATCACTCTCTCCAGCACTACTCCAACATCATTCTTGGAGATTTCCATATTCACATTATGATTATTCTAGAACCTCAGACTTAAATTCCTTGAAAGTCTCTTCTCCACAAACTCGTCCTTTCTAGCTAAGCCATTATCTTCCACATTTTTATTCTAGACCTTCCACAACTAGGTCACTGGGAGTCATGATCGTCAGGGACAATCCTACTTCTACTGCCTCGTAGTTGTCCAGACCTCTGTAGTCCAGCTACTAAGAACACAAAACCTCCCCATTACGCCTCATATTCCCTTTACCTGCTGTCCCAACACCCCTATAGTAATGCATCACAAAGGTTAGCACCACCAATACAGCTTGAAAGATGCAGAGTAGCTATCCCTACCACAATTCCATTTAATTTGTCCTTTTGACAGATGCAAAACCTTGATGGATTTCGTTGAGTGACTATGGATTATTGTAAGCATAATCAGGTAGTGAATCCAATTACAGCTGCAACCTGGAAATGGTATCTTTATTGGAACAAATCAATATAGCCCCTGGCATCTGGAAATTGTTTTCTTTGCAATTCAAAAGCAATCTGCCTTGTGTGGTGACAGCTGCATTACTTCACTGTTTTTCCTTGGGGCTATGTCTGGCATAACATAGCCAGAGGGGGGTCTTCGTCATCTCCATAACCCACAGAACATCATGCTGGTCCATTACATTGATGACATTATGCTAATTGGACCTTGTGAGTAAGCAGCCCAGCTCCTTTGGAACACATGCATCCCAGAGAATGAGAAATAAACCCTGAAAATTGAGGGACCTGACACTTGGATATGTTTTTAGGAGTCCAATTGCCTGGGGGAATGTTGAAATAAGCTTTTTTAAATGGGAGACAGATTGTTTCACACATTGTATTGAGTACCATGAATAAAGAAGCACAGAGCCTGGTAGGCCTGTTTGGATTTTGAAAACAACATATACTAAATTGGAGCATTTTGCTCCAACTCATTTACCAAGTCATCTACAAGGCTGCCAGTTTTGAGTGGGATCTAGAGCCAGAACAGGCTCTGTAGCAAGTCTAAGTTGTTCAAGTGTCCCTGCTGCTTGGATGTTGACCCAGCAGTCCCAACAGTATGGAAAGACACTAGGAAAATCCCAGTGCAGACCTTTAGGATTTGAAGTAAAGTGAACACCCTTTTCTGTTGGTTATCCTCTGTTTGAAAATCAAATAACAACTTATAATGAGATGCCTGTAGGGAATAAATATCCAAAAATGAAAGATGAAGTGATGATGCAGGCACACTCCTGCTTGAGATGGGGTGCTGTCAGCCCAGGACGAGTTTGCAGTCACACGGAAATGTTAACCACAGTAATGGTTAAAATCAGAGATAAGCTAAGGAAATATGACACGGCACCACAGGCTCTAGTGCAGTCACTCCTGGTATAACTGAAAGGCCCTCGTGTCCCACATTAAATTCATTCTGTTAGAGATGGTGGCCAATTGCAATCTCCGTAAAAGATTTAATACACAGGGATTACTGATACAAGTGATAATCCCCCTAGTTGTAGCTAGTCCTAAAATGGTAACTAATATTATCTTTCTCTCTATCCATGGCCTATCCTAGCACTTCATCCTGTCTAGCTTGCTTACCGGTAGGATGAACCAAACCTTCACCCCTCCAGGCGTTCTTGGTTGCTCTGCTGCTGTCAGATTGTGGTCTCTGTCATTGCCCAGCATGGGAATGGCAAAAGACACCATAGAACCCCAGCATTCCAGGTCCTCCCTGTCCTTATTATGTGGCAGCTCCCCTAGTCATTAGGATATTTAGGGTCAATCACACCTATTGATCTAGTAATGTTTTCAATGCCCCTTAGTCCACAGGAGCTCAGTTTTTGAGGAGCTCAGAGCCACCAGATAACAGCGGTAGATTCAGGTTTAGTAAAAGTTTCACCATGTTCCCTAGGGGAAAAGTCTTCTCCCCAGGGTGCCAAGACCCCAAAGCCAGCAGTCTAAGACTAAAGAGTTGAGGAAAAATTGGGGGGTTGGTTACTGGGAGTTGTGGGGAGAGGGACCAATATTCTGTCCTTATATTCTAGCTACTGGTTTAGTGAATCCCCTTGGAGGGCAGGACCTACAGAGTCCTGTCCACACATTGTCACGTTAACCTTCATTAGGCCATTTCAACATTCTGTTTTGCCAGATACAATATGGTGTATGGTAGGGCGAATGGATGTTGTGATTATTGTCACACACTTCTTTGAAATAAAATGGTTCCTTTGAGACAACATTATATGGGATTCCGTGTCTGTTAATCAGACATACTTTTTAAGTCCAAGCTCCAGGGATAGTGCTGCTATTAAAAGCACTTAGGGCAGGGCCTCCCCGGTGGCGCAGCGGTTGAGCGCTGGGTTGCGAAGCTGCCCGCAGCCTCTGCAGCGCCGGTTCCATCCCCGGCTGCTCCCCGGCCACCGAAGGAGGGTCCCACATGGCGTGCAGACCTCTCCTGCCGCCCGCTGCTCCCCTCAGCAGTGTACTTCGGTCCTTCTGCCTGCTCTGGTCCCTGCTCTGGCTCTGGTGAATTCTCTCACCCTCCCGCGCTTCTGACTGTACCCATGCTTGTATACATAAATAAAATAAATAATAAAAAAAAATTAAAAAAAAAAGATTAAAAAAAAAAAAAAAAGCACTTAGGGCAGCTAAGACAAGCATTTCCAGAGCAGTTGTCAGTTTCAATAAGGTGGAGTCACTGCCCCCTCCACAGTGGACAGGACCCTTTGAAATAACCTTGCCACTGAATGGCTGGCTTCTGTCTTAAAAGGATGGCACCATACCGAGGATTTAGCATCAGTTTCTACTGCTGACAGAGCAGGCATTTATTAATAGGCACAACCAAATCAACCTGGTGAAGAAGTCTATGCTGCCCACTAGTGAATAGCTTCTATCCTTGCCACTGTAACTATTGTGATCATGGGTCCATTGTGAAAATATTGGGTGACCTAAGACAGAGCTGGCTGTCTTCTATTAGATGAGTCACCTCTCTACCTGGTTGTGATGGCTATTCTCTAGTGTATGCTCTCTGGTGGATATTAACACATGACAATAAGATCTATTTACTTTCATGCATTTCCGTTAATCTAGCCACATGATCTTCCTCTAGACCACTTTGTCTCCAATTTCCAAATCTTTATCTTTTCAGGCCTCTGGCCAAGCAGCTAAGTCATTCCCTACTGCTCCAGAAATCCATGTATATCCTCACCTCAAGGTACTTTACTTTCATTCAAAGTGCCAACCAAGTGTCCTGTTCACTATTTCTTTTTTTTTTTTTAATAGAGGCATGCTTTATTTATTTATTTGTTTGTTTGCTTGTTTTGTTTATACATGCACTGGGTACAGTCAGAAGCGCGGTAGAGTGAGAGAATCCACCAGAGCCAGAGCGGGGAGCAGAGCAGGCAGAAGGACCGAAGTACACTGCTGAGGGGAGCAGTGGGCGGCAGGAGAGGTCTGCACGCCATGTGGGACCCTCCTCCAGTGGCCGGGGAGCAGCCGGGGATCGAACTGGCGCTGCAGAGGCTGCGAGCAGCTTCTCAACCCAGCGCTCAACCGCTGCGCCACCGGGGAGGCCCATCACTATTTCTTTTAGGACTACCCTAAATGGAGACTGTATGTGGCATTTGTCCCATTTTGGCTAACAAAGACACATCAAGGCTGCCCATCTATGAAGCTCAAAGTTGCTTTTTCCCCTTGTCAACTGGTTGTAAGGAACAATTTATGTATGTGTGATTGTATGTGTGAATTAAGGGCAAGGCATCAATGCAACAAAGGTAGGTGATATGGTCTGGGCCACTCATTCATGCAACTTACTTGTATCTCTGAAACTACTCTGGCCTGATCCCAAATACACCATAAAAAGTAGATGGAAAGCTTCCACTTCTGCCTGGAACTGCCAAAGTCCTTTATTTTTCAGGGTTCTATTTGAATCTAGCATTTTTCTGAGTCACCTATAAATTGGAGCAATATTCCTAAGTGGGATGTATATTGCTCCCCAAGTCCAAAGAGGTCCCACCAAAGCACTGCCACTTTCTTGATGCCATGCAACTTGTCCTTTATTTTAGAAGAATGTGTCAGGGTTCCTCAGACCAATGGGCCCCTAAGAATTTTAATTTGGCACCCGCTAAACAGTTATAGGGTTTATCCCCCATGCTCTAATAGGTTTCTTATTAAGGTATCGAGAATACTTGACTCTTCCTATTTCCCAGGCCTACTCAGCAATTTGCCACCAATCTATCAGCATGTGTAGTGATGCAACCACCAGAGCATTAAGCTATCAAGACCACACAAGGACTAGGATAGAGATGGAAGGGAAGGTGTTCTGACAGAGAGCAATTTCAGTAGCATGGAAGGTGAGGACACAGATTGCATCTGGGGTGTGAGGAACTGGGAACTGAGGATGTGGACAGCTCTTTTTTTTTTTTTTGATAATAAATTTTATTTTTATATTCCCCCATACAATTGCAAATGCCCCATTCTGACCCCAATCCCTCCCCTCCCGGCCTCCACCCCCCAAAAAGTGTCTCTGGTTCATAGTTTTTTGTTGATTTTGATTTTGACTTTCTTATATTCATTTTCCTGGTCCCTTATTTAAGTTTTCTAGATTCCTGCTATGAGTGAGACCATCCGGTATTTTTCTTTTTCTTTTTGGCTTATTTCGCTGAGCATGATCCCTTCCAGCGCCATCCATGTTGCTGCAAATTGCATGTGTTTATCTTTTTTGAATGCTGAGTAATATCCATGGTGTATATGTACCACATCTTCTTGATCCAGTCATCTATTTTTGGGCATTTGGGCTGTTTCCAAAGCTTAGCAATTGTAAACAGTGCTGCTATAAACATAGGGGTGCAGGTTCTCTTTGGAATTAATGTTTCTGTGTCCTTTGGGTAAATACCTAGGAGTGGAATTGCTGGATCATATGGAAGCTCTATGTTTAGTAGGTCCAGAAATCTCCACACAGCTCTCCATAGTGGTTGGACTAGTTTGCACTCCCACCAACAGTGTAAAAGAGTTCCTTTTTCTCCACAACCTCGCCAACATTTGTTGTTGCTAGTTTTTTTAATATGTGCCATTCTCACTGGTGTAAGATGGTATCTCATGGTAGTTTTGATTTGCATTTCCCTGATTACAAGTGATGTTGAACATTTTTTCGTATGTCTGTTGGCCATTTTGGACAGCTCTTTTGAAGAGCTCCACTGAGAAGGACCCCAGCAGCAGTTTCCCCAGCTAGAGCAGGGACCCTTCTGGCATTCATCCTGCCCTCTGAATCCACTCCCAGCTCCATGGTTATCCAATTCCTCACTGGACTAAACCTGAGGCTAGGCCCCAGTTCTGCTTCTCCCCTGTATTATCTCCTGTCCCTCAGTACTCAACACAGCAGTTAGCACATAGCTTGGCTCCGGCCATGCTACTCATGCTATCTGACAAGGTCCAGGCATGAGGAAAATTTCTGAAAAGTCAGAAAACTCCATAGCTGGCTCCTGCTACTTCCTTTAATTTGTTTATGGCAGTTATTGAAACCACGGAAATTTTCTATAAGCTTTAGAATAACACAATGAGTGTTGGCATTCATGCCAGTTTCAGTAATGCACACTTCAGTAGTTTGAGAAATGTACCTGCCAACACAATTGATAGTGAAACAGTTTCCAATATTTCTCCACTTGTCCTCCAATTTGTAATTCAGTTACCATGAGTAACATTAAGTTCTTTAACAAGCCACATTTGATAGAACTGTTGGAACTGGCCAGTAAAAGTCCCCACTAGAGAAGGCCCTGAGGCGCCCCAGGAGGTGAACTGGTCCGAAAAAAACACACCACATGCCGTTCCAATGGTACCGGGATCCCTTGATTCTATAAAGAAAATAGGAGGCCACCCTGGATCTTACGATGCCTGCTTAGCCTTGTTTTAGTTACCTAGCTTGACTGCATAAATCACGTTGTGTGTAGCACCCATTTCTATTTTCTGAATAACACACATCACCTAGGGAAATAATGTATCCAAGTTAATGTAATCAAGCAACCAAGTTAATCATAGACTAGGAAAATTTAAAAAGGGCTGTGTATGGTCTCACTCATAGCAGGAATCTAGAAAACTTAAATAAGGGACCAGGAAAAAGAATAACTATAAGAAAGAAAATATCAAAATCAACAAACAACTATGAACCAGAGACACTCTATGGGGGAAAGGAGGGCTTGGGGTCAAAATAAGGGGATTGTAATTGTATGGGGAATATAAAAATAAAATTTAAATAAAAAAATAAAAATAAAAAGGGCTGTGCACTGTTAATGATCATTAATAATTTCTGAAACAATGTAAAAATAAAATCAATCATGATCGCACAATGTAATGATCAAATAAAAAATTTCTGATGTATAAATAAAGCCCCGCTGAGGCTATCAGCAGGAGATACTTGCACCCTGATCAAGTGTCTGTGTCTCCTCATTCCCTCATCCCCTCATTCCCTCCATTCTGCCGACGCCACCTCGTCCTTCGGGGACCCTGCCCCTGTCGGAGCTGGACTCTGGCACTTGATGCCATGGGTTATGACAGGTAGCAACTTGTCCTTTATTTTGGAAGAATGTATCAGGGTTCCTCAGACCAATGGGCCCCTAAGAATTTTAATGTGGCCACCCACTGAATAGTTACAGGGTTTATCCCCCATGCTCTAACAGGTTTCTTATTAAGGTATCTAGAATACTTGACTCTTTCTATTTCCCAGGCCTACTCAGCAGTTTGCCACCAATCTATCAGCATGTGTTGTGACGCAACCACCAAAGCATTAAGCTATCAAGACTACCCAAAAACTAGGGATAGAGATGGAAGGGAAGGTGTTCTGACAGAGAGCAATTTCAGTAGCATGGAAGGTGAGGACACACATTGCATCTGGGGTGTGAGGGACTGGGAACTGAGGATGTGGAAAGCTCTTTTGAAGAGCTCCACTTAGAAGGACCCCAGCAGCAGTGTCTCCAGCTAGAGCAGGACCCTTGTCTGGCATTCATCCTGCCCTCTAAATCCACTCCCATCTCCATGGTTATCCAATTCCTCACTGGACTAAACCTGAGGCTAGGCCCCAGTTCTGCTTCTCCCCTGTATTATCTCCTGTCCCCCAGTACTCAACACAGCAGCTAGCACATAGCACCTCGAGTAATCAACCAATTGACAAATGACATTAGGGGTGTTTGTAGTCACGGAGATGTGCTGCTCAGATACCCTCCAAGGAAGGGCTTGCTGCCATGGAAAGTGGTCAGCAGAGACTGTAGCTGTCGGCTCTGTCATGGACTCTGAGCAGCCCTTGATGGAGATGTTGTGGGGTGTGGATGAAAATACAGCCATTTCAGCCTCATAAGGGATACAGACAGGCCATATTCCAGAGTTAGTCTGGCAAAGGCTTGTGTAGGACTGGATATCAGTTCCGTTCTTCCTGCAGTTCTGCTTCCTCCTCTCTCACCTCCTCCTTCCGATAGGTCTCAATCCGATGAAAAAATACATTTTTAACTGGGGAAATTTTGAAGATCTTTATTGGGTTTACTCAATGATTTATGAGTGGGGTGGCATCCAATCTAGCAAATAGAAAGGAGGTTCAAGGAGCTGTAAAAAATAAAGACTTTCTTGAGCAGAAAGGAACGGGAACAAGAAAGTGGCATGAGGCATGCTAGGATTAATGGTACAAGGTTACTTTCCTGTTGGAGACTACCTAATTTAGGTTGACAAGGGATTCCTGATTGGTTGAAGATTCCATTTTGGGGAGAACTAAAACTGTAAGTCTTGGTTTGGTGACCTGGGGCTTGGCATAAGCAACTCCATTTTAAGTGTATTGTCTTGTTTTTAATAATTAACTGCCTTGCACCCCAAATTCCATTTCTGTTTCTGCTTCCAAAGACCCCATCCTTTACCAGGAGACAAAGTATCTTGCTCCACCAGTGAAGCAAGACAGAGATGAGATTGGGTGTAGGAGTTTAGGTGTCCAGGGAGAGGGGTTTGCCAAGCAAATCTTTGGCCCGAGCTCACTGTCCTTACTATCAAGAATAAGTGCTCTAGGGCCTCCCCAGTGGCACAGTGGTTGAGCGCTGGGCTGCAAAGCTGCCCGCAGAGGCTGCAGAGCCAGTTCGATCCCCGGCCACCAGCGAGGGTCCCACATGGTGCGCAGACCTCTCCTGCTGCCCACTGCTCCCCTCAGCAGTGTACCTCAGTCCTTCTGCCTGTTCGGGCCCCCCCCCCCACTCTGGCTTTGGTGAATTCTCTCACCCTCCCACGCTTCTGACTGTACCCAGTGCTTGTATAAATAAATAAATAAATAAATCTTAAAAAGAAAAAAAAAAGAACAAGTGCTCTAGGGCCTCCCCTGGTGGCGCAGATGGTTGAGTGCAGCGCTGTGAAGCTGTCCCAGCCTCTGCAGCGCCAGTTTGATCCTGGCCAGCTGTTGAGGGTCCCACATGGCGCAGGGGACCTCTCCTGTCTCCCCCTCTGCTCCCCTCATTAGTATATTTCCTCAGTCTGCCTGTTCTGTTCCCCGCTCTGTCTCTGGTGAATCCTCTCACCCTCCTGCACATCTGGCCTATACCCGGTTCTTGTATAAATAAAATAAAATCTTTAAAAAAAAAGAAGTGCTCTAGAATTTCATCTATTTGCCTTTTTAAGATTGGTTCTTCTATCAATTTTCTAGTAGTTATGTTTGCAAATTATAAAATATCTCAGATAATGAAAGGGAAAGGAGGCTTGTATTGTGCCTGCCCAGTTAGTGAGGCCAGAGCCTCTTGGAACTTGGAGAGGGGCTACCACTAGCCATGTAGTACAGCACCTGGGAATTCCTTCCCGCTGGAAGTTCTCCCTCCTGACTTTCGTTTGCTGTGCCTTTGGTTTAGTTATTTGAGAGAACACACCCTCATACCCCATTTTTTTTCCCTGTGAGCTGGGATTAACAGTCTTGGCTTTGGGCTCAGACCAGCAGAGCCCAATTTTGCCATTTACTAGCTGGTTGGTACTGTTCTAATGACCTTTCTATATTTTGCTGTTCTTATCTGTAAGATGGATATAGTATCTTCCTCCTGGGATTGCTGTTGGTGTTAAACAAGATAACACACCATAAACACTAAAAAGAGAGCCTGGCTCACAGCAACATCTGTCTTGCACAGACAGAGGCCCATCTCACAGCTTTAATGCCAGGGCTCACCCGGCTGCATGCTGGGCACCACCCTGGCTCCACTTAGCTGGGGAGTGGAGAGAGGCTTTCATGTGGGCATCAGTCTCAACTGTAAGCCTCATCTGTCAACATGACTAGATCCTCTGAGACCCGAGTTATCACCCTGTGACCCAAAAAGCCTTGCCTAGCACCAAGGCTACAGAAAACAAGCTCTTCTGAAGGAAGAAATGCAATGAAGGAGAGGAAAGAAGGGAAAAGAGGAAAGGAGGGAGGGAGAGAGGGAAAGAGGGAGGAAGGGAGGGAGGGAGGGAGGGAGGGAGAGGGCACATTGAGTTGGCTGGGAGAAGCAGAGCATTAACTCAGGGCCCAAGAAAAGCTCACAGAGCAAAATCTTCATGGTGAGAAGTCAGTTCTTGATTGAAATTCTTGTTGCACTGTGCACTTGCACTGAACTCTGGTTAAGCATTATTTCTCATTTTGCAGCCCCTCCAACTCTACAGCTCAGCCACAGTGAACACACCATTCCTGAAACCCTTTCCTCAAACATGCTTTGCAAGAAAAAAAAGAAAAGTATAGCTCCAAGAATTTCTACACTGTGTTCCCTTTACAGTGAGCAATGCTCCAAGTGCCCCAGCCCACATCAGCTACCATCCCCTTTCATCTGGCCAATTTTGCTTCTTTCTGCAGAGCTCAGCTCAGACAACACTTTCTTTAGGAAACCTTCCCTGACCACTCAGCCTGCTATAGGTTCCAAGAGAAAGAGCACTCCATAGTGCTGATAATCCCTGTGGAAGTAGGCTCCCCAGAGCTCTGCCTTCTTCCTGACTATGGTTTCAGTATCTGTGGCTCACAGCTGCTCAATAAATGAGGCTGAATATTATTGAAACCCTGTAAGCTTTAAAGGGTTGGACAAATGCACAGGGTGAGCATGTAACAGGCATTCAGGAAATATTTGTTAAGAAGGGTGAACAAAGAATGAACCCCCAAACCACAAAACAGTTTCATTAAAGAAATAGGCCAGCTCCTGCCAGCACTGACCAGGTCTGAGATTTATACAAGGACAGATAAGAATCAGAACAGCTCCTGCAAGAGAGGGATCCTGGAAAAGGATTGCCATTAATTTTAAAGATTTATTTATTTATGCATACAAGAGCTGGGGTACAGGCCAGAGGTGTGGGGAGGGGTGAGAGGATTCACCAGAGACAGAGTGGGAAACAGAATAGACAGACTGACTGAAATACATTGCTGAGGGGAGCAGCGGGCGAGACAGGAGAGGTCTGCTGCGCCATGTGAGTTGCTCCCTGGCTGGCCAGGGATTGAACTCGTGCTGCAGAGGTTGCAGATAGCTTCACAGTGCTGTGCTTAACCCCTTGCACCACCAGGGAGGCCCCACATCAGGGTTTTTATAACAGTGTTCAGGTTTTGGTGGTGTTGGTCATGCAGTTTCTTAATTGGTGGTTTGGGACTTTCTCATCCTAATATGCTTGTGATACTATGCTTCAAGTCTGTCCTCCCTTATGCCTTATGTGTTGCTCTGGTGTTTCCCTCCTATTGCACCTACCCAGAACCCTGTTCCTATCTGACTGTCAAGGTCTAACTCCTGGGAATAGACTGGTGAAAATTCTGATTTTAATGCTATCTAGCAGCATTACCTTGAAATGCCACAAGATGTCAGTATTTCCACCTGAGAGGGAAAAATGCAATCCTCTGAAAATCAATCCCACCATCCGATGCCAGAGGTTAAAGTGACTTATTGGTATAGAAATAATACAAATTGGTTGATTTAACTGAATATGCCATATATGTATTGCCAGTATATGCATGTACAAAATCCAAAAGTGTTTACAAAGGAAAGTAAACCCTCCCTCCCTACTTCTCTCCTTTTATGTCCCCTCCAAGGGCCACTATTTGTACCATCCTTTCAGAAACATCCTAAGTGTGTAACCATATAAATAGACGTATATTTTCTCAAAGGATAGTAACTGTTGTATACAATTTGTGTTCTGTGCCTTTTTTCCTTCTTAAAATACCGCAGTGTCCCATACGAAAAGAGATTTTAAAATAATATTAAAGACAATATTCTATTTCGCTGTATCCAAATGTATTTATTTAATAATTATCCTATTGATGAATATTTAGGCTGCTTCCAATTTCTTGCTATTACAAATATCCCAAAACACTTCTCATTTTGTACGTGTGCTTGTATATCATATTTTATCTCTCTTCTCTCTTCTCTTCTCTTCTCTCTCTCTCTCGCTCTCTCTCTCTCTCTCCCCCCCTTCCTCTCTTCTCTCTCTCTGTATCATTGGTTTACATCCTTATTAGTGTTTTGGAAGTACAGGCTTTCCCCTTTCAGGTGTAGTCACCATAGCTCTCCCACCAAGGAAGCACCTGTCATCCTCCTCCATAGTCCATTTTGCTTTCTTCCTATCCTATCTCATCCCTCCTCCTTCCGTTCCCCTCCCTCTCTGGATGTCCCAGTTCTACTCTCAGCTTTCAAGGGTTAGCCTACCATATTTTAGATTCCCATATTTTGATATTTCCCGAACTCAAGAATTTTCAGAGTAGGGAATCAAATCCACTCCTGGAGCTGCTATTTCTTGAAGACCGCTGTGAGCCTGGGATGGAGCTAGTATACACATTATCTCATTTAGCACAAGTAATGGTCTTGAAGATAGATAGCACCATCTTTGACAATAATAAAGGAAATAACAGAGAAGAAAAGGAGTTTGTCCAAGGTCACACATGTAGTAAATACAAAAGTCAAATTGAGGGCCTCCCCGGTGGCGCAGCGGTTGAGCGCTGGGTTGCGAAGCTGCCCACAGCCACTGCGGCGCCGGTTCGATCCCCGGCTGCTCCCCGGCCACCGGAGGAGGGTCTCACATGGCGCGCAGACCTCTCCTGCCGCCCGCTGCTCCCCTCAGCAGTGTACCTCGGTCCTTCTGCCTGCTCTGCTCCCTGCTCTGGCTCTGGTGAATTCTCTCACCCTCCCGCGCTTCTGACTGTACCCAGTGCATGTATAAACGAAAC
This sequence comes from Talpa europaea, assembly GCF_964194135.1. NCBI lineage: Eukaryota > Metazoa > Chordata > Mammalia > Eulipotyphla > Talpidae > Talpa > Talpa europaea. The sequence continues at coordinate 45,075,352 of NC_140073.1, read as the reverse complement.
AAACGAACAAACAAACAAATAAATAAAACATGCCTCTATAAAAGAAAAAAAAATTTAAAAAAAAAGTCAAATTGAAATCCAGGTCTGCCTGTACTCTAGAGCTCACATTCATCCCCCTGTCACTTACAAGGTGAAAGTTAGCTATTCACCAAATAAATATTTGTCTTCCTCTTTTTGTTCAGATATATTTCTAGATAACAGTGATATAAAAGTGAAAGAAAATGGAGTGTATGGTGCTTACCATGGATTTAGTCTGGGAAAGGGGAGACGAGGTGCAAGTATAGGTATTAATGGAGCAAATGAGTTCTGTCAGAAGACTTGAGCTTTATTTATTTATTCAGTTTCTAACATCACCCTCCTCCCTATAGAAACTAATAGCTATTGCCCAGATATCATGGGATAAGATAACTCGTGTGAGAGACCCTTTTGAAAATAGCACAAGTGATAAAGTAAGACCAGAAGTCAGCTTTTTCATTGAAGGGACGTCTGTGTAGGAAATGAATAGGAATTCTTATTTCAGGAGCACTGGTTACCCTAGTCATCTCTGTCCCAAGCTGAAAATTAAAATAGGGTAAAAGAAATAACCAAGGTCCATTACTGGTATATGCCAAAGGTCCCTGTTTAATTTACACGATTCAGAAGTTGCGTCGCTCATTTTAACTAAATTTGAAAAGAAGCTCTGGGATTAGAACCTTTTCTCCGATCGCCACGCCTCACCTTGGCGTTTTCCACCTTGCCACGCCTCCCCGCCCGAACTCCATTTTCCAACATGCCCCGGGCTCCCGTAAAGCGGCAGTCCTTGTGACGTAGTTCCACAGCATTCTGGGAATGTAGTTTATCTGTTCTCCTGTTGCAGGAAGATCTCCGGCTGGTGGACTACCACTCCCTTGAGGTGCTGCGTCATCCACCCCCGCGGCGTCTTCGAACGCGCCGCGGCAGCCATGTTGGACGTGGCCGCCACAGGGGCCGGCACCAGGGGGTAATCAGCTGTCACGATGCTGGGGTCCCTGGTGCTGAGAAGAACAGCGCCGGCGCCGCGATTCCTCCTCCAGCTGCTTAAGTCCCCATCGCTCCGGAGCCACGGAGGTGCCTCTGGCCGGAGTGTGACCACCGGCGGCCGCGGGGAGCCGCAGTGGCTGAGGGCGGCCGTCGAGGGGTGCCCTGGAACTTCGTCCACCTTGCTCATCGGAGGAGGGGCAGCCGCCGAGGGCCACCTGGGAGGACGCACCGAAACCCCGTGCCTAGCAGCCTCCACGTGGGGACATCTTCCTAGCCCTGAAGAAACACCCCTTCGACATGACTGCTGGAACGGGGTCCCCAACAGGGCCGGAGTAGGCATGTGGGCCCTGGCCATGGCGCTGGTGGTTCACTGTTTCAGCAAGAGCCCGTCCAACAAGGGTGATTATTGGGTCAATATGGGTTCAAGGTTGGGAGAGGTGGGGGGAGAGTTCTGAATCTTAATCTTTGGAGGGTGACGGTTGCTTATAGATGAGACCATCAGAGGTCCTCTGAGGGACCCAGATATCACGTGGTCTCAGAGGCCGGTTGTTTCAGGGGAGAGCGCAGTGCCTCTGAGTTGTATTATTTCCCTTAAGAGGTAAAGTTCCCTTCCTCCATATGTACAACGAGAGCATTGGGCTAATCCTTTAAAATTAAAGCATGGTCCTTTTATGCTCTAATATTCTGCCTGATCCAGTTCCTCTTTTAAGAAGTCTCTAGGAAACCACAGCATGTGTTAAGAAAACCACTAGATGGTTTAGAGAAGGTTTCCCCCTCTCCCCTCCTCAGGTGTCCTGAAAAAGGAAAGAGACTTGGTTTCAATGTAAACTTTGCCATTTCTCACCACCCCCTTTCTGGCTTCAGTTTCCCTACTTACACGGTGAAGGGTAACTTCTCTTATAGGTACTCTTACAGTTCTGTTATTTTTGACTCCCGCTTGGAGTTCAGAGGCCTGGGTCTCCCTATCTCCCAGGGTTTTACTATGCCTGGTCTCCAATGTGAGATGACCTTACCATATGGGGCAGTTGGAGGATAAGGAAGACAAAGAAGTTGGGCCTTTAGAGACCCATAGCAGCCATAGGGACTGGCTGACCCAGATGGGCATCTGAGTGCATGCAGTTGAGCAGAGACAGGGAGAGTGGGCAGAAAGCTAGACTTCTGACCTGAGCCTAACCACTCAGTTATTACTCAAGGGGGAAGACCAAGACATGTTGTTTGTAGATTCTGTGCATCTTCAGCTCTGGGATTTGAAGCAGGAGCGGGTACTGCCTTGACATTGATTTGTTTATTCAACAGGATGTGGTCAGCTATAAAGGAAGGGTCTTGGTTTGGGAGTTAGAACCCCTGGGATCTTGTTTCTGTTCTACCCTAACTCCTATGGTGACTTTGGACCCTTGCTCCTGCTCAGTGACCATATTTCTTTGTCACAATGAGAATGTCAAGATAGAGACTCTAAAAGGCTCTTCTAGCTTGGGCATGCCATTCCATAACTTTCAGCATTTTTTGGAATACCCTCCATGTGCTAGGCAGCGAATTCCTAACAAATCATGAAATCCATTAAGGGGACAGTGCAGGTGTTAGGCCTGTGATCCAGTGAGAATTCTGACTGTGTGTTGTTGGGGGACCCTAGGACCAATAGGGTTAGGAAAACTTTCCAGGAAGATTGAAAGCCTCTAGAGGATGGGAAATTTGAATTCAAGTTCTGAAGGATGAAACAAAATATGAAAAGGAGAGTGATCATTTGAGTTCATTGAGAATAGGAATGCATTGTATCTCTTTTCAGCATGAAACCAGCTCCTTTTCCAAATATCTTGAAATCCTTTGCCCATTGTAGTGCCTGGAACCTGACAGGTATTCAGTAAAGGTGTCTTGAATTGGACTGTATTCTATGAAGAGGCTTGTATGCAGAGAGAATGAAAATATGAGTTATAGGTCAGCATGGTGTATGCAAAGGCTCACAGAGTGGCCAGCTTGGTGGGAGAGCGGGGGTTTTGGATTGAGGTGAGACCAAATAGGGTTGGAGCCTGGATATCAGGCAGGAAGATTTAAAATTTTTGAAATTTCTCCTGTAGGGAGAGGAAAGCCATGGAAAGTTCATGAGCAAGGTATGTCCTGAGGCCAGTATGTTTAGATGGATTGGGGGGAGGTATCTAAAATCTTGCCTTAGAGGTTCTTGGAACCTCCAGACTGGACTTTGTGATGTGAATTCCAGCAAGAAGACAGTGACCAAAAAGCATGATCAGTTCCAGCCCTTCTGACTTATTAGTTATCCTTGTCTCTTTACATGGAGTTGGGAGCAAGCCCCGCAGTGCCTTGTGGCTGAAATTGCCCTTTCAGAATCTGCAGAACCTGGTTCTAATCTCAGCTCATTCTTTACTCCCTTGGTGATTTTGTAGTAGAGCGAGGGGAGAGTGCATACAGTGATCTCTGAGGAAGGTTTCTTCCCCTTCTAGCTGGAAGCTGCCTGAGCATGACTGGGTATGTACTTAGAGACCAGGGAAGATAACCAAAAAGACTTGGCCCTCCAGGGAGTCTAGGTGGGAGTTAGGGTGAAGGCACTGATGTTGGAACCACAGAACTGTTTTGCATAGGCATCTTATCCCTATCTTGCATATAAGGAAACTGAGGCTCTGGAGGTTAGCAAGTAATACAGCAAGTAAGTGGCAGAGTTGGGACTGGAGCCCAGGTCTGTCTCACCCTGCTCCAGTGCCACCTCTCATGTTTCACTGGCTGTCTCTGGGCTGGACTGAGCTGGGTCTGAGTCTGTGCAGTGCCCATCCCAAGGCAGCACTGGGTATGAATCTTCCCAAGGCCCAACAATATTGCTCAGAACCAAACTAGTCACAAAGAGCTCCCTGGGCACTTGGTATTGCACTGTGTGAAAAAAATTCTCTGCTGACTTTTTTGTTTTGTTTTGTTTTTCTGTGTCTTGCAGTTTTTCTTTGTGGCCACAAGGTGGTGTCAACAGCCTGCAAGCTGCCTGGGCAGGCCAGGTTAGCACTGCTTTTCTCCTGGGCCTGGTGATTCATAAGGGATCTGAACTCAGCTTTGGGTCTTCCTTTGCTGGGCATGGCACTGGAGAGTTTGCAGATTTTTAACCACCATTTCTTCTCCTCAGCTTCCTTTTGAAGCAGGCCAGGCAGAGATTATTGCCTCTGCTTTATAGTAAGGAAGCTGGGGTGAATAGGTGGCAGAGTGTGTTGGAGCTAGGTCTCCTGACACCTAGTTGAGATTCCCTCCACTTTCAGAGGGGCCCACACCCCTGCCCGCTGCTCCACAACATGCCCCTTCCACTGAGTATAACCTGTGACATCAAGAGTCAAAGCTGGACAGAGAAACTAGAGTGGGGGAGAAAGTAGGGTCGGGTAAGGGAATGACACCAACTGGGAAGGGTTAATGACACCAGCAATGGTCACATAAAACATCATGCAGAGCTTTATAGCTGATGAAGAGTGAAGGAATTCACACATTGAACTTTTACCACAGGCACACGTCATGTGATAATAGTGCTTTTCCTGGCTCACCTGTATGAAAGGAGTTGAGAGTTTGGGCTCTATAATAGAAAGATGTGGAAGGCAAGTTGTTAACAGTGGATGCCATGTAGGCAGGGGATAAATAACTTTCTCTTTGAGTATCCTGCCATTGTTTCCCTTGTTAAAGATGTGTTTCTGAAGCATTTCCACTTCTGTCTTACTGCCCTCCAAGTAACCCTGAGGGGTAGGTCCTGGCCAGGGATCTGACCAGTGCCCCCTCTCTCTTTAGATGCAGCCCTGATGGAAGCTGCTCGCGCCAACAATGTCCAAGAAGTCAGAAGGTGAGTGGACTCAGGAGGGGCTGAGCGGGGTAAACCCCTTCCTCTGGTGATGGCTGCCTTGGAGGAAATCCTCACGAAGCTGGAAACTGAATCCTGTGATTTTAGTCACAGAGTCACCTGGGCTTCCTGTGCTCATGTCAACCTGTAGATATCTTAAGGTAGAGAGTCAGCCCCCATGTCTCCTCTTTTTTTGACCCCAAACCTGGGTCTTTCTGCTCTTTTGTTCTTCCCAAGGCATGAACACATCCTATGGGAGTCCCCTCCACATCTTGTGGGTTCTTCATTGAATCTTAACAATTTGTTCTTGTTTCTCTGTGGAACTGGCCTTGTGTTATTACTTATTGCCTGAATGGGGTACAGGCGGGCCTCTGTGGCAAGACATGGATTTGGGAGGGAGCTAGAATAAACCTTTGCTGCTGGCTCTTCGGGCACTAGGAAGGCCTGCCTGCAGGGCTCCAGTGCGCCTGCTGGGTCCCTGCCCAGAGCTGGACACATTCCTCCAGCTTCCTACTGGCATGTTGGATTTGAGGTTTGTTCTAATAGGATGGGGGCAGGACTCAGCTTGGGTTCAGCCTGGTGCCAGCGGCAGGGCAGAGACCATATCCAGGATGGATGGGACCAGCATAGAACACCAGCACGGGGCTGTTGTCTAGTGAGAGAGGTTTTATCCTTGGTGAAACTAGTGTGCTCCACTGGGTCTAATCTTAGCTTTCTTATCCCTTTGTGTGGAGCTAGGTGGCCATAGGCCACCCCCCCTCCCCCCTTGCTTTCCTGTCATTGCCTCCACATTTTAGACAGGAAGTCAGGTATTGAGGTAACTATTCCTGCACCCAGTGCCACACATCCTTGGAGCTCTTCCTCTCTCCAGCTGCCTGAAATGTAAGAAAGTGTTGCAAGGCAACCACAGCCCCCACCAAGACTTACTGCTTTGATTCCCTTTCATTCTATCTGCAGCATTATTATTGATTCTCAAGGGTGCTTTTGAGTATTAATGTTCAAGGCTTAGTTTTTAATAAACCACTTTTGGAAGTATGGGCTGGGAGTTGTTTCGTAGCCAAATAAATATGATGGAGCAATAGTTTAATAAACATGCGATGATGCATCTTAAAAACCAAGCACAGATGTCAGCTTGTTGTTATAAGAGCCATTCATAACTGCAGGCTGTGTGTGGCATCTTCATTCCCCCAGAAACAGATGAGCCTCTTTTCTGTTGCAGTGTAAGGGAGCAAGGGGGCGGGAACTGGCTGGGCCCCACTCCTTTCAGGCCTCTGCTGACCCTGGACTCTCCTATTGGTAACTGTTAGGTGGCCAGCTTTCCTCTCTGGCAGCACAGTGGAGGCAGCGCACCAACTGAGCAGAAAGGCTGTGAATCCACCTTCCCAGCACCCAGAGGAGACTGAGCTTACCCTAGCTCACTGAGCCCCCAAATGTGATTATTTTAGCTCTTTAAAATACATGTTTTTCTAATAGCATCTAAACACCTGCCCAAGGAATACAGAAAGTAAATGAACTTATGGGACACGTGTGACTTGCATGCTTGCCTGTGTGGATAGGGCCTGTAGGGGCTCGTGTGTCCCAAGTTGCTAACCTACTTTTCTCCTTTCTCTTCTTGTCCCATCTCCCTTGGTCATGATGACTCAGTCAGAATCTCGAGTGAGGCCAGCACAGACCTTGTTCTTCAGCATGATAGTCTCTCTCTCCCACCCGCCCCTAGAGGCAAAGAACTGGGAACAAGATGAGCAGAGATGGGACAGGAGACCCTGGTTGGCTGGCTGGCAGCAGGGTCCAGTGAACATGTGAATGCCACTGAGTTGGTATTTGTGCAGGGTTGCAACGTTTGGGGAAAGAAGGGAATTTGAAAGAAGCTAGAAAGTGCAAGTCTGGGAATCATGGTAAGAGAGTTTGAATTTTTGTGAGTGGAGACATGGGGAGTTTGTAAGCAAGGGAATCACCCAGTTAGGGTCATTCAGAAGGGTGAAGGATGAACTGAACTGGGGAAAGGCCGATTTGTTAGGTCTGTTTCAGTATGGCAAAGAGGATGCATGCCTCACTTAAGACATCCTTCCTTCTTCACATGAAACACTTTTACGAATGAATGAGTGGGCTCTGCTGGGCAGTGGAGATGGGGGCAGGAGGGGTGATTTGGTGGGGAGGCTGGTAACTCAGGCTCTGGTCTCAAAGAAACACACAGGTAACCTTCCAGTGACAGCTCTTACTGCTAACAGCTAGGCCTGGATGTAAGGATGAGGAAGCCTAACCATACTTGCTAGAAAGAGACTTTCTTAAATTCCCGCAAGAGGTCCTTAATCAGCCTTTCTGTGTCCTGGGTGTGACACAGGTGCTTCATGCTACTCTTAATTTCTTCCTCTGTGGCCTTGCCCTCGGCCCAGCAGACCTGCTTATAGTGGAGTAAGTCCCATTCTCAATTTGAAAAACAACAATAGTTTGGGTGTCCATGTGTATGATCAGCATGGTCAGCAACATCAGTGTTTGGAATAAAGCTCAGACCTGGTGAATAATACTGTCCTCCCCTTCTCCCCCACTTTCCCTCCGTGGGGCTTTGGTGTGTGTCTGCTCCATCTCTTCCCCTCCCCAATCCCAGAGCCTTGGGGGAGCTCTGGAGAGTGAAGGGCAGCAGCTTGAGGCACTTCTGCTCACAGAGCAGGTGCTTCGACCTCTCTAAGGTCACTCTGGAACCTGCTGTCCTGGGTCCCAGGGCAGGCTCTCCACACAGACCACCCATGTCTCTCTCTTCACCCTTGCCTTATCTCACAGCCATCTAGCTTCAGCTCAAGTGCTGCATCCCTTGGAAAGCCTTCCTTGACACCTCCTTGCCAGTGTGAACTCCCCTTCCTTCCTCCCCTTCCCCCGTCTGGGAGGGTTGGAAGGTCATCAAGGAAGGGGCATGCCAGCCTGTGGCAGAAGGAATTCTTTTCTAGAAGAGAAGTTTGGGGGTCAGATGAGAGAACCAGGGCTAAGCCTCAGCAGTAAGAAGAGGCACTCAGTCCATGAACGGGAAAACCAGGAGGTTCACATGCTGACTGGATCAGGAGCAGATCAGGAATCCTCACAAATGTCAAAGCAGCAGCTCTGGACAGCACCCTAACATGTGGGCACTGTTGACCTGCTTTGTATGGAGCTACAGGCCTGACTGGCTAAAGGGGCAGGACTGGATCTGCCATTCCCCCTACCTACTCTGTTCTTTATACCAAGAAGGTTCTAGGCCGGACTTCACTTAAACCTCTACATTGTGTACCTCCCCAAGACAGGGACAAGGTCTGGTTCTTCTGCTCATCTCTTACCCTGTTCTCCAGTACAATGCAGCTTGGGGAAAATTACAACTTCTCAGCTAACCAGAGTCTTACTTCCATATTTTACTTGGCTATATCAGACAGGCTGAGTCCCTTCCTTTCCTGGTCTTATTTTCTGTGTAGCAACCAATTCTTCCTTTTCCCCCAAGACACGTAAACCTTGTTAGTATGTTCAGTACTGGCTCTTCAGGAGTCAAAGCTTGGTCCTGGGGCCCTGTCCCTCCTGTCAGCATTATGAGCTGGTGACTGCTCCCAGACTCTGCCCAAATCCAAGCCTGACTTCTGGCCTCCAGAGCCACTCACCCGAAACTCAGGGCACAGGGCAGACTGAGGCACATCTGTCTGGTCTCACGCTGAGCCCTGCAAGTAGCTGTCAAGGCTGGCAGAAGCGAGGCTTCTGTTCTCCCAGTGGAGATCACATTTCCTTCAGAACAAACGGGTGAAAGACAATACCCCTGCCCACTTCTCTTCTTCCCAGGAAGAGGGGCCTCTGCTGAGTGCTGGACTCGTTCATCAGCCCAAACATTCTCTAGTGAAGGAGGCCTGATGGTATAAATCTTGGACTTCAGACTGCCATTTCTCTCTAGGAGTCATCTGTTTATTTGACAGAAATTTGCTGAGCATGTGTATATGCTGGGTCCTAAGCTTGGCACAGTGATTGGGGGCATATGAGTAAGAAAATTGAGAACCAACAAAATAAGGCACATCTTGCCTAACTTCTTTGAGCCTAAGTAACATGCAGGGAATACCTGCATTCATAGAGTTGTGGAGTTAATATTAATAAAATCATTACTTCATTCACTCCATATTTGTGAGTACTTCTTAGCACATAAGGAGTGCTCCTAGGCATTGAGTGCTGGAGGAGCTGCAGCGTTGTGAGCGAGCTGTCACTGTATACTCTGGGTACTTACAGTCTAACTGGGAACCAGATGACTGTAATTATAATTATGTACTTCAAAATAAAGTGGTTTCTCTTTTCAATAAATGATGCAAAGCATATCCACAAGCAAAAAATAGGCAGTTGGAACCCTTCTTTTCACCGTTTACAAAAAGCAACTCAAAACGAATCATAGACCTAAATGTAAGAGCTAACGCTACAAAACCCTTAGAAAACAAAAGTATACCTTTAAGACCTTAGTTTAAGTAAAACCTTAGATAGGGCACTAAGCACAAGGAAAAAAAGAAAAATGCTCATCAAAATTAAAAACTTGCGGGCCTCCCCGGTGGCGCAGCGGTTGAGCGCTGGGTTGCAAAGCTGCCCGCAGCCTCTGCAGCGCCGGTTCGATCCCCGGCTGCTCCCCGGCCACTGGAGGAGGGTCCCACATGGTGCACAGAACTCTCCTGCCGCCCGCTGCTCCCCTCAGCAGTGTACTTCGGTCCTTCTGCCTGCTCTGCTCCCCGCTCTGGCTCTGGTGAATTCTCTCACCCTCCCGCGCTTCTGACTGTACCCACTGCTTGTATAAATAAATAAATGAATAAATAAAAATAAATCTTTAAAAAAAATTAAAAACTTGATTTGGAAGGATACAGGAAAGTAAAAGACTCCCACAGAATGGGAGAAAATATTTGCAAATCATGCACCTAAGAAGACATATCCGGAATATATAAAGAACGCTCACAACTTGACAATAAAAAGATAATCCAATTTAAAAATAGACAAAGGATCTGAAGATTTTTCACCAAAGGAGACAGATGACCAGGCGCATGAAGAGGAGCTCGGCAGCATCAGTCATGAGGGAAGTGCTGATCAAAACCATAAGGCAATGCCACTTCCCATCTACTAGGGTTTTATAATCAGGAAGACAATAGCAAGCTCCTGAGGTTGTGGAGAAATTGGAGCCCTCACACATTGCTGGTGGGGATGTGAAATGGTGTAACTTCTGTGGAAAACATTTGGCAGTTCCTCAAAATGTTAAACATTGTGTTACCTTGTGACCCAGCAGTATACGCATAGATATATACCCTGGAGAAAAGGAAACATGTACATTAGTGTATGTGAATGTTCATGTTCATAGAAGCGTTCATAATAGCCAAAAGAGAGAAACAACCCCAAAGATGAGTAATAGCTGAAAATCTGGAACATTAGACATCAGTGGGAAGGAATGAAGAATTGATGTATGCTGCAGCATGAATGAACCTTGAAAACATTCTTCTAAGTGAAAGAAACCAGATACAAAAGACCTCATGATTTAGTTTATATAAACTGTCCAGAGCAGATAAGTCTATAGAGTCAGTAGATTAGTGATTGCCAAGGACTGGAGAGGATAGCTGGGGGGTAGGGGGTGGGGGGGTATGGAATGGAGTGATTGCTAGTGAGGTTCAGAGTTTCTTTTGAGGGCAATGAAAATGGAGTTTAGTAGTCAAGATTATATAACTCTGATAGGTGGAGTGTGTGGTATGTAAATTATATCTCAATAAAACTTTTAAGTGAAGTTTAAGACATTTGGGAATCTGGCATATAGGAGGGATAGAGGCGGAGGTATAGTAAGGGAAGCCCCAGATGTGATTGCAGTGAACTCTGAAGGATGAAGAGAAAGATGAAAGTGTTCAGTTAGAGGGGGTGGCAGGAGGAAGACGCTGAGCAAGAAAAGGTGTGAAGTTGAAATGAGAGAAGGCCAATACGACTGGATTCTAAGGGTAACAGTGTGATGAAATGAAACTGGAGAGTAAAGCAGAGAAGTACTGCATCCATAGGCAGTGTTAATGATTATTGTTTTTATACTACAGGCAGTAGGCAACTGCTGAAGAATTTTAAGCCTCATGGGGGAGGAAGGAGGACAAAGACATGGTGACATGATCTAGATCTATAATTTTAGATCTGGTTGCTCCATAGAGAGCAGATTGCTGGAGAGCCATGGCAGATGAGGCAGGATGGTTGAAATTGACTGGAGTAGTTCACATGAGAGAGGATGGCAAATGGTGATGTGGACTTAACATGTCAGTAGCAGGGCCTCCCTGGTGGCCCAAGGGTTTAAGCCTCAACACTGAAGCTGTCGCTGCACAGATCCCTGGCAACATGGTGCAGCAGATCTCTCCTATCTTGCCAGCTGCTCCCCTCAGCAGTGTATTTCAGTGGATCCGCTTGTTCTGCTCCCCACTCTTGTCTCTGGTGAATCCTCTTATCCCCCTGCACCTCTGGCCTACACCCTGGCTCTTGTATGCATAGATAAAATAAATCTTAAAAAAAAAAAAAAAAAGATGTCAGTAGCAGAGTCGGAGGAAGTGAACTGGACAGAATTTAGTGAAGGTTAGTATGTATTTAGTAAATGTTGAATGAATGTATAGAATTAGAAATGGTTAATTAGGAAGAAGAAAGTCTTAAAAATGAGTTTTAATTTTATGACTTGATCAGCTGCATGGATGTGTTGCCATCCACTGAAATGACGATACTAAGGAGGACTTCAGCATCTTGGGATGGGGGAGAAGATTACGAGTCCACTTTTGAACTTCCCAAGCTTAACGTGCCAGTGAGATGCAAGTAGAGATTTTAGCTGGGTGGTTGAATGTCTAGGTCTTTCTGACTCTTCCCGTTACACATACCACGCTGCTCTCCCAAAAAAAAAATAATAAATAAATAAATAAATCCTTCATCGCCAGTTTAGAGATTGTGTTGATGTCTTGTTTTGATGCTTTTAGAAAATAAAGGACTGCACACCAGCTCACACTTGTTTGCTAGATGCTTTTGGAGAGAAGCCTAATTTCACTTTCAGTTCAGGAAAGAAGAAAGGGTTGGGTATTATTGATAGCCAAACATTTATTGTAAACATTTATTGTAACTTTGCATTGATGGTTTAGTTTGGTTCTTGTCCCTGGATGCCCTAGCTTGGGCCTTGAGGCATTTGCTGTCCATGTGCCAGGATTAAGGTGTCCAGAATGTGCTTAGCTACAGCATAGGTAAATGTTTTGCACATTGATCCAGGGACTTTATCTAATTAACAAAAACCCAGGCTGGTAAATACATTTGGCTGTCTCAGGGCCTTAGAGAGGCTGTTTATCGATTGTTGTATCATTTTGGCTGGGTGGGAAGATATTAATGATGGCATCAGAGCAACCAAAACATTCAGGTCTCTTAAACAGTAAATATGTAAGTGTCCTTGTGGCTAACAGTAGGTGGAAGTGAAAGCTTTAACCTAGACTGAGTGTCAGGGCCTAACTGGTATCACTCTTGTAATGTGATACTTGAGAGCTCCCTGAGGTCATCACACTGTTTTTGAATGCCAGAGTATAAACCTACATAGGCTTTTTGAAAGCTAGAATGTTGGAAGGGAGTATAATATTACAGAAGGACACAAGATTTTTAGAATTTGAAGACCCAAGTTCTGTTGCTGGCACAGTTATTGACTGGCTCTGAACCCCAAGTCATAGAACCTCCTCAAATCTTGTTAATCTTGTTACCACTGAGAATGTGTTAAGCTCTGCAAAGAAAACTGTGGACCTTCAGCAGGCAATCAGTTCTGTAGAGTGGCCCAGGGCCTTATACCCTTTCAGAGGTGTATGACCTTTTGAATCTCTGCTTGCTTGCTTCCTGTTGACAGAAAGTAATTGGGGAAGATTGGATTAGCGACTTTTTCTGAACCTCATGGGTAGGTTGTAGAAATAACCAGAAACCAAACAGACTTGGGCAAGGGTGACCAAGCCCATGAACAGAGAATAGTAGGGCACACTAGGGTGGCCTAGGGAGAGGAGGGTTGTTTCTAAAAAGAGTCCAGCCTTGGGGTTGAGTCTCTAGTGTTGGCCCTACTGCTTCTTGGCTGTCTTCACTTCTCTTTGCTTTTTCAGTGACTTTGACTGAAATGTCTTTGAGGGTACCTGTCTGACCACTCTCCCAAGATCTCATGAACATTCAAAGCAGGTGAACCCTTGATGTCTGGGAAATTACTCATCCTTTGGGTCATCCTATCATCTTCCAGGAGCCCCTTCCCAACCCTTCTCGATACCTGTAGGTTCCCACTGTATCCTGGACTTCCCTGTGACAGCATCTGCCACTCTCTGTTGAGGTAGATCATGTTTCCGTGTCTCTCTCTCAGTCCTGTTTTAGAGGTGACAGACCAGTGCTATGGCATCCATCCCACGCATGTTCTTGAAAGAGTTAACAAATATTCATTGAATAGTATGTGTTTTATAAACGGGAAAGAGTTAAGGCAGATATTAGTAGTTATCTGCAGTCATAATGAACCTGTAAACAGGACTGACTTCCTTTTGAAAAAATAAACTAAAAATGGAGAATCAGTATAGTCATTTATTCATTTGACAGATAGTGCCTGCTTTGGGCTGGCACTTCTCAGCACATCAGTGGTGAGCCAAAAGCAGGAACAGCCCTCTCATCATGTAACTTAAAGCTAATAGAAGTTAGTTGTGTGAATGTGAGATTACATCTGTAACATGCTGCAGAGGAGTGGTATAGATACTCCTGAGCTCCAACTGCTTTCCTGAAGGAGTTAACTTAGGTAAAGTAGAGCCAGCAGGACTTTCTGGCACAAGAAATTTCTATTTACAGGGCCTGTCTGGTGGCACAAGGGATTAAATCACAGCACTATGAAGCTAGCTGCAGCCACTGCAGCACAAGTTCAATCCCCAGCCAGAGAGCTACCCACATGGTGCAGCAGACCTCTCCTGTCTCATCCACTGCTCCCCTCAGCTGTGTATTTCAGTCAGTCTGCCTATTCTGTTCCCCACTCTGTCTCTGGTGAATCCTCTCATCCCCACACCGCACCTCTGGCCTGTACTCCAGTTCTTATATGCATAAATAAATGAATCTTTAAAAAAGAAAACAAACTTCTTTTTACAAAGACCCTGTGGAGGAGGAATGATGGAAAGTGTGACAGACTAAGATCTTAGGCCAGTGGGACTGCAACCCAAGGAGGTGGCAGGATCCTGGGGAACAGGTAGGCAATGGGGCTTTAATGCAGGGCATCAGACTGTTGTAAGGACCTTTGTTTTTATCCAGCAGGGGTAGCTGGCTTGGGGTAAGCTGGGGGTGTAGAGGATGGAGTTGCGATGGGATTGATATGATCAGCAACCATTTGATTGCTTAGAAACATTAGGAACCAGTGTGAGTGCTGCCTACCTGCTTGTGTGCCAGGACCTTCTTGGACACTAATTCAGCACTCAGGATAGTGCAGGTCACAACACTGCATCCCCTTGCAGCAGGGGCCACTCTCAGACTGTTGCCCCACCAGCATTCTGAGGCCCAAGTCCTGCTTCTCAGAAATCCCAACTCAGTCATGGCGATAACCCAAATCCTGTCAGCATGGCTGGGAACAGTTGGGCTTTTTCCCAAGGAATTTTCCTGGTACCTGAGAAACAGAAATATAAGAATTTTGAAACTAGTCAAGCTAATGTGTTCCTGAGCTTACAGTATTCACATTCGCTGGTTGCCTCACAGTTCTGTTGTGTCCCTGTTCTGTATGAAAAGTCTTCTCAGAAAACCTTACTTTTGAAATTCAAGACTCTCCTATATCCTGCTTCCTTCATTCTTCTCACTTCTGAGTAGGGATCTGAGATGTAAAGAGACCTAAAGGCCTCGGAGGACAGTATGTAGTTCTCTCCTTGTGACTGTCTGTGGGTGTGCCGGAGAGGCTTCCATGCCATTGTCAGGAGTTGTGGTGGCCAGGACTCGGGCTTCAGAATCTGCAAAGTGGGATGATAATTGACCCATGTCACCCCCTCATTGTATTAAGTAAGAAAATCCACCTAGTGTTATGCCCAGCGCATACCAGATGCTCAGTACATTGTAGGTATTACTACTGAGTGATAGAATTTTCTGGACAATTAATTAGAAATTTTTTATCAAAGTTTATTGATTAACCATTTGTTCGCAAAACTGTGTAACTGGGAGGAAGCTTCACCCTCAATATGCATGTGTACTTTATTCACTCTCCATTGAAGTTTGTGCCAGCACAGTCGAATTGACCCCTCTACCCCTTCCTCCTGTGCCCCTTCCCCTCATCGTCACCATATTTTTCACACAGTCTTAAGAGTTATTTTTGTTGTATTTTGCCGTGTGTTTGTTTATTTATATTCCACAAATGAGTAAACTATGTGTTTTACAATTAGTTTTAAAACCAAATTTGCTGACTGTCACTTAGCACAGTCATCTCAAGTTCCAGCCATGTTTTTGCAAAAGGCAAGATTTTTTTTTTTAATACTGAGTAGTTTTCCATTCCTTCCTGAGTATACTGGATACTCAGTGTTTATCCTCTACATTTGTCTTGAACTCTTAGTGTGAACACTTAGACACCCCAGGCTAATGACCACGTGAATAGTAAAGTGAACATTAAACTCACACACAGCCCATCATGCTTAGTTTTACCGCTTTTTTTTTTTTTTAAAGATTTCTTTATTTATTTATACAAGCACTGGGTACAGTCAGAAGCGCAGGAGGGTGAGAGAATTCACCAGAGCCAGAGCGGGGAGCAGAGCAGGCAGAAGGACCGAAGTACACTGCTGAGGGGAGCAGCGGGCGGCAGGAGAGGTCTGCGCGCCATGTGGGACCCTCACCGGTGGCTGGGGATCGAAATGGCTCTGCAGCCTCTGCGGGCAGCTTGGCAGCCCAGCGCTCAACCGCTGCGCCACCGGAGAGGCCCAGTTTTACTGCTTTTTTTTAGGATTCACATATATATTCAGAATTTTATGTAATGTTTATAGCTATTTATTTTAATAATATAATTTTTGTAGATATTATTTGTATGTGTGTATTATAAAATAATATTTTAATGTTGATGCCACTATTAGTGACTGTTGCTAACTGAATCCATTTTTTTTTTTTTTTTTTGAGGCAGACATTATGAGAGATTTATTTACCAGGTCCTCATAACTGGAATAATATAGCCCCATTTCACAGATGATGAAACAACTTCAGATTGCTTGAGTAATTTGCCCGAAGTTGCTCACTTGGAAATGGACCACTGCTTCATTTCACAGATGTGGCACCTGTGAGGCCGAAGGCAAGAGACACTTGCCTGGGTCAGTTTACTCTTTCAAACTCAGGGAGCTGTTCTCTAACTAAAGGGAGAAGCCTTTCTGCCTGCCTCACTGAGAGCCCACAAGGTTCCTAAAGATAAACTCAAACCCAGGCTCCTCTCCTTCCTTCTGGTAACTCTGCACCTCAGTGATCCCTCCCTACACTCCAGCCAGACCTAGCCTTCCCTTCCATCCTGAAAACTGCCCTTCCAGTCAGACTGAATACTCCCTCTCCCAAACAGGTAGCTTACTCCACCTGTGAGAGAGACTGCAGTGCTTTCGCTCCACCCCTTCCTTCTGTCTCTAGATCCTTTCCATGCGTCCAGGCTCACCTTCAGCCCTTCCTCTTCCAGAAGACTTATCTGACTGGCAATAATTACTGTCACTTATTAAATACCTAGTCTATGTGAAGTGGAGTACTAGATACTGTATATTCATTCCTTGCTACAGCATTGCAAAACATATTTGTTATGCCCATTTTCCAGATGAGAAAACGTGAAACTCAGACAAGTTTAGTGTTTACTATCTTACAGCTAGTAAGTACTAGGCTCATGTGAATCCAGAGTATGTGCTTTCTCCACTGTAGTTCATTGTTTATTCTAGTCCATGTTCATCTTTCTTATCAGAATTCCCACAGCTTTGAAGTCTGAGCCATACAATGTCTTGTTTAGTTTTCACCTCCTTGCCTTTTTACTCAGTTGCTTCATGCCTGTGTCTTCTGACCCAGGCTGTGCCTTCACAGCAACATGGCTGGCACCTCTTGCTGCCTCCACCATAGCTAGACTGGCTGAGCACTCAGAAATCAAGTAGATAGAGTCTGGCTGGTTGATTAACTGGTTGAATAGAACCCTGTTTATTCTCCAGAGGCTGCCCAGCAGGAGGTCACAGCCCTGCTCAGCAGCTGGGCAGGCTGACTGCTCTCCAGCATCCTCCATTCATGTGGATGGGAGGCCCAGGAAGGCTGCATAAGAATCTTCTCTGAGGCTGAGCGGAGGCTTCCATCTCAATGCCTTTTTGTTTGGGGGGATAGCACCCAGGCCTCCCGGGAAGTCTGTGTGTTTGACCTGCCTTTGCAGATGGACGGTGGGCAGGGACAAGATATAAAGCACAAACAATTGGGGGAGGCCTCAGGAATCCCCAGGGTTCAGACCAGCAGGCTGGACTGGAGCTGATGGATCGGGGCTCAGTCACAGCCCCCACATGGATCAGACAGGATCCAAGGCACTTTTGTCTTTGGCCTCACGTCCTCTCTAGTATTCATCTCCCCTTCTTAGGATTTGTGATGATCACCCATTTGGCCCTCTGTTGAGCACCTCTAGGTCTGAGTCACTCGCTGCTCCCTGAAGACTAAGGAGACTGCACAAGTACCCCCTCTTTCTTCCTTCCCTCCCTCCCTTTGTCCCTTTCTTCCTTCCTTTTTTCCCCTTGAGATGTAATTCACACACTGTAAAATTCACCCTTTTAAAGCATATTCCTCGCTTTCGGTGGACTTAAAAGATTATGCATCTATCGTCTTTGTCTTAATTCTACAACATTTTCAACACCTCACTTCAAGAAGCCCATTCCCATTAGCAGTCACTTCCCATTCCCCCCAGACCTTGGCAATTACTAACCTATTTCCTGTGTATGGGTTTGCCCACCTATACATTTCACATAAATGGAGTCAGACAATATGGGGCCTTTTGTGTCTGTGTTCTTTCATTTAGCATGTTTTCAGGGTCCATCCATACTGTAGCTTATATCAGTATTTCATTCCTTTTTATGGTTGAATAATATTCTATGTGTAGATGTACCACATTTTATTCATTCAGCAATTACTGGATATTTTCTGTTCTCACTTTTTGACTATTTTGAATAATGCTGCTGTGAACTGTTGTATGCAGGTTTTTTTTTCTTAAGATTTATTTATTTATGCATACAAGAGCTGGGGTACAAGCCAGAGATGCAGGGGGTGAGAGGATTCACCAGGGACAGAGTGGGGAACAGAACAGGCAGACTGACTGAAATACGCTGCTGAGGGGAGCAGTGGGCGAGTCAGGAGAGGTCTGCCTCACCATGTGGGTTGCTCCCTGGCCAGCCAGGGATCGAACTCATGCTGCAGAGGCTGCAGATTGCTTCATGGTGCAGTTCTTAACCCCTTGCGCCACCAGGGAGGCCCTGTATACAGGTTTTTGCGTGAATGTTTAGCCTCATATCTAGGAGTAGAATTGCTGGGTCCTATGGAAACTCTTATATTTAAGAGTTAGGGAACTGTTAGCCTGTTTTCCAAAGTGACTACACCATTTTAAACTCTCATCAGCTTGTACAGGGTTCTGATTTCTCCACACGTTTGCCAACACTGGTTATTGTCTGTCATTTTAATTATAGCCATCCTAGTTTGTGAAGTGATATCTCACTGTGATTTTGATTTATATTTCCCTGATGACTTACTATGTTGAGCATCTTTTTGTGTGCTTTTGGTCATTTGTATACCTTCTTTGGCATTTATTCATTCTTAATGCTCATTATGAACAATTTGCACCATTCAGCAGCAAGGAGCATAAAGTTTTATCATGATGACCTTTGTCTTACAAGGAACTTGTAGTCTGGTCAGAAAGCTATAATTAGCATATAGGAAAAGTTAAGGTTTCATAGACAATGTGGCATTTAGTCTGGGCCTAGAGGTAGGCAGTATTTGGATGTAAGGACCTTGCTGGAAAGTTGGGCAGTTTCTGGGCAGTTGGGATGATGCAAGCAAAGGTACTTTGTAATGAGAAAAGTATGTTATCTTTGATAGATCCTGAAGTAATATGTGTGAATGCATCTGGCATAGCCCTTGACGGTGTCGTTGTCGTGTTAACCCCCCTACAGCATTTTTCTCTTTGACTCTAGGCTCTCGGACTGCACAGCTCCCTTTTCCTGTTCCAGACCTTTAAATATTAGGAGTTCCGTGTCAAATCAGCCTTGGTTCCCTAAACTGTGGTTTCTCGTTTCCTCCCTGTGCTAGTCACATTGTAATGAAATGCCAAAGTTTTGGTGCCCCTGCTGAATTCCAGTGTGACTGTTATTTCAAGGGCAGTCATCACTTTGTTAGAGATTTTATGCATCTATTAATATGACCTGAGTTTACATTAACTTTCTTGGCAGCTACAGTGTAGTCCTACGTTCTATTAGGCTTGCATTCAGCCTAACATCTGTAAGCTTTTGATTGGGTGTGTTTGCCCAGGTTGTTTTAAACTCAAAGCAAGACTACTTTTAAGCTTTTTTTTGCCATATGAACATTAAAGTGGCGGTGGTGATGTGGAGACTACCATGAAGAAGGGGTAAATTGGACCTTTCTCATGCTGGGTCTGAAAGAGAGTGTCTTCCAAGGGAAAAGGTTCTAGAAAGCAGAACTACTCAGAGCATCTAATCAGGTATCCTCCTTTCCACTTAAGGTTTTTCCTTATCAGTTTCTGTCAGTTGGTTAGTCTCCTCAGACACCTGAGGAATGCTGGCCCTAGTAAATGAGATAGAAGGGAAGAAGGTGATAGGCTAAGTGGACTGCAAGGGAGTTTGGCATGGGCTCCAGCCCCAAGTGACTGCTTACTGGCCATGGAATCCTAAGCAAATCAGTCTCTAAGACTCAGGCCCCTTCTCTCATCGCAGGGTGAGATGTGATCATAAATGTCCATTGTCTGCTGGGTAGTTGCTCAAGAAGTCTGCGCTCTTTAGAATTCCGCCATTCGCGGACTTTACAAGACATGAAGAGCCAAGCTTGCTGTGTATTTGCAGAGCCTGCACAGACAGCTTTCAGAACACCTGTGGTATTTGAAACACTTATTTGTGTACTTACTTGTCCCATTTCCCTATCCCAGTTCAGACTGAGCGCTCCTTGTGGGCAAAGCTCATGACTGATTCATCTTGGTGCCCGCAGAACTGGGCTTGGAGAAGATATTACTCAAGCTTTTTTAATCTGGAATGAAGTCAATGAAGGCAAACCTTTGCCCCCACCTGTTCAAGGGACCAGGTTTTGTAGCTGACTTTGTACAGTCCATTCTTTACTAAAAATCCCATGGGATTCCAGAGCTTAGAAGTGGTGGCTCAAGTGCCAACCCTGTTTGAGAAGTTTGAATCACTTCAGCATCTCACTGCCATAGTGTGACAAGCTTCCAGGCAACCAGCCAGCTGCAGAGGGAGGCCAGTGCAGCTGCCTAGAGTCCTGCTGTGGTGTCAGTAGGTGGCGCCCACCACCCTTTCCCACACTGCTGTTGACTAGATTGAACTTTCTTGTCACCTAGTCACCAAGGCAACTGCTGACCGACTCTCTGGCACATAGTTCTGGGCAGAGGTACCCAGATGAGGGTACCCCGGGCCTTGCCCTTCACTTTATGGCTTTGTAGCAATAGGTTTTCATGTTTGATTTAGTCCCAGCCACAGCACACACCGTTTAGGGCAGCAGAGAGAGCTTCCATAGTGGATACCAGGAGTGTTATAAGGGAATCTGCACTCCTGCCCATCCTTTCTGGCATAGCTCATGCCTCTGCCTCCAGGAAGTTGTCTCTGCATCTCTGTTGCTCTGACCTACTCCATGACACCTTCCTCCAAGGTCTTTGCTTATATTTTAGCTTTTTGCCAAGTGTGTAGCTGTCCAGTGACTGCCTGGAAGGCAAGGACACTGCAGAATCCTCAGCATCCTGCTCGGAGTCCTATAATATCAATCTCAGGAATAGTTTGCGGAATAAATGGATGAGTAAAGGAAATAATTCTTCAAAAAAAAATTGTTATCCAAATGGAAGAACCAGCCTTACTCTGCAAAAATGTAACTATCATGAAAAACTAAGTGACTATTCTAGATGAAACTAAAAACACAAGCAGTGACTGATCCCTACATTGATCCTGGCTTACATGTGGATCACAAAGGGACGGGGGTCTACTGAACAGATACTATCGGAGTAATTCAAGAAATTTGAATACCGTCTGTATAGTAGCTAGAAATATTTTATCAGTGTTTAATGTCTTGAATCTGTTATTATTGTTTAGTTGTTGTGTAAGAGAATGTCCTTGTACTGGGAAACAAGGTGCTAAGGGTATTTGGAAGAAAGGGGATATTGTATTTGAAGCTAGCATTCATTTGGTTCAGGAAAAAATAGAAAAGGAATAGTAAAACAACTGAGTGAAATCCAAGGAAGATTTGAATGAAGGATATACAATGGTTTTTTGAGCTGTTTTTGTAACTGCTTTGTAAGTTTGGAGTTACTTTGAAAGTTTTAAAATGAAAATCTGTGCATTTCAATATATGCCAAGTTTCTGTGAGAGATGGGACAAAGAGCTGTCACCCCAGCATCGGAACTTTATTCCCTTGTATCTAGCAGTCTTCGTTGAGGTCCCAATGCAGCTTCTCTGCTGTGTGCCTTTGAACAAATAAAACATCTGTAATGACACATACTTGGGAAATGAAGTGTTCTCCCATGCACTATTTCCTTTGGTCACCTCAACACCCTTGTAGGTAGGGCTGGTAAACTGATAAGGAAAGATGACTGCAGTTCATGGAATTAACGGGACTGCCCACAGTTAAGCAGCCTGGAAGAGACAGGCTCGGACTTGAGCCAGTCTGTTCTGAAGGTAGTGCTGTCTGAACCTTCGTGTCTGTATGTATGTGTAAAGGGAAAGATTGGATTGATCTCTGCAGATCACTCTTCAAGTCCAGAAGCTTTAAGACTTTATGTACTAGGAAATAACTGCTTATGAAGCATGCACATACTTTGCACATGTGCCTGCATTCATTATAGGTGTTGCATAAGTGCCAGTCTCTCTACACCACAGCCCGCACTGGGCCTGAGGGTGTGGGACGGACCAGCTCCCTGAGAGTGAGAGCACCTGGAGAGCTTCCTAGAGGAAGTGTCCCAAGGTGGGCCTGGAAGAGAATGTCCAGAGCAAGTACTTTGCAGAAGATGCCAGAGTCCTTGGGTCTGCGGTGTTAGGGCACCGGGACCCTTCCCAGGCTGACCCAGGCCAGGCCGAGAGCAGCCTCTTCTTGGCCTGCCCCACTCTTGCCATCCCTGGCTGGCTGGGTAGATAAGGCACAGATGGAGGCTGTGCTGTATTCTAGCCCCAGGCATCTAGCCTTTGCTCAGACGTGGGGCCTGGTGCTGTTATTACTGTAAACAGGACCTTCTGCGAGGCTCCAGCCAGAGCCCTGTGGCCCAGATAGCAATCATGATTGAGTCTGCATGGCTCACTGCTTCCAGGCCTCTGATGCAGGTGGGACAGGGTTCCCCACCCAGCGACCCCCTCCCCAGCGGCAGCTGAGGGCCGGCTCCTGCCAAGGAGGAAGGATCCGGAAATCAGATGGAACAATGCACGATTGAAGTTCAGTGGACGCTTTGTATTGATTGTTCATAAAGGAGGAGGAAGAAAAATCAAGTGACACCCCTCCCTCCCCGAGTGGAAGAGCTGGCTAGCCAGAATAACTCAGAACTGCCCCTATTCTTATCTGGGATTCTCTCCCTCCTACCAACAGCAAACCTAAGGTGTTTTCTTTTCTTTCGAAGCCTGCCTGAGTTATCCATGTCTGCTTGAAAACCCATCTCAGTTTTGGTACTACATATATTAAGAGTCCTGAGATTTTAGAACTGACAGGAACTTCAGAAATCACTTAATTCAGTTCTCTTATTTTACTGCAGAGAAAAGTGAGACCCAAAGAAACTGAGATGTATCCATGGTTACACAGCTAGGTGCTGGTAGAACCTGGACGAAATCCGGGGCCCCAAGTCTGTGTGTAAGTGCCCTCTGCCTTGAGGGAGAGAAGCTGCATCCATACCCTCTTACGTATACACAGGAACCTAAATTCTCTGAAAAAGACAGGCACACAAGTATAAGATAGGTTATACCCAACACAAGACAGATGTATTGGTGAGAGATTTGGGTGGGGAGGTACTGTAAACATTTGTTTGTGCAGCCCCTGACCCCTCGGATTTGTGCATCGTTCTCTTGCCTTGAAGAGGCAAGGCGCGTCCTGGTCTCTGCAGCACACGCTGAGTACTGTGGGCTGAGCTGCAGAAACAGGATAACTATTGATGCAGGTTAGCAAACAGTGCTAAGTTGTCTTCCAGGAAAACTTCTTGGAAGAAGCTTGTGTTTTTTTTTTCCTAAGAAAGTTTTGTTTTTAAAAAATGGAGTCATTAGCATGTTTATTGTTATAAAAAAGCAACAAAACTGCGAACTCTACAGAAACATTCACAGCACTAAGGGGAAGTTTGGCTCCCCACCCCCAATGTCCCATCAGAGGTTATCACCATCCCATTTGGTTGGCAGCCTTAAGGATTCTCCTGGACCCCTGAGAGATGAAGCAGCTTTGTTTTCTCCCTTTGATTTGTTTCTCTTAGTGAAAATCTTCAGTTCTTGAGCTGGGAAATCCTTATTCTACCACTGCCTTTGGCGGGTGATTTGAGACCATTCATTTTTCAATGCACACAAAATTCTGAGCACTTATTCCAAGTTCTGTGTGCATCTTTCATGTACATATTTCATATATATAATAGCATAGGTACTTCTGTTTGTATTGCACTTCATTGCATGCCAAGTATTTTTGTTTATCTTGTCTCATTGTCTCTTCCTGGAACTCCTGTGTTACATGGAGCAGGGCTGGTGGGGTTGTCTCCGTTTTTTAACAGATGTGGTAATAGACTCAGAGAGCCAGAGCTGTCACCCAGCTGAGGGGACCAAGTGAGCATAGTCCAGAGAGGTTAAGTCACTTGTTCATCCAAGAGGGATACCCATCCAGCAAGTAAGAACCTGCACATGAACTGCAGGCTCTCCCACTTATTTCGCTGGCCCATTCTACTGCCTGTAAGTTGTCCGAGAGCTGGGATTCAACTCTGGATTCAAAGCTGGTGTGAGCTCCTCTCTGTCAAGTACCCTGGGTCATCCCCAATTAGTGTCACCTAGCTCTGCCTGGCCAGGCAGGAGACCGAGTTCATTAGGGAAGGGCTTTCCATGAGGAAGTGAGCCCAGAAAGGTCTGCAGTGCCCACCCCCCACTCCCCGGCCCCCCGGACACAGGCTGATCTGCCCTGAGTGGCAACCTGCATTAAGCATTCCACTCATCATCTCAGGGATGATGGAATCCTAACCTTTTCGGAGACACCGTGCTCTGTCACAAGCATTGCTCTTTTTAAAAGAGATTAATTCACTTGCCGTATTTTGTCCATTGGTGAAAATCACAGGGGAGAGCAAGGGTGGCTTTCTCAGGCCTCAGAGGCCCTTTCAGCCACTCTCAGCAGGCAGTCACCCGCCCAGCTGGCCCAGGACTTTGAATTGACTGCCTGCTGGGCATTCACTTGCAAAGCAACAAAATGAAATGGAGGAGAGCTGGTTTGGGAAATCCTAACTCGTGGGGCTGCTCGCGGCCCCAAAGGAAGTGGAGGAGGGGCCCACCCAGTTCGGTAAGATGAAAAGTTGTTTGCATTGGGTTGCAGGGTGGTGTCTGTTTTGTTCTGGTCCTTCCTTGATTTACTAGGTGCCCCTCTCCTTGTGGAGTTGTGTGTGGTATCTGTTAATCCTTATAACCACCTTGCACAACAGGGATTAATATCCTTCATTTCATAGCTAGTAAGTGACAGAGCCAGAATCTGAACTCCAGCCTTTGGGCTCCAGGGTCATTGCTTTTTCCATTACATCTCAGCCCCAAGAGACGGCAAAGAATGATGCTCAATCAGGTTACTGGGCAGGGCTTAAACACTGGAGTCTCACTTAAGATTTGCCTCCTAGGAATTACCCCTCTAGTTTGTAGAGCCCTTTCCTTCAGATTCCAGTGTCGCTACCCTGTGAAGCTGGTGGGGATTATGATCCTCACGGGCCCAAAAAGAGACTGAAGCCTAAATGATATGCCTTACCAACATAAAGTAGGCGGTGGCACACCTGAAACTAGAACCCGGGTCTCCTGCCTGCTCTGTATTCTTTCTACTTGATTCATTGAAAGAACAGCAAGTTTGGAGAAGCCTCCTTTCCCCACGACCTCTCCTCTGAAAAAGAAAACCCTATAATGTACAAGAAAAGGAAGCCCCAAATGATAACATGCATATAAAAAATAATGTAAACTTGTTGGCAATCAGATACACAAATATAAGGCCCCTTCACCCCTCCAGGACTGGCAGTGGAAGCTGGCTGCTGACAAGTGTTAACAGGGAGAAGGATCCACAGGAACACCCTGTCCTGTTGGAGGGAGGGTCGATGAAGCAGCTACCCTGGAGAGGGCCCTGGCATTTTGTCGAATCAGGTACCCACAAATCCTGTGACCCGGGGATCCCACTCCAAGTACATGCCCCAGGAAATAACCACAAAACTTCAAAGGAGGGGTGTGTATGTAAGAGTATGTTCTTTAAGCATGACTCTTGGTGACTCGGAGATAGTAACTGCCTGGACCAATACCCGTGGGAGACCAGAGGGAGACTGTGGTAGATGTGAGATATTATGAGAATTATGGAGCAATTAAAAACTGGCTGCACTAAATTTCTGCTACCTACGCCCTGCTTTCTCATTTCCCTGCCTTAGCCTATCTCTCTTACAGCAACTTCCAAACTGGTTTCTTGTCCACATTTCTACTTTCTTCCCTTTCAAATTCAGCCTGTTTAAGTTATTAAGTTAATTTTATGATTTCTTTTGTCCCCAGACCTTCAGTACCAGCCCCACTGCCTGCAGTGAAAGTGCAGGGGGGGACAAATGGGCTTCCTTGCTGTCACCAACTTCAGTTGATTGATGGAAGCTGATGGGAACCAGTGTTGAGGCTGGTTCTGAGGCTCTTCCAAAGGCTTCACAGGAAAGAGCACCTGGGAAAGATTTCTGACTTAGGTGCAGAGAGTCCAGAGTGGCAGCATGCATGCATGCCAGGCGTCCGTCAACCCTGTAGGTTGAGTTTGTAACCTAGGGTCCCACCCTACGTTGATTTCATGTAGACCTGGAAACCTGGCACCTCCTTTCCCAGCTGCCATATGTAAAAAACAAAGAAAAAAGTCTTTTGAGTGTGTTTGCTCCTATCCAGTTTTCTGGAGTCACCTCTCTATCCTATTCAGAGGAGTCCATGGCTCAAAATAGGTCTCTGCTCTCTGCCTGGTTTTTGAGGCCATGTTGTAGGCCTTGCAGACCTTAGCAGCTGTGTGTTTCTCTGCTGTGAACAGTGATGAGCAGATGGACCTGCTCTATGGTCTCTGAGCTTGCCTTCCCGTTCCTCCCTGCTTTTGAGTAGTGTCTTGACTGGCAAACCACTTCCTCCCTTATCTGCAAATTGTTCCCAAGTC